>NC_088932.1:8960000-9285000 GCF_038396675.1 Hydra vulgaris | reverse complement strand
ACTTTCAATCTAGTTTTAAAGAAGTTCGGCGAGAACTCGACGAAATGAAATCTGGATTAAATTTTGTTGGCGATGTATTCAACGATAAAGCTAGAGCAGTTGAGGAAAAAATTAATAAAGTTCACGATGATTTATCAAATGTACGAAAAATGCAGGGTAAAATATCTTCTGACAATATTGAGTTAAAATTAAAAAGCGTTGATATTGAAGACCGTAACAGAAGAAACAATTTAAGAATTGACGGGGTCGTTGAAAATAACGAAGAAAAGAATTGGGAAATCACAAAGAAAAAGGTAAAGCAACTATTTAAAGATAATCTTGGTATTGAAAAAGATATTATAATTGATCGGGCTCATCGAGTGGGAGTAGCTAATGATAAACGAGAACGAACAATTGTCTTGAAGCTCCGGGATTACGAGGACAAAAAAACAATTTTGGAAAGAGCAACAAAATTAAAAGGAACTAATATCTTTCTAAATGAAGATTTTAGTTTTACCACGCGAAAAATTCGAAAAGAACTTTTTGATCAGGCGAAGATACATCGTCAAAATGGCTATTTTGCAAAAGTTGTTTACAACAAACTAATTGTTCACGAATTTCGAGAAAACACCCGCAACACAGATGTTATTCCGACATGCGTAAACGAGTAAGCGTTTTGAGTATTTTAGTTTTTAATTATATTAAATATTTTTAAATTACACATTTTTAAAAAATGGCAGCGCTTTTTCCACAGAAATTAGATTTTCACAATTTAAATTTAGACTTTTTTGAGGACAACTTTATAAATAACCTATCAGAAGAAAATATAAATATTTTTCAAGAAACTCAAATGAACTTAATTAACACACCGTATATTGATCCTTTTGAATTTAAAGTAATAGCAGATAATGGCTCATTTTCTGTATTACACATAAACATTAGAAGCATGCAGCAAAATTTTGATAAACTTAAAGAATTTTTAAATATTTTAAACTACACGTTCGACATCATATCTATTTCAGAGACTTGGCATGATACAGAAAGTTCTCTTGAATTAAATTCTAATTATATATTACCATTTTATAAACTAATAAGTCAATCAAGAGGAAATGGGAAAAAAGGAGGAGGATTAGGAATTTATGTCTTAGAAAAGTATGCTTTCAAGATAAAAAATATACTATGCTTTTCAAATGATAACTATGAAAGCCTTTTCATTGAAATTATTAATAAAAAATACCGAAACATTTTAGTTGGATGTGTTTATCGTCCACCGAGTGGAAAAATAAAAAATTTCGAAACCTTTATCAAAAATACGATTATGAAAATAAATAAAGAAAATAAGACTTTATATATAACTGGTGACATAAATCTTGATGCTCTTTCTAACACAAAATTTCCAAAAATAAAATCTTTTTTTGATATGCTTTTTAAATTTAATGTCTTGTCAACTATTAATAAACCAACGCGAGTAACAAAAACCTCTGCAACAGCAATAGACAATATTTTTATCAATAATTATTTAGAAACGACATTTGAAACCGGTATATTTTTGACAGATATTAGCGATCATTTCCCGATATTCATAAAAATAAAAAACTTTAAATCTATGTCTGATTGTCATTCAAAAATTATACATTTAATAAAACGAAATTTAAAATTGAGTAACACTAATAAATTAACAAGTAGACTAAAACAAGAAACATGGAACAACGTATATAAATGTAAAGATACTAATGAAGCTTACAATGCCTTTTTAAGTACATTTTTGGAGTACTTTAATGAAACCTGTCCAAAAGAGATAATAACAACTAAGTCAAAAGCAATTGCTAATCCGTGGATGGATAAATCGATATTGTAGTGCTCAAAAAAGAAGCAAAATCTTTATAATAAATTTCTGAAAAATAATAATGATAATGAAACCAATTACAAAAATTACAAATATTTTTACCACGATCTCATTAAAATATTACAATAATCAAATCAACAAATGCAACTTTGACAGCAAAAAATTGATCCATTATTAATGACATAATGGGAAGAAAAAATTGAACTCATCTTCTCTACGTAAACGAATTGTTATTGAAAACAATGAAATAATTTGGCAAAAACTAATTGTGGAAGAATTCTACAAATACTTTATAAATATTGGTCCGAATCTTGTCAAAAAAGTACCAACATTTGAATCATTTAAAACCTACCTAAAACTCGTAAATAACGCTATCATGCATGATTTTGAATTAAACTATAAAGAACTTGAGGAAGCTTTTTCCTCTCTAAAAAAAAATAAGCCCCCAAGGTTTGATGAAATATCTAGTGATATAGCTGTTGCAATCAAACACAGTCTTAATAGACCTCTGTTTCATATACTTAAACTCTAATTAAGTTCTGGAATTTTTCCGGATGTACGTAAATTAGAAAAAGTTACTCCAATATACAAATGTAATGATCATTCTGACATTTTGAACTATAGACCTATATCAATACTTTATGTATTTTAAAAACTCTTCGAACGTGTAGTTTATAATAGAGTCTATGATTACTTTATTAAAAACAATATTTTTTTACCCAAATCAATTTGGTTTTCAAAATAATATTTCGAATAAGCCTGTAATCATTGAAATAGTAAACCAAATAACTAATGGTTTTGAAAAAATGAATTTTATTTAGGAATATTTCTTGATTAATAAAAACCATTTGGTGCAGTGGATTTTTGCATCCAGGTAGATACCCTAAAACATATCGGAAAAATTAATAAAATTTATTACCGGATTAAATGCTATCTAACTAACATAGAGCAATATGTGCATATTGTCCTATCTGGAGTAATCAATGTCTTTGGAGAAGTTCCTCAAGGATCAATTCTCGGCCGACTCCTGTTTTTAATTTTTATAAATGACTTCTGTAATGCAAGTTTTAAAACTAAATTCAATCATGTTTGCGGATGAAACTAATCTATTTATTATAAACAATAATATCAAAAAACTATATGCGGATATGAATTTTGAACTAAAAAAAGTAAACAATTGGTTTAAGGCTGACAGACTCTCGCTTAATGCTATTTTATATGGCGAAGCCAGGATAACTTTTCATTAAAAATAATTCCTGAGAATCTTATACTTTTTTTTTTAGTTTCCTTCCTTCTTTGATTAGTTTATCATTTAGGAAAAGGTCAGGCAATTTAAGAGGAAGATTTTCTCTTGTGTCTTTTTCATGAAGTAGTACATATCCTCTTCCCATTTTCTCTGCATCCAGTCAAAATTAACAAAAATCATAGGTTTAATGCATTGAGTTCGCTCCTAACATCAATACAATGTCTTGAATTAATCTACTTTGAACTAATTCATAGCTTCATTAGCTAAGCAAACATTTCATGGGCAAGTACTCAAACTTTGTAGTCTTACAAAAACATGCTTGCAGAATCATTTACTTTTACAATAAACATACAACACGCTAAAACCTTAATAAAAGATATGAAAATGATGCATGTATATGAAATAAATATCTATTAGCATCTAATTTTCATGTATCGTTATCAATCACAATATCTCTCCTATAAGCTTTAATATCAAGTTTAAAATAAATAAAAATGATAGCTATCATCTTAGAGCGAATATGACCAACACATATAAACTGCCTCGGATAATTAACAACTATTCAGTTAGCTTTCCTATCGAGGGCCAGTTCCTTTCATATCGAGGTCCAAAAGTATGGAATACTTTTCAAAAAGGATTCATAGGGTACGGTTTTAAATTCGTTAAGTTCATTCAAGTTTTTAACAAAAAAAGAAATTTTTAAAACCTATAAGAAACGTTTTTGGTTAATGATACTTTGAATAATTTCTCATAAATCTGTTTTTGTTTTATTTCTACTTTTGTTGGTTGCTTAGCAATCTTTATTAACGAATTACGCGTTTACTTACGATATTTTATTGAAATTTTATTACGCATATTGTAACATATTACGATATTTCTTTTGAAATCTTGTTATAGGGGCTCTATGAAAAGATTGTCGATAACGTACTGTCCATCCTCATCTTCTTTGAGCCCCTATCTGTTTTACTTATTTTATTTATTGAAATTTTATATTACGAAGTTGTAAAATCTTATATTATATTAAAACAGAGAAAAAAAAAAAAAAAAAAAAAAAAAATATATATATATATATATATATATATATATATATATATATATATATATATATATATATATATATATATATATATATATATATATGTAAAACTCGTCACCAGTAGCTTTCTATAATTTATATACCTTAAAAAATAAATATTACTTAAAAAAATAATAGTTTAGTTTGGGAACCATTTTTTTCTAACTAATTTTGGATAAAAAAAAGCATTTCATTTTGTGAAACATTTTGATTTTTTTCGTAAATGGAGTCTCCACTTATTCAAGAATACAACAAATCATTTCGTCTCGTAATGATATATTTGTTTATACAGTTAAATATCTGTATGAATGCAAATGGTCGTGTATATATGTTGAGGATTCCGTAATTAAATGTAATTGTTTTCAATGAAAACCTGATTTCATGGCTTGAACACATTAATAAAGAAACAAAATCAATGAATAAAAAAGACATTGAAGTTCTGTGTAGTTATTATGCAGAGAAATCGGAATTGTTTTATTTTGAAATGGAACTCTTAAAAAGTTTTGGGACAAAGTGTGTTAAAATTTATATTGAAAGTAAAATGAATTTAAAGCCAAAAAATATTATTGTCTATGAATTCTTAAAAATCAATTGGATTTCCCGCCTATAATAAAGTAACCTTTTTCAAAGATGGTTTTTACCCTTTTCTATAAAAACGCTGTTGACTTGTTATTTCATAACTGCATTTTTTAAATATCTTCATTTTATAGACAACTTTATTTTTTAAAACCATAATATTCAACAATTTAATTTTATAATACCTTTACTTTTTTCATTAACCTTTTGCTTCAAGTCTGCTTTCGTTTTATCCATTTTGATATCCCCCTGAAATATTAATAAATGTAAAATATTTTTTTAATTAAAAAATAAACTAAAAGTTTAGGGTTATCGAGTACCTAACCATTTAAGCTAACCCTAAAGTTAGTGCCGACGACACGGGTTTCAAGGTGGAGGGGCACAATCATCAATTTATAAAAAAAGTACTCTATAAGTTCCAGGTTGGTTAAAATATACAGCGTTGTTTGACAAAAATATGCATACGCACACACACACTATATATATACCATTACAAATTATTACCCTTTGCTGTGGAAAACTATTTGACCAGCAATCCGTTTCTGTCAATATTGTTGCCAATATGCACAATACAAATACTATTGCAAGTCTAGACATTTTTTTGTTTGATTTTATCTTCAATCAACTAAAAGATTTATAACCAGATTTTAAACAACTAGATAACTATATTAAAAAAAATAAACTTAAATCTAGTTTTGGTACATTTAAAAATGAAAAATAGTTTAGATTTGTATGCATAACATAAGATTTATATATTGATATTTGAATCTTATGTTGTTTCAAATTTTGAAACAGATTCGACCAGAATCTGTTACAAAATTTTTCTTAAGAATCTTTTTATTCTCTTTCCACTGATTACGTTCATTGTTCATTTTTTAATTAGTAAAAAATCAAAATCAATTTATATTTAAAAAAAAATAGGGAGGGGGAGTACACATTTTAAGTTTTACTATTAAAAATATATTTAAATAACTGTGATGCTGCAATTTGCTGCATTAGTAAAGTATTTTTCATAACCAAGATATATATTTCTATAATATAATTTGCTTTTCCATTCGTTAGTAAAAAACTAGTTCGTTGTAGTATAAGTAAAGTTCATTACCCCCGTTAAATATTACTTTATCATAAAAAAATAACATATTGTAATATTTAACGCAAAATATATTTACCGAAACAATTACTGTTCATCTATTTTCTAGACCTTTTTTGACATACAAGGCTTTTTCTAATTCATTTTTGCAAACATCTGTTTTGTTGTTGTTTTTTATAATAAAATTAAAATTAATAACATATGGAATTAGTAATACTTTTTTAAAAAGCGACTAAAGACGCTTGTATTTTAGGCAATTGATTTATAACAGTGTTTTTAAAATCGACAATTAAAAAGTATACTAGACTTTATACATCGTTACTATTTAATTTTTTACTTTTGTAGATATTTACAAAAATATTATTGCTTTTAATTATCCTGCGATGTTGCTTTAAGTAAATGTGTTAATACATATAAATGAAATTATAAGTAAAAATTGACTAAAAAAATTGCTCAATCTGCAAATATTTTACCTTACATGATATAAACCATAGTCAGAATCAAAGTTAAGCAAACGGGCATAACATATTTTTAACCTATATCATGGCCTACAATAACTGATGAACATAGTAGGCCATGCCTATATTTTATAACCTATTTATGCAAAACACAACTAAAATATTCGATAATTCACTTTAAAAAAGCATTAAATATTTTATTAAAATATTTACGTTAAAAAGTTTTGAAAATTCATAATATATAAGAATATGCAAAATATATAAGGATTATACTTTTTAATACAGGATTTCAATTTAAATATTCAATATCAAAAGAATACAAAAAAAAGGGTCGTCTATAAGTTAAATCACGCTCTAGACGGGAGGGTTGGTTGGGGGTTGAGGGTTTATAGTTTTTTGACAACTTGTACAGAATTTGGTACTAAAGAGTTACGATGTTGTGACAAGAGGGAATACTAGATTCTGCAACAACAAAGATTTACTTTTTTTAATGAACTATTAAGAACAATAAAGATTTTATTCTTCATATCGACAGAGGTTTGTTTCGGGTAGGCAGTCTATCAGATAATAATAAAAAACTTTTTAAAGTTTTTAAACTGGTTTAAAAAAACAAAGCCATAAACTCGACATTATATGAGTAAACTTTAAAACGACCAAGCAAAGACAATTTTGTCATATATATATATATATATATATATATATATATATATATATATATATATATATATATATATATATATATATATATATATATATATATATATATATATATATATATATATATATATATATATATATATATATATATATATATATATATATATATCAGCATCTTTTGGAGCGACGTTGACTCTATTTTTTTTATATCAACCCATTCTTTTTTTTTTGAAATTATTTAATTGATGTTAAACTTAGCCAAAATATAACTGGCCATTCCAGTTTTTTAATTAGAGGAAAAAGTTGTTTTAAAAGCATTTTATTTGTCATTGATTTTCAGTTCGCCAAATCGCTTTCATTTCTCCATCAAATGACATTTTTGGTATTTTTTTTGTTTTGCGTTTTCCGATTTTATTTTTTTAACACACACACACCCACATACACACGCATACACACACACACACACACACACACACACACACACACACACACACACACATACATATACACACTGTTATCATATAAACTTTAGGGAAATCATGCTGGCCTACTAAGCTACTAATCTCTATGTTCAATACTAGTACTCAATTTTCAGCCTACGTTTTATTTATTTATCAACATTTTTGCAACATTTTTTAATGACGAAATACATAATAATGATAAAAACAAACAAAAAAAACTGCACTTAGTTATCAGGGTTTTTATTTACCTGCTGCACTTTACAACGTGATTAATCAATGTCACACTACAATGCAACTGTTCTAAGTAAATACTCTAAAGTTAATTATTGAGACACAAATTAAAAAAAATTTAAAATATATATGAAACTCAAATTACACAGGCTGGGTCTCAAAGGTCAAAGATTTGAACCCAAATATCTTTACAACTCAACGTGATGGTGAAAAATAAATTGCATATTTGAAATCAAAATAAGAAATTCTCTACGAAATATGTATTATTTGCTCGACTCCTGAAAATTTTGTTGTTGACATGTGGTATTGTTATCGATTAAAAACGCTTTAACGCGAAACGCGAAACGGCCGCATTCCACTATTTTCCAAAATATTTAAAAGTTTGTTACGTTAAAATTGAAAAAAAAAAAAAAATGTTAGACAAATCAACTTAGGTAAATCAGAATTAAGTCACATATTTGGTTAACAGTCGTTTTCTTTCGTAAAATGGCGACTACTTTCATAACAAAGTCTAACCGAGTAACACCTTTAATTTGTTTTATAAGAAATAGAAATGCAATTGTACAAAACGCCTACTTTTCTATTCAAGAGTTCAGTAATGAAGATAAGGCAGTCACTGAATTAAGCAATGCCAAACAGGTATTACTTTTTCATTTGTCTGACAGACAACTTTAATATAGTAGTATAAAAATGTATTTATTTTAAATTAGGTGTTTAAAAGATATAGTAAAATTAAAAATTTTATTATAACTTTTGTTATGAGTTACAATAACAATTCCATTATTCATATTAAAGGTTAGTTAATGACATCTGACACTGAATAAAAGATATGTTAGTAAAAAAGCAAGTTAAGGTTTACAGCAAAGTTTTTAAAAGTAAAAAAACATTAAAGCAAATTGAAGAACTTTTTTTTTCAACAATGCAGCCTGGTTTTAATTTTGTATGAAAGCTCTGCAATGAAGTAATTTTCTATTTTAAACTATTGTTTTATTATGAATTTTGTGTTATTAATGTACTACTTCAATTAAATTCAGTGACAAATAATAACTGAAAAAGAAAAAGGATTTTAGTTTAGGCAGAGATTCAATTTATTTCAAGAAACCTGCAATAGGCTATAAAAAAAACTTTTTTTCAGAAATCAAATAAATATAGCATAAATAAAAATTGCACATGAAGTGTCTGCCCCTGCAAAATGAAAATCGGTTATGTAGATATAAGAGGATGCAGGAAAAATGCTCAATCAACACTCAATGATCATGAGTCTAAACACAACTGAGCAATTGCTGACTTGATTTCTCAAAAAACAGTTTTGGAAAAAGGTGTTTAGCATGATAGTTTTAACAATAAAATTTTTTTTACAGGTATTATAACTTGTGATTTATCCATTCATTTAAATTATTACTAAAATGTAAACACTTTGCTTTGTTATTAAAAAAAGAACTTCTGATTTTGACCAGAAACTTGGATTCCACATTGGAATTTTTCTTGGAACTTTACAGCTTATAGCATAGTATGAACATATCTTAGCCAAACATTTTCTTAATTATAGAACAAGAGCAAGAATTTTTACATTTTATCCAATATATGCAAAGAATTTATAAATCTACTGAGTAATTCATTTTGCTAACCATAGGTGAAAATCATATGAAAATACCAGCAATATATGAAACATCTATAACTGGCCTAAAGCAGTTGGCTCTGGCTCCAGACTCCAGATCCTTTTTTTTGACTCAAGGTCTGGAGCAGCTCCAGAGTATGCAAAAATATTTTAATTATTCTAAAATTTTTGGGTATTCAATTTTCTTAAAAGCTGATATTTAAACATTCCATTTTTTCCATAACTTTAAGGTCATCCATGAAATTTGTAAAAAATATAAAACTACTTTGAAATAAAGTATAGCACTACAGCAACATATAGCTAAATTCAAAAATAAAAATATTAACATTTTTGTGTACAAATATTATTTCTACTGTGTGTCTATTATTTGTACGCACACACAAATAATGATTTTTTTTTTTGCAGAGTCTGAATAATTTTAATAAATCACTAATTAGCGGATCAAGTATAATGAAATTCACAGAGGAAATGTTTATCACATTGTTTAAAAATAACAAGGGTATAATAAAACGTTTTTAAATTATATAAGGGTTATTCCATGCCAAGTGGAGTAGAGATCCCTTATGGAGCATCTCAGATTTTGCTGAAACTTTTTGATTTTGTACATATTTAAAAGTAAAGCATGTTTTTTAAATTTCAGATTGACCTCTAATATGAATCTTGAAAAACCACTATTTAAGTAGTGGGCTATTTTGCATTAAATTTCACTCTATAAGCAAAAAGTTTTTTTTCATTGTTTTTAACAGCTAATAACTTTTGAACAAGTTGGTTTTATACTTATACTTTTTAAAAAACCAAAAATTTAAAATTTGGCACCTTATCTTTCTCCATAATGGTGAGCTAAAGTGATATTTTTGTTTTACAATTGAAATTTTTGTGATTTTAAAGAGCTAAATCTTAAAAACTAGTTGAAAAGTTAATACAAATCCAATTGCCTGTTGATCTACATGTGCTAAATAAATATAAAGAAAAAAACAAAAACAGTTGGCTAAAAAGCTGCATTAAAAAGTTATAGGTTATCAAAATGAGTTGAATAAAGATTTTTAAAAATTGATCTAATGGTCATGCAGAGATGGTCTCTGTTGGGTACCCTTAATGCATATTTTATACAATGTTAAATATGGCTGACACAATTAAAAAAATTAATAGAATGCTCTGTTCAACTGACTGCAAAAACTTTACTATATTTTCAGAATAATGAAATACTTGATAATTTATTTCAAAATAATTAAAAACACAATTGGTGATGCAATGGTATATAAAATATATATAAAAATGGTGTTACAATAATGGTAACAACAAAAGGTTGTTGGAAGATAGCACAAAAACCTTTTGTTGTTACCATTGGGTCACCATTTTTTAAGCAGTTAGCAGTAAGCAGTTACCCTTCCCCCTTTCCTTCTTTTGTCACCGGTTTATTATTTTTTCTGCACAACCCCTCGAAAAAGATGTGATAAAATCTAAACAATAAAAAAAAAACTTTTCTTGATCTCATTCCATATTTTATGAACTTCTTTTTGACAATTGGTTTTTTTTAAGTGGATAAGTGTTAATATACTACATGACAAATAACAGACTATTTTTATCCATTTCTTGACATGGACATTGAATATATAATGAGCAAATAAAAGTTACAGCAGACAACAGCGATTTTTGAAAACAAGGAATGATAACAGTTATAAAACAACCAGTAATAACAGTTAAAAAAACACCAATTAATTCAGAAATTATTTTTATTTATTTAATGATTTTGAGTCTTTAAAAGGTCCTGGAGGTTAAGTTGAATTGTTACTGCACTTTTTGGTGCAATAAAACTCTGTGCCTTTTATATATTGTTTTGGAATGCTGTTGACAAACTTTGCATTTAAAATTTTTGCACTGACATCAAAATTTCTTGACGCATTTAATTTTTTGTTTTTATCATACTTTTCAAATAATTGAAGCTTTTCGTAATTTGGATCCACAAATTGTGGTGCATGACAAAAACAAATTGTTCTCTAATTCATATGAATCTTGAAAGTTTGTAAAGATTTTAACAAATGTAATTGTAATAGCACAGTTAAAGAAAGGTTAAAAAGTATTCACTTTTTTTTTTCTTTAGTTGCTTCTGAAGGTACCTTTATATTTAGAATAATTAAAGAACATGTTGCATAAATATTGCCCGTAAAACACTTACTTAATTGAAGCTTGCTAATACATTTACCGTTTCTTTTAAGTTAACAATTTCATCTTCATTGAGCAAATATTTTCTCATATCTTTGTATTGTTGTTTCGAATTAAAGATATCTTTTACGTAGGATTGAAGTTTAAACATTCTTTCTGCCATTAGAAACATGAAGTGCCAACAAGTTTTCATATCTTGAATCAAATGAAGGATGTGATTTCTTTTGACACCTTTAACTTTGATTGTGATTTTTTTGACACCAGTCGCATTTGACTTTGTTCTAATAAATCATTAAGTTGATTAGTGATGATTGAAAGATGTAATAATTTTTCTGCACTTGATTAATGTTTTTGCAATGAAAAATAATTTAAACAAACTATCATTTTCACTTTCTTTAACTAAATCTATGATATGCTTTACTACGAATTGCAAAACATGCCCCATACATCTTATTGGTTGAATGTTTAAACTGACTTTTAAAGACTTTAGAAAGTTGTGGTTGTGGTGGCTAATTTAAATTATAATTCTTTAATTGACAATAATTTTGACATTAAAAGTTCAATTTTTTCTAGATATAAATCAGTTAAAAGAGGTCTTTACTCTTTTCGACAAGGCACATTGTACTTTTAAATTTAAACAAAAAACAAACTCTTTAAAGACATTACTTTCTACCAATATAAATGGAAGACAACAGGCAATAATAAATATTAAAAGACTTCTATCAATCTTATTACTCTTTTCTTTTGACAAGCCACTCATGTTTTGTTTCTTTTTCAGCATTATTTCATGATAATGTTCAAGATGGTAATCTAGTAAACTTTTTGATATTTTATTTGAACACCTTTTAGATCTGTTACTATTGCATTTGTTGCATTTTGATGTTTCTGCTTCAATTGAGTAATATTCGTATGTAGTTATAAATGTTTCTTCAATGAACTGTTTATCAATTTCAATTTTTTTTTGACCGGGTGAGAAACTTAAACTGGTTTTGCCATCACTTTGATTTAAGGTGTTTTGTTCTTCATAGGTCTTTCTTTTTTCAATCTTTTCTTTAAATCGGATATTGAAGTGGTGTGTTCAATAGGAGAAAACATTATTGATTGACTTATAGTAATTTAATTTCTTATAATAAGTTGATGGATTTTTTTTTTTTTTTTTTAACATCTTCGCTTCCAACAAGGCTGCAAGCAGCCACTAATTAAAGTTGGAAGTTACTGAAAAGAAAAGATGAAGATTGTAGAGCAAGATAACGATTGACAGATGACTTAAAAGATTGCAAATTATATGAATCAGGAAAGCAAGATGAAGGAAGCGAATTCCAAAGAACTGATGTTCGATGAAAAAAACTAGACGAATAAGCGTTTTTAGAGCACTTAGGAATAGTCACAGAAAAATGATGACACTTAATTGAATGACGAGTAACACGATAATGAATTTTAGTAGATGGCACAAGAGATGCTAGCTCTTTAGAGCAGTGCCCATTATAGTATTTTTAGAAAAGAGAAAGAGAAGCAACATTACGACGATGTGAGAATGGTTGGAGGTTGGCTGCAAGAGCATGTCCAACTATGTTTACAATGCGTTTTTGCACCTTGTCTAAAAGAGAAAGGGCATCATTAGAAGATCCGCCCCAGATATGGCAACAGTATTCCATACAAGGCCGGATTTGAGATTTATAGAGATAGAGAATAGAATCCGAAGTAAGAAAGTGTCGAGCTCGATAAAGAGATGCAACCTTAGCAGATGCTAATTTTGCAACTGATTTGATATATGGTTTCCAAGAAAGATTGAAAGTAAGAGTTAATCCTAGAAGATGAAGAGTAGGTGACTCATTGAGTACATCACTGTTCATAAATATAGGAAGATCTAAACTGTTGCGATAACGATTGGCTGAAAAAAATTGAGTTTTATATGAATTAAAGTTCACCAGCCACTGTGAGCCCCATGCTGTAGCAGAAGTGAGATCCTTTTCAAGCTCAAATGCCCCCTCCAAGCAATCAGAGGGTGTTGGTTTCTTATCACGACAAGAATAAATGGTAGTATCATCAGCAAACAATGCCACCTTAGGTGTGAGAATATCTGGAAGATCGTTAATGTAAATTAAAAAGAGTATAGGGCAAAGGATAGAACCTTGAGGAAGCCCTGAAGTTACAGAATAAGAAGAAGAGTGTTGTCCATCGAGGACAACCTTTATGCTAATTGGAAAGGAAGGATTCAATGATCTTAAAGATGTTGCCGGATACACCATAAGAAGAAAGCTTATGGAGAAGACCAGCATGCCAAACTTTATCAAAAGCTTTTAAAATGTCAAGAGCGATGACATTAACCTCTCCACCTTCATCTAATGCACGATAAAACCTGTCAGTTATTACTGTTAGCAAATCAGCTGTAGAACGAGAAGATCGAAATCCATATTGATGATCAGAAAGTAAGTTATTAGATTCAAGATGAGAAATTAAGTGTTTGTTAATTAAAGATCAAAAACCTTGCTTATGATAGGAAGAAGACTTAAGGGACGGTAGTTAGACGAATCAGATCGCTCTCCAAAATTTTTGAAGATAGGGATAACAGATGCCGCTTTCCAGCAGGCTGGAAAACAAGACTGATAAGCACATGTTGAATAGTTTTGAGAGTATAGATGACAGCTCCGGAGAACACTTCTGCAAGACAATAACAGGTATGTTGTCCGGGCCACAAGCTGTAGAAGAGTCTAGGCAGGAAATCACTTTAGATACAGATGCTGTAGTGATATGAATGTCAAGCAATGGATCAACCTGTTTGTTGACAATATCAGGTAGAACGCAACTAGTGGAATCAAGAGATAATATTGATGAAAAGTTTTTAGCAAACAATTCGGCTTTGTCTTTAGGTGAGGTGACAAAGTCTGAACCATACAAGAGAGGTGGAACTATAGATTTGCCCTTATTATTGATATTATTAAAGATTCTCCAGAAGTCACCAGAGCCTAATTTTTGAGATGAGATACGAGATTTCATGACCTGAGAATAGCGGGTTTTGGCGTTAGACAAAACCTTTTTACAATGGTTTCTAGCAGTAATAAACAGACGTCTGTTTTCTGGAGAATTGTTTTGCTGATAAATATGGAAGTTACAGTTTCGATTGGCAATCGCAGCAGCACAGTGTGAGGAAAACCATGGAGGAGAGTGAGGCTTGACCTGGAATTGTCAAGGGGGAACAAAAGATTCCATGCCAGCCTGAATCCACGAAGTTATGTAAGAAGCACATTTGTCGACAGGAAGACGAAAGATTTCTACCCAAGGGCCATCACGAAGAAAATCACGAAAAGAATCCCAGTCAGCTTTACTGTAGTTGTAAGAGCTTCGATAATAGGGGGATTCAGGTGATAAAGAAGTATGAGATATTAGTTTTAGAGAGATCAAACTGTGATCAGAAGAACCTAAGGGTGAATGTGGAGAAACGGAGCACTGACTAGGATCAGAAACAAGACATAAGTCGAGTAGAGAAGGTAGATGATTCGGGTTGTCAGGAAAGCGAGTTGGAAAGTTGACTATTTGAGTTAGGGATTGAGAAAGGCAAAAGTTGTGGGCTTTAATGCCTGCAGAGTCACTGGCACTAGAGCCAAGCCAATCAGAGTGGTGAGCATTTAAGTCACCGACAACAACTATATTAGCTGATGGATAAAGAAGGAGGGCTTGGTCAATATGATCAGAAATAACGTCAAAAAGAGTGCAGTCTTGAGATGAAGGAAAGCGATATAGAACATAGAGAAAGGCAATAGAGTGAAGTGGTGCTAAACGAAAGCACATGAAAGAATAGTCTGTGGATTCAAACCTAGTTTCACGACAAATGGGTGAATTCTTACAAATATAAATGCCCAGGCCAAGCATGTGACTATTGGAGTCTTTACGAATTAGAGGAAGATAACCATCAGCACTAAGATCACAAGATGAGACAGCCGAACTCAAATTAGTCTCACAAAGAGCAAGTAGGTCTGGTGAACTTTGCAAGAGATAAGACTCAACAGAAGAAAAGTTACTTCAAAGACCGTGAATATTAGTGAATGATAGGTTTAGAGAACTTGGTGATGATGATGGTTTTTTGTATTTTATAGTTTTTGGTACTTTATTCATTTTTAAATTAGATTGAAGAACTTGATTCAAAGCATAGATACTCAGAACACCGTTTAATAGCCCAAGCAAATGCCTCATTACTACTAATAAACCCTAAGCCGTAACAAAGGGCTCCAAATGTGGCCTCCGCAATGCACACCAAAAGTACAAACAGGGACACCATCCATGCGCAACATGGCACTGTTAATACTTTGATATTTTTCAGCTGTTGATGGAATCTGCCTCTCTGAGAGCTACCACAGAGTTCGGGAAACCTGACTACCAGCCGGCCTCAGAGCCATAAAACTGAGTTTTACAGCTGTACCCTCATTAGGAGATAAAAGAATGAGTTGCCTAGTCATAAAAACAGAGACACAAGCAAAACCCATGCATTGAGTCAAGAAGATCCAGGGTTCAACATCCTAAACTGGAAATAATGTATTAAAAAAACATCTGGGCCAGCCTAATAGATGAAAAAGGGGTGCGAGGCTGGTCAACAGATAGAATCTGTTTACCCCTTAGATATTGTTTAGAAGAACTCTTTATCTAGTATAAAGCAGGAAACCATCACTTCAAGGTTTCAATGAAGACATTCAATAAAATTTGTTGTGTTGACAAATTTAGTTAACATAGTAAAAATTATAACAATTTATTTTTTTAGCAGAGTAGCTCAGTTAAAAATAGCTGATATTTTAAACCAAATACATAATTAACATAATTAGTTAACATCATTTTAATTTTTGAAAGAAAAGCAAAATGAATAGTTTAACAAGATATATATTTAGTTAAATAATATAAAGATAACAAAAAACATTAAATGTCTAATTTATACAGTCTAATTGTCATCACTATAAATACCTGCAATTAAATGAGTGTAAAACTAAATTATTTGCAAATTATTACATTAAAAAATAAGTGGAGAATAAAGGAAATTAAAAAATAATTCTGCACAAAACAAATATTTTAAAAGTATGTAACCATCAATTTTTTATAAATTGATTTCACATAAATTTTTTTTATAATATATATTTCACTTCAATTATGAATTGGAAACCCTTTCTCCAAAAGCATCAAAAACAAACCTTAAAATTGATGCTCTTTAAGGGCTGGTAAAGTTTTTGGAAAATTGTTGTCAAGGGGGGAGGGGCGTGGAGAAGTCAAAACAAGTTGATGTCAACTCTGTTACTTTTTTAAAACTTAAAATAAGGAAAAGTAGGCAGTGTTTGCAGTCCTGTGTTGCACACTCAATCAACCTTTGGTATTTTATTAAAGCTACTTATATTCCTACATTTTATTAAAACGGTGTTGTGCTCTAAAAAGACCAGACACATACAGAACTAAATAACCACACACAAGACATATAACACTACTTACACACGTTCATCAGGACTACAAAAATGCCAAAAGTTTCAGAGCTTTAGCTTGTCAGGAAGGTAGTGAAAAATCCATCTCAAGATTCTGCTCAAAAAAGTGGGGCACATGCCCCATCCCCCTCCTCTAGTGTCTTGGGCCCTTGAAACAATTTTAACACACGTTCATCAAGACTACAAAAATGCTGAAAGTTTCAGAGCTCCAGCTAGTCTGAAAGGTAGTAAAAAATGTATTGCAAGATTCCGCTACAAAAAAGTGGGGCCCGTGCCCCAATATCCATATATAGAAATCCACACACTTTCAGATCAAATTCCTTATGTTTCCTGAAAGTTTATTGAATATAGAATGATGTGTAAATTTTTTTTTTTGGTATTATCAAGGCCACATGGGTTTCTTGAGCATCAAAATCAGGTATATATTGCTTTAATTTATTTAAATTGATAATTACAGGTACTTAATAATAATTTTTTACATTTCTGATTATTTTATAAGATTCTTCACACCCTGAAAATAGCCAGGTACCAAATTTTAAGTAAAAAGATTAAATATTTGTAAAACTATGTGACTAGGAACCTTTAAACAAAGGTCACAATTCTTAGGGGACAAGAGGGGCCTAGCCAAGATCTGGTTAAAGTAAAATGATCATATTTCAGGATATTCTTGGAGCCAGAATCTAAAATTTTTAATGAATTCCTTATTTACTAAGTACTCTCAACTGTATAAAAAATCAGTAAAATCTGAGACATATGGTGACATGGCCTGAATGAATTGACATATTTAGTTTAACTAAAAAGTTAGTTGACTAATTTTAGTTAAGTAAAAAAGTTATTTGACTAATATTAGTTTGACTAAAAAGTTAACCAGCTAGTTTAGGTTACATTTTTTTCAGTTACGAGTTTTAGGTTTGGTCACAAAGAAACATATTTTATTATCATTTATAACAAATAACATTATTAAATTCAATGCAATTATTTATTTTGTTAACTTGAGAGTTTTAAAAAGCAGACAATTAATTTTAATTTTTTTTTATGGAAAACCTGACCTTTAGAGACTTTTAGGATTATGAGCATTAATTTTTTGTTTTTATTAAGGCTTTTCGATTCATGCGTATAAATAATGTTATGAAAAAAAAAGTGCAATTTTAGGAAACAAATGCTTTGCATCGGGGATAATTTTTAAAAAACTCTTTATCCGGGTCACTTTAAAATCACAAAAAATTTCAATTATAAAACAAAAATATCAACTTTAAATTGGCATTATGGAAAAAAGCTATGAAGCTAGATTTTGGTTTTTTAAAAGTATCTATAGCATACTTGCTATCTTAAAATAGTTGAAATATAAAACCAACTTGTTCAAAAATTATTAGCTGTTAAAAACAATGAAAAAAAAATCTTTTTGCTTGTAGAGTGAACTCTAACATTCCAATATTTTTATGCAATCTTAAAAAATCCAAAAGGTTTGTTTCATTTCATTGACATAGTTTCATATGCACTGGCATATGAAACTATGTTAATAGTTGATGAATCTATTATTATTAAATTTCATATACTGGCAAGCATATGAAATTTAATACTGATAAATTCAAGTATTAGATTATTTAGAAATTTGGCTATATTTATTAAAAAAATGTTTTAGATTTATTTATTTATTAGTAACAAATACAAAAATAAACTCGCATGGTTAGTTAAACATGTAGATTATTATATTATGTATATCAGATATAGATTATTATATTATGTATATTAGATATAAATTTTAGGAATGTTAAATTATTTTTACAAACAACATTTATTTGTTTATTTGTATAAAGTATATTAGAATTCTTTAATCAGCATTATCTGTCATTTCATAGCGAAGTTGTATTTTTTACAAGTTCCTTTTGAAACTCATTTTACAAAATTTTAATTTTGTTTTATTTCCCATTTTGTTTTATTAACATTTCTGTTTAAAATTTTTATGTTCATAAACATCACCTTTTAGATGTTTATAAACATCACTTATAAAGATATTTTTAATCTTTTTAAAAATAAAACCTTTTCTGTTTTTGATATACTTTTAAAAAATTTATTTGCTCAGATCTTGAAAAAAGCAGTCTTGTTACCAAGAACTGAAAAATCTTTTAGAAAAATTTAAGTTGGAAAGTTACAATCAATTTTTATGTTTGTTAACGTACTTACACAAATAACATAATATGCACTGTATTTTTATTAAGATACTCTAAACCTTTTTTTTTTTTTTAGAAAAAATTTTCTAATTTATAAGAGAGAATAAAGAAAATTCAATTTTCTCTTATTCTTTAGAAAAACTTCAAAACATCTAGAATATAATAAATATATATATAAAAAACCCTCAAAATCTTTTATTGTTATTTTTATTTCTAAAAAACATTTTGGACAACATTTTTTTATTTTGTTATTATTAACATTCTTAGTTATTATTTTGATTTTTATCATATCATCATTCAGAAGTTTTCTTAATTTCAAGTTAGCATTTTTAGCATCATTCTGAAAACCTAAACCAAATTTCCCACATTTTAGGAAGAGATGTCTGTTGTAGATGGAGTTCCACTATACTTAACACAGCATCGAAAGGCTACAATTTTTTTACCATCGCGAAATGCAATGCAAAGTGGTTCACATAATATGCGGAAATGGTGTGTTAGCTTTGATACCCGTGAACGTTGGGAGAATCCTCTCATGGGATGGGGATCAAGGTAAATTTTATAAATGCTTTGCCTTTAAAGGTAAAAACTTGGTTTTCTTTGATTTCAAGGTCAAATATTTAAACTTAGGTTCAGGTAAAGTTGTACTCTTGGGTAAGCGGCGATTTGTTTAGAATGTTCTCTATGAAGAGTTTCAAAGAGTAATTTTTTATTTATCATTAACCATTTCGGTTTAAATGTGACCTTTTTTTCTAATCAATTATGCAAGGCATTCTAGAAATACAGGCCTCGACAGAGGGGTATTAAATTTTTTGACAGTAGCTTACATGGCATCAAGTTATTTTTGTTATACTTATACTATACTGTAGTTGATGTAAACACATTTTTTTTTTCAACTTAATTTTTTTACACAACAACACAAATAAATAAATTTTTATATAATGTAGTTATTTATCACTTTAAAGCATTATTTTTAGTGGAGATCCATTATCAAATACGCAGTTACAATTTTCAACAAGAGAGGCTGCTATACAGTATTGCAAGTCACATGGTAGGTTTTTTTATTTTAAATATTTTTGTATTTACATTTACGTGCATTATTTTTAAGCCATATAATACCATATCATATATATGATATAATAGCCATATAGTTACAGTTTTACAGCATAAACTGTGTTATGAATGTTAATCAATATTATTTCAGGAACAATCAGATGAAGTTAACTAAAAACTTATAAAAGGCATTACAAGAAATGGAATGAAGACAAAATAGAAATGTGTAAATCACTATAAAAAAATATGAAATTTATTTTAATTTTTTTTTATTTTATTTTATTTTGATTCACTTCCAACAAGGCTGCAAGCAACCACTATTAAGTTGGGAGTTACTAGAAGAAAAAAAAATAGAGTTATAGAGCAAGGAAATGGTTGAGAGAAGACTTGAAAAGTTGAAGGATAGAACTTTTTTGGTACCCCAGAAGTTACTGGAAATAAAGAAGAATGTTGGCCTTCGAGGATGACTTGCATAAAGCGGTTAGAAAGAAACAATTTGATAATCTCAAAAACTTTCCCCGATACACCATATGAAACAAGCTTATGGTGAAGATCAGCATGCCAAACTTTGTCGAAAGCCTTAGATATGTTAAGAGCAATAGCCCTAGCCTCTCCGCCTCCATCTAATGCAAAATAAAATCTTTCAGTCACAGCAGTTAATAAGTCAGTCGTAGAGCGAGAGGATTGAAAACCGTATTTATTGTCTGACAGTAAGTTATTTGGCTCAAGATGGGAGAAATTTGTTGATCAAAGACTCAAAGACCTAGCTAATAACAGAAAAAAGATTGATAAATAAAGGGGTCAGAATGTTCACCTGAGTTTTTGAAAATCGGAACAGCAGATGCCATTTTCCAGCAGGCAGGAAAACAAGACTCAGTCAAGCACTTATTAAATAGTTTAGAGAGAATTGAAGAGAGTTCTGGAGAATAATTTTGTAAGACTATGAAAGGAATATTGTCTGAACCACAAGCCGTAGAGGAGTTTATTTGAGACTTTAGCAACAGAAGCTGGAGTGATTTGAATGTCTAACAATGAGTTAACCTGTTTAATTGAAACGAAAAGAAGAGAATGGCTATAAGGTTCGAGAGCTGAATTAGAAGAAAAGTTTAGGGTAGTAGTAAGTAGTTTGATGATAGGGTGAGTCTGAAAAGGATGTATGAGATGTAAGATTTAAAGAGACAATTGCATGGTCAGAACCACCTAAAGGAGAAAAGGAGAAACTGAACACAAGCTAGGATCAGAAACCAGGCATAAATCAAGGAGTGAAGGTAAATGATTAGGGTTGTCAGGAAAATGAATCACAAAGTTGTACCTGAGTAAGTGATTAAGAAATGCAGAAGTTATAGGTTTTAGTACCAGTATGGTCAGTGGTGTTAGATCCAAGCCATCATCGAGAAAGTCACATAAAATAACAATATTAGCAGAGTAGCAAAGAGAGGCATGGTCAATTTGATCAGAAATTGCATCTAAAAGAGTGCAGTCTTGCAGGGATTATCTTTTACCCGATATATCCGAAATTCTGAATATTTTTTCAACTTTTAGTTTTTCTGGATTTCTAAAAAGTCTTCAATAAGTATTTGTTTCCATAAGTATTGTTTAAATATATATTTTGCAATATATATTTTTTTAAACTTTGAGAAACATATATATTTTTAAGTCGTTACCCATAAAAAAAAAGAAAAAAAGTTTTGAAAAAATTAGGAAAGCCATTACTTTAATGTTAAGTTAAGACAAATATTAGGGAAATAAGTTCCGGATTTTTCCTGATTTTTTTTTGAAAAATGTTTTCTGGATTTTTCAAATATGACCTAATGACCTCTGGTCTTGGGAAGAAGAAAAACGTTAAAGAACTAAGAGAAAAATGAAAGAGTGAAGAGGTGCTAAGCGTAAGCATATAAAAGAATGCTGAAAGGATTCGAACCTGATTTCACGACAAATAGATTAATTGATGCATATGTATACCCCCAAGCCAAGCATATGACTATTGGAGCCAATTAAAGGATAGTACTCATTAACACTGAGACTAGAAGAAAGAATATCAGAATTTAAATTAGTCTTACTAAGAGCAAATGTCTCGTAAATTTTGCAATAGGTAAAATCCAACTGGTGGAAGGTTGCTTCGCAGACCACAATTATTTGTAAAAGATGTATTAAAACAGTTAGGTGGTGAGGATTGTTTTTTATGTTTAATATTTTGGGTTACTTTTAAAGATTGAGCACTACCTCCTAAGCAATGAGCTATCCAATTTTCTCAGTCCTGTTGATTAACCGAAAGTCTCAACATAGGGCTGCTTATGTGGCTTCGACAATGCGCACCAAAAGCATTGATAAGGACACCATCCATCCGCAACTGTTAATACTCTGATATTTTGCAGCTGTTGATGGAAGCAGCCTCTCTGAGAGCTATCACAGAGTTAAACAGAGTTTTAGAGCTGTACCCTCATTAGGATATAACAGGAAGAGTTTCATAGCCACTATCAAGGAGGCACAAGCAAAAACCTATGAGAAAAGTCAAGAAGACCCAGCATTCATCATCCTAGGCTGGAATCAATCTAACACAGGGATTCATCTATGCTAGCCTAATATATAAAGAAGGGGTTCAATACTAGTTAGCAGAATTATTCTGCTTACCCTTAAAGTCTTTGTCTAGGAGGCCTCATACAAGTCAGTAGCTGGATTCAGTTAACATACGCCCAAGAATAGTATTTTCATCGAAACACCAAGAGCCCCAAGGCAGGGGAATTTTAGCTGGATGCAGTTAACATCTGCCCAAGATGAATATTTTTATTGAGACACCATCTTTAGCCTTTACTCAACCATGAGCCCCAAGGTAGGGGATTTTTAAGTCAGGGTTTGTTTCTCATAGCCTTTGCTTTGACAATTGAATCTGGACAGCAAGATAAAAATTTATAACAAGGTGCACCATCAAAAGTATTCGATGGTCTCTTAATGAAGTCTGAGAAGAGATGATTATACTAGATTAATGAAAAATTAGGATATATTGAGAGCTTGTTTCATGTTTTTATTCTTAATCTTGATAAAGAGAATAAAAAGATGAAGTTTAAAAGCAATTGATGGATAGTAAAATAATAATTGTATTATTTTGAAGCATCATCAAAATGTCGTAGATCACAAACCCCCTGTTCCAGTTAAAACATACTTGTTCCTTTTGTGTATAGTACCTATACTAGTTAAAGTAAAGAAAGCTGATAATGTTTTATTATTTAACCCCTAAACATCCTCAACCCAATAATATTACACTATTTGAATACATATAACTTTTTTATTAAATGTTAACTAGTTTTGAAAAAATCATTTTTTGTGGTCTACTTCAAGATGTTGTTGCTGTATTGATAATGTGGGTCTTAAGTAGATTTATTCTAATTTGTCAAAAGCTGCATGCTTAAATTTAAAATGTACTCTTTTTTTTTTTAATAGAGATCTGATATATGCTTCATTGCTATTTGTTTAAGCTCATATTTTTTTGGTTTACATAAATTTAATAAAAATATTTTTAATATATATAGAAATATTTATAGAAGCTTAATCTTCTTTAAAACTTTGGAGTAAAACCAATATTACATGCACATTTTATATGCATGTAATATTGATATTTATTATTTATTACCTCATTTATTATCTCTGAGTAACAACAGTATATTGTTAAAGATTTTTGTGTTATTTATCTTTTTTATTTACCCAGTAGTTTCAATCTAAATTGGAGTTGCTTACATTTTCTTTGTAGTTTGCATATATGTTGATAGTGAGTTTATAAACCTACTTATTTTATTTATTTCACATACCTCCCCAATACAAAAGTAAAATAGTTTAATTGTAATTTTTACTTTAAACTTTTGATATACATTAAAAAAAGTCATGTATCAGCTTAAAAACGTAAGCATAATAAGAAGTAGCAAAAACATAACTAATTGATTATTAAAAACATTACTAATTGGTGACTAAAAATATGTTATTATCAATTTTCATTCCCCATGTTATAATAAGAGAAAACACCGTATAAAACATATATCACCATATAAAAAAGGTCACACCTCGTGACACCTAACAACATTGAGGGTGCCATAAATCACCAAAAATATTTTTCTGTAAAATTATCTAAATATTATAAAGTATATCAAGTTGGGTCTTAAAAGAACTAAAAAAAAATTTATAAAAACAAACCTTTTTAAAAACATTTTGCTAAAAAGTGTCTTTCAAAAAAAAAAATTTTTTTTTTCAACATCTTTGCTTTCAACACAGCTGCAAACAACCACTATTACAATTAGAAGTTACTGGAAGAGAAAAGATAAAGTTTATAGAACAAGATAACAATTGTCAGATGACTTGAAAGATTGCAAATTATATGAATCAGGAAAGCAAAATGAAGGAAGCGAATTCCAAAAAATTGATGTTCGAGGAAAAAAACTAGACTAATAAGAATTTTTGACTCACTTATGAACAGTCACAGTAGAAGGAATTTTTGTAGATGGCACAAGAGACTAGCTCTTTAGAGCAGTGCCATTATAGTATTTGTAGAAAAGAGAAAGAGAAACAACATTATGACAGTATGATAATGGTTGGAGGTTTGCTGCAAGAGCAGGTCCAACTATGTTTGCAATGTGCTTTTGCACCTTGTTAAAAAAAGAAAGTTCATCAGTGGAAGATCCGTCCCAGATATGGCAACAGTATTCTATACAAGGACGGATTCAAGATTTATAGAGATAAAGAATAGAATCCAGAGTAAGCATGTGTCGAGCATGATAAAAAGATGCAAACTTAGCAGATGCTAATTTTTCATATATGGTTTTGAAGAAAGATCGGAAATAAGAGTTAGTCCTAGAAGAGGAAGAATAGATGACTCATCGAGTAATTACCGTTTATAAATATAGGCAGATCTAGATTATTGCCATAAGGTTTGGCTGAAAAAAATTGAATTTTATCTGAATCAAAGTTCACCAGCCACTGTGAGCCCCATGCTGTAGCAGAGGTGTGATCTATTTCAAGTTCAAATGCCTCCTCCAAGCAATCAGAAAGTGTTGGCTTATTGACAAGAATAAATGGTTGTATCATCAGCGAACAATGCCACCTTAAATGTGAGAATATCTGAATGATTCTTAATGTAAATTAAAAAGAGTAAATGGCCAAGGAAAAGAGTAAAGGGCCAAGGAAAAGTGTAAAGGGTCAAGGAAGAAGCTTGAGGAACCTCTGAAGTTACAGGATAATAAAAAGAGTGTTGTCCATTGAGGACAACTTTTATACTACTATACTTATGCCTTAAAGTTTTTATTTTCAATTTCAAAAACTTGGTTTTTATTAAAAAACAAAAAATATTTTGAAATTTATTAAATATTTAAATTACTATTAATTTAAAATATTTTTAAATTTCGCTTTTTTTGAGACCCAACTTGATATACTTTTGATTAAAAATGTTTTTGGTAATAAATGACACTCAACATGTCACTTGGGGAGTGACAATGTTTAAAAGTTGACACTTGCAATTGGCATTTTCTTTCACAAAAACTGCACAAAAAATATGAGGATAATCTTTTGAAAATAGTCATTCCTACTAATTAATTATTTACAAAAAAAAAAGTTTATCTTGATAAACCTTCCTAAAAAAAAAAATTATTTTTATCACTATTTTATATTAACATCGAAACCCACCCATCCCCCACAGCATTCTGTTACTTAATCCCAGGATGTTTTATACTGCTTAGAAGGATTTATAAAAATAATTTGTTTTACTTTCGTAACAAAAATCTAAAGTTGTTTTAACTTAAAAGCAGAATGTTGTTTGAGTTTGATTTTTGTCCTACAAAAGTTCTAAAATGACAAAAAATTTAAATTTTATATTTAAATATCAAGTCTTATATTTAAATTTATTACGTAAATATAGCACAAAAAAAGTATATATTTTTTCAAACTCATTCTGTTTTGAGTTTTATATGGAGCAAATCTTTTAAAATATATAGCATGCATTAACGGCATTCCAATTTTTTAAAGTAAAGCACTTGAGTCGGACGACTGCGGAATGGAGACAGGTTTCAGCAGGAATGTGCTTATTCTAAACTCTAGGTTTTGATTTCATTAATAATAATTTGATACTATTTTAAGTTAATTAAAAAGTTAACTAATAACTCTTTCGTTCTTTTGGTGTGCATTGTTGATGCCGCATTTGGAGCACTACTCACTCTTTATGAAACTAATTTAAGTTTGGAAGTCTCATTTTGTGATCTTCGTGTTATTGATTATCTTCCTTTAATTTGTAAAGACTCCAATATTCACATGCTTTGCCTGGGCATCTACATTCATAAGAATTCACCCATTTGTTGGTAAACTAGGTTTGAATCCACAGGCTATACTTTTATGTGATTTTGTTTAGCACCAATCCACTCTATTGCCTTTCTCTTTGTTCAATATCGCTCTCCTTCATCTCAAGATTGCATTCATTTTGATGTTATTTCTGACCGAATTGACCAAGCCCTTTTTCTTTATCCTTCAGCCAATATAGTTGTTGTTGGTGACTTTAATGCTCATCACACTGAATGGTTTGGCTCTAGTGTCAGTGACTCTGCAGGCGTTAAGGCCCACAACTTTTGTCTTTCTCAATCTCTAACTCAAGTAGTCAATTTTCCAACTCGCTTTGCAGACAATTAAAATCATTTACCTCCTCTACCCGACTTTC
Source organism: Hydra vulgaris (assembly GCF_038396675.1). Lineage (NCBI taxonomy): Eukaryota > Metazoa > Cnidaria > Hydrozoa > Anthoathecata > Hydridae > Hydra > Hydra vulgaris. Next base: position 9,258,238 of record NC_088932.1, on the reverse strand, counting down.
ATCTCGTTTTTGATCCTAGTCAGTGCTTGGTTTCTTCACATTCAATCTTAGGTGCTTCTGATCTCGGTTTGATCTCTCTAAAACTATTATCTCAATGATCTTCATCATCAGAATCTCCCTATCATTATACCTCTTACAACTACCTTAAAGCTGACTGGGACTCTTTCCGTGATTTTCTTCGTGATGGCCTTTGTTTACAAATCTTTCGTCTTCTTGCTGACAAATATCCTTATTATGTAATTTCTTGAATATAGGCTGGCATGGAATCTTTTATTTTCTCTCGACGATTCCAAGTCAAGCCTCACTCTTCTCCATGTTTTTCCTCATTATGCTGGAATTTCTAATCTTTACTATTACTTTCATCTCTATCTGCTAAACAATTATCCAGAAAATAGGCGTTTGTTTACTATTGCTAGAAACCATTGTAAAAAGGTTTTGTCTAACGCCAAAGCCTGCTATTCTCAGGTCATCTTTCGTCGAAATCAGGTCATCTTAGGTCGAAATCTTGTATTTTGTCTCAGAAATTAGGCTCTCGCGACTTCTGTAGAATCTTTAATAGTATCTTTAATAAGGTCAAATCTGTTATTCCACCTCTTTTGTATGGTTCAGGTTTTATCACCTCACCTAAAGACAAAGCTGAATTGTTTGCTAATAACTTCTCATCAGTATCATCTTAAGATTCCAATAGTCGCGTTCTGCCTGATATAGTCGACAAACAGATTAATCCATTGCTTGACCTTCGTTTCACCTCAGCTTCTGTATCTAAAGTGATTTCCTGCTTAGACTTATCTACAGCTTGTTGTCCGTACACATACCTGTTATAGTCTTGCAGAAGTGTTTTCCAGAGCTGTTGTCTATACTTTCAAAACTATTTAACAAGTGCTTAGCAGATTATTGTTTCTCAGCCTGCTGGAAAGCGGCATCTGTTATCCCTATTTTCAAAAATTCTGGAGAGCGATCTGACTTATCTAAGTAGCATCCTATTAGTCTTCTTACTATTATAAGCAAGGTTCTTTTTTTTACTATTATAAGCAAGGTTACTATTAAAAGCAAGGTCTTTATTTAACAAACACTTAATCTCTCATCTTAAATATAATAACCTAATTTCTGATCATCAATACGGATTTCGAATTTATCGTTCTACTGCTGATTTCTTAACCGTAATAACTGATAGGTTTTATTGTGCGTTAGATAGATGTGAAGAGGCTAAGGCTATCACTCTTGACATTTCTAAAGCTTTTGATAAAGTTAGGCATGTTGGTCTTCTCCATAAGCTTTCTTCTTACCGTGTATCAGGTAACATCTTTAAGGTTAATGATTACTTCCTTGCGAATTGTAGTATAGAATTTGTCCTCTTTGTATCCTGTAACATCAGAGGTTATTCAAGGTTCTATCCTTTGCCCTATACTTTTTTTTAATTAACATTAACGATCTCCCAGTAGTTCTCACATCTAAGGTGGCATTGTTCGCTGATGATGCTGCTATTTATTCTTATCTTGAAAAGAAGCCAACAGTCTGTGATTGCTTGGAGGAGGCATTTGTACTTGAAATAGATCTCACTTATGCTACATAAGGTTTACTGTGGCTGGTGAACTTTAATTCAGATATTTTTATCAGCCAGTTGTTATCGCAAGTTGTAAATTTCTAAATAGTTTTTTTTTCTTTTTAAGGATGGAATCATGAGGTCGAAGAACCAACTCTGCCGAAATTCCGCCCAAAATCATATGGTTCAAATTTTTCGTGGAATAAGAGAACACGTGTATCCACTAAATAACTGTTTAAATTTTTTGTTAGTAGTTGCTACGCAACGAATGAATTACAAATAAATTCAAGTTGTTTATAAAGTTATGTATCTAAACCATAGTTAGGTGCTGCAGCAATCTAAAGGAAAGGTCTGGAATTATTCTTGTCTGAAGAAACGTGATAATAAAACGTTTTTAATAGTTTAAAAAGACTTTTCTTGTTTTACGCTCCATTTTGTTATCAATTTTGCGAGTTTTACCCCGCAATTTACAGCTACCCAGGTCGCTTATTTCCTGACTCCGTGATTGCGTAATGCATTTACGCTTAGTTGTAATAGTTATGATTAATTTTCACGCGCATTAAGTTATTAATAGAATTAGATCTATTATTTACTAGATACGCGTCAATCAGTAAAACATTTTAATACCAGTTTCGAGATTAAAAAAAATAAATGAAGAGTTTTACAAAAAACCTAAAATGAGGTTAGTAGAAAAAGCGTAGTAAGTAAAAACAAAACTTTATACACGTATATAATTGGGTTCGTAATGTACCTGCAAAACCTTAACAATTAGTTAATTTTGGTTAAAGTCATGGAAAACCTGGGAAAGTCAGGGAATTTTTTTTTATTCTTTAAGTAGTCAGGGAGAAGTAGGAATTACTGATTGAAAAATTTCTCCTTTTACAATGAAGCTATTATGTTTTTGTTAGTGCTACCCATTTAATTTGACAATTAAAAACACGCCACTGTTTTACAGGAAGGCATGTGATCGCACACCTTTATATGACCAAGCATATAATATTTCATTTTTACACTTTGACCACGGCTTTTTAATTGTTTTAAAACTTAAATATTTTTTTATGTATTTATTTGTATGCAAATCGCTTTCGAATCAACAAATTACTTTATTTTTAAACATTATTTTATGTTTATTACTATTGCTTTCAGTGAACACGTTTTATTTAAATGGTTGTTACTTTATCATTACAATAATAATAAATGTTAATTTTTTTTATTTATTAAAAAAAAAATTTCTCTTAAATTTTTTTACAATTTAATAAATTTAAATCGTTTACAACTATATAATTTACTTTATAAGCAACGAAAACTTTAACTTTAAACACTTTTGTGTCTTTAAAGCAAAAAAAATTTTGCGCTTTTTAAACTAAAGTTACATAAAGTTTCAGAGGTTTTCAACTTTTTTGAAAACTTTTGAAAGTTTTTATAAGAAGAAGGATTTTCTGGATTTTAATCTAATAGTAGTTGTAAGGCCTATAGAAATATAGGCATTACAATAACTATTAGATTAAAATCCTTATTAAAATTAATTTTGAAAATGCGAAAGTCTTTTAAAAACTAAAACTGCAAAATTTGCCACACAGCACTCATAAATATGAATAATTTTGTTTTTCTTTTTTTTTTAGAATTAAAATAATGAACAAAATAGAAAAAACGGGTTGTTTCAAAGAAGAGTAGTTAAACAAATACATTCATCCTTATTTCGACTCATGGCTAATGAAAGGCAAAAATAACGCCCAGGCTACATGCAAATTATGCCATAAAATAATTGAACTATCGAACATGGGTATTCAAGCACAAAAAAGTCACTAGAAAGAAAAAATGAGCAATTTCTTCTATTAACAAATTAGCGAGCAATTTCTTCTATTTTTTTTCAATCGTCTGCTGTTAAAAATAAAAAGTTCATTAAAACTCAATGGAGTCTATTTTAAAGGTAACTGATAGTTTCTCAGCAGGACATATTATGAAGCAGCAATCTTTAGAACTTATTGTATCAAATTCTAATAAAATTTTCGCAGAAATTATGTGGGCATTGCATCGTTGCTTAAATGTAATTTCAAACAATGATGCGACTAATTTGTTTCAAGCTGTGTTTCCTGACAGTGAGATTGCTAAATCGTTTCAAATGGGACCAAATAAAGTTAATTATAACATCACTCATGGTCCTGGGCCTCATTTCAAAGGTTTATATAAACAACAGCTGAGTCTGTCCCCTTGGCTCGTTCTTTTGGCTGTGTCCTTCGATGAATCTCTCAACAAGAAAACTCAAACTTGTCAAATGGGTTTACTCATCTGATATTAGAATGAAGATAAAATGCAAGTTGAAATGAGGTATTGGGATTCCTCGGAAGGAGGCGTAAACTTCCAATTAAATGCTCATCCGCGGTGCTCTGTGATAAGATCGTAAGGACTTCTTGGTGCATCTAAATAAATTTTAAAGACATATTCCAATTATCTTAAAACTATAAACACATTGTGATCTACACAAATGTAATTATAAATATTCTGTATTTCAATAAAAGATTTAAAAACATTAAACACGTTTAACTTGCGAAGGAATAAAGCAAAAGCATAAAGGAAGATCATCATTACGATTTAATGTTTTCATGTGCTAACGCTTGATACTACTCGATTTAAAAGTCATTTAAACAGTTTTGCACCTAACTTCTAATAATAAATAGATATTAAAGCACTAAACTTACATTAAAAAGAAATATATTTATATATTATAACTTATCTAAAGATTAAAACCTAATTTACTCACGATATTGTGTTATCTTCATTTTACTTTTTTACATTATTAGTTTTCATCATTCTTGACTACATTATTAAGCTGCGGTAATATAATTTAATTCTAAAAATTAACTCAATCACGTCGTATTTTATGCATGTAAAAATATTTTAAAAAATTGAACAAATGATAATAATGATGATAAAAACAAATATGATTCTACATTTATTGGCATAAAGTATAAAATTGTAAATTTATACCTTATGCCAATAAATATAAATTTACAATTTTATTTTAAAACCAAAATAAATAAAAATAAGTAAAACAAACGAAAGAATAAGATATAAAATAAGCTGTAAAAATTAGTATAAACTATAAAATCCAAAACTCTGTAATGCTTGACTAATACCCCGTTCATACTGACGATAAAACACGTTTTATCTTAAAAGCGTATTAAATTGTTATTGCAAAAAGCTGTATAAAACAACAATAAAACAATACTGCAAGGTTGCTTTGTCAATATAAAAAGCATGTGTTAATATAAAACAACCTCGCCATGTTGTTTTATTACTGTTTTGCAGAGTTTATAACATTATAAACACAAAACACATTTAAAATAAAACGTGTTTTATCTCCAATGTGAACGGGGTATAATACATTAAAAACATTGTAACAATAAAAACATATTTCAAGAAAAATATACAAAATATCAAAGAAAAAATTATGACAACTTAAAAAAAACCATCAAGTATTTTTAGCTTACACTTTTAATGCACGTTTTGCACAACCCCTATTTCTGTCAGGATCTGTATGCTCCTTTTTCATGTTTTTGAACTGCAACTGTTAAATATAAAACAAGGTATTTAGATGTGATCCACTTAATTACCAAAAAATAATTGTCTATTAATTTACCTACTGTTGATTAAGGCAGGAATTTGTTTTAACTACAAGGGAGTGCTGCTACATCGACTATCTTATAGCCTGCTGCCACAAGAAAGTGCCGCAACATCGACTGAGAGAAAATAAAAAGTATACTAAAATATTCCTTATGTTTATATTAAAAAGTCACCACTTTGAGCAAGTCTTCCAAGAAGCGAGAAAATAAAATTATTTTATGCCGCTTAACTGCAGAATTACCCATTTATATAAGTAAATGATATAAATATATATCTATATATATTATAATAATATTATATTTATGTGTATATATAATTATATAAATACTTAAATAGTAAAGTAAGTAAATTTTTGTTGAGGATCCCAAATATATATGTTTATAATACAAAGTATAAATGATTGGAGATCCTCAAAATACATTTTCTAAACTTCTGTGGTAAGAAGTGTTTGACACAACCATTCAACAGACCAAATCTTTATTTCTATTATGGTCTAAACATAATGGCATTGGATGTTATTGTGTTTTGAAGAACAATAAGTAATTTTTAAAAACAATTTTCTGCGTCTGATTTTGCAGCGATTACTAAAGTTATGGAAAATGAAACTCCATTTTTAAACACCCAAATGTCTCTACTTTTTAAATTTGTAAAGCATTTGCGGTTAGGTATTACTGTTTTGAGCCTGTCCTATCATTTGTGGATATAGTGGGAAGCCTATTGAATCGAACAAAGTATTGATTATTGAATGGGACTTTTCCAAACGGCCTGATGTGAAAAAAGCAGAAAAATATATTTCGGCAACTTAGTTATAGTCACACATAATTTTATTTTTAAAGCCGTTTTTATTTGATGTTATAATGTGGTTCTAAACAAGTGTGACCAATGCTTTAGCTAAAATTCAATATTATGTTCATAGTTAAGAGAGAACTAAATCTCTATTAAAATCTTTTCTTTAGTATTCTTTAAAGTTGAGTCAATCAATAGTTTATTAAATGAAATTAATTTTAAATATTTAATTATATATATTGATGTTTGATATTTATAATATGTATAAATATGTATGAATGTTTATTTAGATATGTTGTTGATAACACAGTATTAAAAAGATGGCGAATATTGTATATATATATATATATATATATATATATATATATATATATATATATATATATATATATATATATATATATATATATATACACATATATATGTACACTCTAAAAACGAGTCCGTTAAAATCATAACAGAGTAAGTCCGTAACTCATTGGGTAACAGAATAGTCCGTGAATCTAAGTAAGCATTCCGTTAATTCAAAAAAATAATTCCGTTAGATCAACGTATTCAAAGTAGATAACGGACTGCAGTACGTAAAGTAATAAAACGTACTTGGAAGAGAACAACTTGCCACTAGTCATAGTCCCCCTACAAGTGATGAGACGAGTTTTTTAACATTTATTGTTGGCTTTCACGAGCTCAGCTTACACAATCAATATTTGTTAATTCAAGAATTAATATAAATGATTATCTTTATTTATTAAAATAAATGATTCATTGTTATGTTTTATATTATAAGCCTATTAGTGTTAGATTTATAAATTTTATAGAAAGTTACTATAGATTTATATAATTATATTTTTATTATATACTTTTCCCAAACTTAACGCCTAACGAAAAAAGGGCTATATGGGCTTTTTGACATATTTTGTATATATATATATATATATATATATATATATATATATATATATATATATATATATATATATATATATATATATATATATATATATATATATATATATATATATATATATATATATATATATATATATATATATATATATATATATATATATATATATACATTTATATATACACATTTATTAGGGTGTTTCATTTCCGACAAATTTTTAAAAATGATTACGTTACATGCATAACGGGGTAAATAATGTGCCAAAAAAAAAGTCTGAAAAATTTTCAAAATTTTAAAATGTCATCAAGAGGTCGCCATCTTGAAAAAACAGCGTTTTTTACACTTTTTTCAACTGTAAACTTGAAAAACTTAAAAAATAATTAAATTTATGTTACGTTACTGGGTGTATATATTAAAGGTTATTATATGAACATTTGGTGAAATTTTCAGAAAAATTGGTACATGTCTAGAGGTCGCCGTATTAAAATATAAAGCTAAAAAACTTGTTATTTTTTTAAAACTTAAAAAAAATTTAACTGGGCTATTTTTAGGCTTCAGCTTTTCTAAGAATAATAATTAATAAAGAAGATATTAGTAACATACAAAATACTATAAAGTAATAATTAGTTTTGATTTCGAATCGGATGGATTTTGCTTTCTGTGTTGTTCGACAACTTGCAAAATAAATTGTCGTTGTTCTTCATTTTGTGCACACTCGCGGAAATCACCAATAAGTTTTATTCCTCTTTCGGCGCAATCATTTGTTACCTCTAATTGTTTAACAAAATCGTATGCAGTTCGATAATCTTGGAAGAATTTCCACTCTTGTGGATTCATCTGGAGTCATTCCTGGTTGTTTATTAGTCCTAATAAATCAAAAAGAAGCCACGACCGTGGTCCAATTAAAAAATAAACAACGGTTGAAGAACTTAATGTCGGAAATTTTGGTTTCCCAATTAAAAATGTTTTTGGTCTTGGGGTAGAAAAAAGTTTCTTTGCCATTATTGTTCTGGTAAATTCTGACAATTTTTCATTAAATAAAGATAGAATAACAAGCTCTTCTGTTAAATACCAAAGGTGACGGTTAATCGACGAAATCACAGCGGTTGCGATATCTGAATCTTCTTCTTGATACCAGTTCATTGCAAAAAAAAATTTGAAGTCATCAACTGGAGCATATACGGAAATCCTCGAGCGGAGAAATTGCATCGAATAAAAAAGACTAATAAACTTAGCCATGCGGTGGATCATAATTTGCTCATTATTGGACATAATAAATTTATTAGATAAGAGTTCCATTTTTAAAATATATATGGAATGTGACATAAATCTGGCATTGTGAATTGCACCTGGTTTGTGAATTTTGAATATTCTTTCCATTGATAGTTTCCCCCCAAGGTAGATAATAGTTAATTCAATTAACTCAAGATAATCTTCTCGCGGAAATATTTTCTCTTCGAGGCATTGTTAAGCCCATTTCAGAACTAAACTTGCTTGATTAAATATTTCTGATTTAATATCAGTAGGCCATTTAAAAAAATTCAGGTTTGAGTAATCAATATCAATTCTAGAAAATTCGGCTCGGAAACGTTGAAAAATAGGTTCATCCGGACTTTTGCTACCTCCTCTTAATGCGGTAAATGCATGCTTAATGTGTAGCTCATTATGATGATGGCGACATGCGAGCCATAGAAGAGGTCTCTTTAACTCAATTTCAATTAAAGTTGCTGCTCCTTTTTTATTACCTGTGTTGCTTGCTGTTGTATCAAAGCATATATAAAAAAGATGCCGTTACTTCTGAGAGCTTCTTTGATGATATCTCTAGTGAATTTGTTAAAGGCACCTTTCTTTTCTTTAGTGGTAAAGGAGTAAACTCTGTATCTTTTTGATCTTCTTCGTTAGCACTTTCAACTATTTCACTGACATCAAAGGCACTCGATTTTTGATCTTCGGTTGAACTTCTCCGAAAATCTATGCTTAGTCTATCTTCTCGACGTTCTAAAAATTTTGAAACACCTAGATCGATGCTACCTGTCATATGATACTTTCTGCTACTCTTTTGATCTTCGTAAAATGCCCAATCTTCTTTCCATTTTGGTCTACGTGATACTAATAACTGTTTATATGCATTTACTGCTGAAATGTCGCAAAGTTTCTCAAGTTCATTACAAAATGTGACAATTTTTTCTTCTCCAGCTTTAACATCTCGACTTGCGTGATCAACTTTTTTTATTTTCACCATTTCCACAAACAATTTGGTAAGCAATGAAAGACAAGAGTTATCTGAACGAACTGGTACTCCAGCTTTTTCCCAAACTTCCTTAAGCTCACCAAGAACAAGTTTAAAAATATCTCTTGCAGAAGTGTCGCCTTTTGAATAAAAATGTAAATGAGAGTATCTACCCAAAACATGTTTTTTTGTTGGTAGACGACTGAAACTTGATAATTTATTGGATTCAGGGTAACCAATTAACCAATCTTGATTATTTTTTCTTAGGTTCATCGTTACAATAAAATATTCGCTTTTCCAACTAGTTTTAAAGTTGTTTTAATATTTCAATTTTGCTAATTGAAATAAGAACGAATTTTTAAAAATAAATTTATGAAATTTATATACATACGTCCAGATGTTTATTTTGCAAACTATTTAATCACGCAACAACTTTTAGTGGTCAATAGACATTTCTCTAATTCGATTGCGCAACTGATTTCTCAGCTTCAAAAAGAGGCCAATAAGGACAAAATTGTAAACAAACTATATTCGTACTAAATAAAAATGTCTTATTTTAACTCTAGCATTATCAGACTAATATTGAAAAAAAGTGGAAGAGGGAAGTATTACTGTATATCATTGTATAGAAATTCATTTTATAATAACAATATCAAAAAAACTGATATCGGTCCGAACCAACAGAAAAAACTCGATGTTCACAAAGCTTGGTGTAACAAAATATGTTAATATAGACGTAAAGAAGGTGCTAATAATTTTGAAATAATGAAACACACTAAAGTGCGGGAGTTTCACTTTAGGCCTTAGGAGATAAAAATTAGTTGCAGTAAAAAATCTTAAAAAAAGAAATGAAGTATTTTAAAAAAGATTTGTAGTAATTTATGAAAACTAAAAGAGCTTGCCTGAAGAATATAAAAGTTTAAAAATAATCAACGACCAATTGAAAAATAATATTTTTAGTTACAAAAAAGACGATAAATGTTTTAGCTCGTTGACTGGCATGAGATAAGAAATTTTTGGCATTTTATTTGAATATTTAAATCCTAGAAATGAACGTGAAAGTATGAAGTATTATCATCCTGAACATCATTCTAAAGAAAAGTTACCCAAAGAATTGTTTACATATCCTTCATATTTTACATATCTGGTTGTAGGTGAAACATGATTGACCAACTATTCTTGTTATTAACATGGCTTAGACTTTTGAAAAGAGAGCTATAGAAGAGTTGACATTCTGTAATGATAAAGATTTTTAATATCGGATTTGCTTAAGCTTTTTGGTATAACACGTAATGGAAGAAATCAACTATTACACAAAGAAGTTATAGAAAGTCAAACAATAGCAGCTTTACAAATTCATGTAGAATGTGCCTTTTTTACTTTATAGATCCTCTTATAGAACTGTAAAAATACATGAAATGTACTATTTATTATTGAGATAAAATACATTTTTTATAAAAATACTCCAACTTATCTACAACGTCTAAAAAATCACATTTATCAAAATTAATGTTTACAATAATAATTCCACTATAAGTAATTTCATAAACAAACATATCTATAAACAAATATTGATTCAGTCCAAATAAACTCATTGCTATTTGGACTTGTGCATAATAGCCAAATGAGTGAATCTTCTTAAGAAATAGTTTCCTGGCAAATTATATATATATATGCATTATTATATATACATATATATACATATATATATGTATATGTATATATATGTATATATATATATATATATATATATATATATATATATATATATACATATATATATGTATATGTATATATATGTATATATATATATATATATATATATATATAAATATATATATATATATATATATATATATATATAATAATGCATATATATATATAATTTGCCAGGAAACTATTTCTTAAGAAGATTCACTCATTTGGCTATTATGCACAAGTCCAAATAGCAATGAGTTTATTTGGACTGAATCAATATTTGTTTATAGATATGTTTGTTTATGAAATTACTTATAGTGGAATTATTATTGTAAACATTAATTTTGATAAATGTGATTTTTTAGACGTTGTAGATAAGTTGGAGTATTTTTATAAAAAATGTATTTTATCTCAATAATAAATAGTACATTTCATGTATTTTTACAGTTTTATAAGAGGATCTATAAAGTAAAAATGGCACATTCTACATGAATTTGTAAAGCTGCTATTGTTTGACTTTCTATAACTTCTTTGTGTAATAGTTGATTTCTTCCATTACGTGTTATACCAAAAAGCTTAAGCAAATCCGATATTAAAAATCTTTATCATTACAGAATGTCAACTCTTCTATAGCTCTCTTTTCAAAAGTCTAAGCCATGTTAATAACAAGAATAGTTGGTCAATCATGTTTCACCTGCAACCAGATATGTAAAATATGAAGGATATGTAAACAATTCTTTGGGTAACTTTTCTTTAGAATGATGTTCAGGATGATAATACTTCATACTTTCACGTTCATTTCTAGGATTTAAATATTCAAATAAAATGCCAAAAATTTCTTATCTCATGCCAGTCAACGAGCTAAAACATTTATCGTCTTTTTTGTAACAAAAAATATTATTTTTCAATTGGTCGTTGATTATTTTTAAACTTTTATATTCTTCAGGCAAGCTCTTTTAGTTTTCATAAATTACTACAAATCTTTTTTAAAATACTTCATTTCTTTTTTTAAGATTTTTTACTGCAACTAATTTTTATCTCCTAAGGCCTAAAGTGAAACTCCCGCACTTTAGTGTGTTTCATTATTTCAAAATTATTAGCACCTTCTTTACGTCTATATTAACATATTTTGTTACACCAAGCTTTGTGAACATCGAGTTTTTTCTGTTGGTTCGGACCGATATCAGTTTTTTTGATATTGTTATTATAAAATGAATTTCTATACAATGATATACAGTAATACTTCCCTCTTCCACTTTTTTTCAATATTAGTCTGATAATGCTAGAGTTAAAATAAGACATTTTTATTTAGTACGAATATAGTTTGTTTACAATTTTGTCCTTATTGGCCTCTTTTTGAAGCTGAGAAATCAGTTGCGCAATCGAATTAGAGAAATGTCTATTATGCTCAAAACATAAATTATGCATTTTATTTAAGGTGAAAGCATTTAAGCAATTATTCAGCAAAAAAATATGTTGAAAAAATAAAACTTTATAATTCGGCGACCTCTAGACATTTACCAATTTTTCTGAAAATTTCACCAAATGTTCATATAATAACCTTTAATATATACACCCAGTAACGTAACATAAATTTAATTATTTTTTAAGTTTTTCAAGTTTACAGTTGAAAAAAGTGTAAAAAATGCTGTTTTTTCAAGATGGCGACCTCTAGATGACATTTTAAAATTTTGAAAATTTTTCAGACTTTTTTTTGGCACATTATACACCCCGTTATGCATGTAACGTAATCATTTTCGAAAATTTGTCGGAAATGAAACACCCTAATATATATATATATATATATATATATATATATATATATATATATATATATATATATATATATATATATATATATATATATAAATATATATATATATATATATATATATATATATATATATATATTAGGTATGTTACATGAAATTTTTTAATTGATCAAATATTAGATTGTTATATATCTTTGGAAAGAGCTTTATTACAGTACTTTAAAAGTGAAAAAATTATCAAAATCAAACGATTTGACAAAAAGTTATAACGTTTTAAACACCGATTTTTTGATTTATGGATTTGTTGAAGAAACTGTGGTCAAAAAAATACTTTTCTTAACTAAAATAAATATAAATTTGACAATTATTTTTTAAACGCCTATAACTTGGTATCAAAAGATAGGTATAAGAGTGGGCTACAAATTCATGTTGGTTTCTAGCCACCGGGCGTATATGGGAGGCTAGAGGGGGTACCAAACCTACTCCTACACCGCCAATAAATGCAAATTTTATTTACAAAAAAGTTTTTTTTTGGTAAAATAGTTGATTTTCATATTATTTTTTAGAAGTAGTTATTATTTACTTCCAAACCACTGCCAAATATAAGACTTAGGGTGGGTGTAAGGGTGTCAGTGGGTGTAAAGGTGTAAACACACCCTAAAATGAAAATATATTTTTTATAAAATTTTTTTTCTTTATTAAAAAAAAATTAGTATTAAATACAAAAACTTTATTTTACTACTACTAGCGATACACACATTGAATCAGTTAAATAGGGGGCGTGTGCCACCACGTCCCTCCAACCTAAAAATAGAATCAAATTTTTATATGCAATTTAGAAAAAGATTTAAGTTACTTTTATTTAAAATAAAATAAAACAACATTAACAAAATTACAAGATGCATCAGAGGATACATTCTTTCTGTAAAAAGAGCGTTTAAATCCCCCTTCCCAACCTAAATATAATACATTTAAACTAAATTATTTTGAACTAAACCAATTATTAAATTTTGTCTTGGCTTTTAGTAAATGATTAAAATTTTAAATTCCATCAATAAAAAAATCAATCAATGAAACAAAATAATAATCATTTTTAACGATAGACACGACGAGAACTTAAGCCAGAGCCGTCTATCAAAAAAATTGCAAGTCCCACTTGCTGTATTTTTTGCAAGTCACAACACTTGCTGTACTTTTTTTGCAAGTCACAACACTTGCTGTATTTTTTTGCAAGTCACACCACTTGCTGTACTCTTTTGCAAATCACAACATTTGCTGTACTTTTTTTTGCAAGTCACAACACTTGCTGTACTTTTTTGAAAGTCACAACACTTGCTGTACTTTTCTGCAAGTCACAACACTTGCTGTACTTTGTTACAAATCACAACACTTGCTGTACTTTTTTTGCAAGTCACACCACTTGCTGTACTTTTTTGCAAGTCACAACACTTGCTGTACTTTTCTTGCAAGTCACACCACTTGCTGTAATTAATTTATACATATACTGATAATAACTTTTATATATATATTTATAATACTTAAATCACATAAGTAATATTAATATTGGTTTCTACTATTAAATAAATAACATTAAACCACATAATAAAACAGCAAAATTATGAAATAATCAATTCTCCTGCAATAATATCAGCAGCAAGCTGGATTTTTTTTATGAGATGGTCAACAGCTTCTGAATCAGATTCATTCTTTTTCCAGTAAGAAATGGTATAAATTCTGTCTTCTTTTCTCTTATTTACTTTTTCTACTCGTCCATTATATATGACAGATTTGTTATTATCTGTATCAAACCATTCATGACAGAGTTCTCTCCCAACAATTCTTTCATACATTACATCATATAAGTCATCAAGTTGTTTAATAGATAAGTGCTTATATAAATTTTTCATATCATTAAAAGATAGAACACGCAGCTCTCGCTCCAGCTTTCTTTTTTCTTTTTCATCCATTTTTTGTCTTTTGCATGTCTGTCTTTTTGAAATCTCTGCTAGTAATGCAGTGTGTTTCAGTCGATTGTTTATTCTTTTTTCACGAGCTGCTTGCATTGACCACTTGACTATATTTTCCCTAGATGTTTGGTCAAGACTATCTAGGTAATCTATAGTTCTATTCTTTTTTGATCTTATTTTGCAAGATATATAACAAACTGTTGCATTTGGAGATCTTCCTTTAGCTTCACTAAACATACCCATTAACTCTTCACTATCTATGTTGTGAAGCCTTGCACTAGCTGTCTCCTCCTTAAGTGTCTCTGTAATAGAAAGTGAGAAATATCGCTCATATTGACGGTTCAAAACATCTTCCAGTGCAATAAGACAAGCCAAAATCATGTTGATAACCTGCTCATCGATGGAACATAAATTTTTGACAGGTTCTAAAACATTTGATTTAAGGGGATTTTCGAAAAAATCCTTTTTACTATTTATCAGTGCACCTGGATTAGTTTTGCAATTTTTAATTGTTTGCAAAAAATTTTTAACTACTTGGATACCTGCAATATGATCAAAACTTGCTTTTTCAGCTGATACATAAAATTTTTTCATCCAGGGTCCAGTAAGAAGTTTTCCAAATATTGCTAGCACACACATTTGTTTTATGGCAGTTGTATTACAAAATGCTGATCGCAGAACTGTTTGTAAAGTGCCACACTTTACTGTTCCAATGGTCAGAAATTGCTTAAAAGCATTGTAGTGTTTCATTAAGATGAAACAAGTACGGAAGAGTATATGAAGACGATTACCACGATATCTTGGAATTGTACCTCGTGGCAATTTGTTATTGTCTAAAAAATTTATGAATCCTGCTGGATCACCTTTGCCATCTTTAAATCTCATTTTGTTCATTGCCAAAACAATTTTAACTGCCATACAGTCGTGTCCAAATAATAGGCAACTTTCCTTTTCCAAAGACTGTAATGCTGAACGACATGAAATAGCTATTGTATCAAGCGGGTGCAAATGGCAGTTCAGCTCATTTAAATTCTTCCCCAAGTTGCACAAACTTTGGTAATGGTAAGATGATTTGCTGCAACTCTGTCTGTCATTGTGTTTGATATATTTGAAATAATAGACTTACGACATTCGTCGAAGGAAAGTGAGAAATAATCTGAATAAACTAAAGCCATATGATCCACTGCATTACATATGTGATTTTGGTAATCATCAGATGTACCTCCAGGTAATTGGTCAAGGGCAATGACTTGACATTTATTCTTTGAAGTCAAGTGGATGCTGTTGATATGGACACCCTCTTGCGTTGTTGCATCAAACCCAAGAGTTAGATTATTATTATTGAAAGCCCATTCTGCTGCTTGCAATTCAGATATACTGCCTAGTTCACGAGCCATTTGCTCAACTGTTATACGCTGAGGAATATGTAAAAATTTAACACCTAAATATTGTGCAATTTTCTGCAATAAGAATGGAATGTTACATGTTGGGACATTAGACAACAACATGCTGTAAATTATCATTCTTGTTTGTAATGCATGAGCCTTATTATCTTCTGGTGTATCTGAAAGTGCAATATTGTCCTCCTCCATCTGGATCATATCATTTTCTAATCTAGATAATGCCATTTTGTTTTCCCTTATGAAATTGTTATGTTTGAGATTCATTTGTCTTAACTTTTCTTTTTCTTTAACTTTTTTTGCTTTTCTTGTAATTATAAGGTTGCGAATACGTCCACTGTAATAATATGTTTGTAACTTTTGTTTTAAGTCTCTAACTTCTGCTCTTAAAGCTTTTATAATATCTTCTTTTCTTTTAACACTTTGCCTTAAAACTTTCAATTGATATGTCATGCTCTTTATTTTAGCTTTTAACAAAGCTATCTTATTTTGGTATTCTTTAGAAGAGCTAGTTAACTTTGAAGACAAATGAGACAACCTTTTGTTTAATTTTATTTTCATTGGAGTTAATTTTTCTCTTGAACTGTGCCTACTTTCTAAATTTATAATTTGACCTTGTGAACGTAGAGATTCACTATTTATTAAAGATAACATAGTAATGTTTTCCAATGATGATATAACTGAAGAAGTTGATACAAGGTTGACGCTATTAGAGTTAGCTTGCAATGAATTGGTCAATAGTGGTTTTTGGAATGCATAGGTCTCATTGCAAAATGTAATAAAATGTTTAGAGTCTCTTTTAAAGTCGTAAACCCATTTTTTTGCTTTATTAACAAGGGTCTGAATATCATTTTTGCTAATGCTGAAGCCAAAATACTCTTTGACTTGTTTGACAGTTTCAATAAACAACTCACTGTTTAAAGTAAAACAAAAAAGTATATGCCCTACCCTACACTGATTGTTTGTTTCGCAAGGTAATGTAAAGTTAGCAAACAAAAACTTTTTAAACTTGCCACGAAATATATGTAAGCTTCTTTTTGGGCCCATATTATCTTTAAAATTATACCAACTTAGTCAATTGAGTAAATACTGTACAAATGCTATACTAAGAAATACTATAATAAGAAAATATAAATGGATAAAAGAAAAAGTAAGTGCAAACAATAGAATAAATACCTTCTACAACCAATGCTA
The DNA here is from genome assembly GCF_038396675.1 of Hydra vulgaris. Lineage (NCBI taxonomy): Eukaryota > Metazoa > Cnidaria > Hydrozoa > Anthoathecata > Hydridae > Hydra > Hydra vulgaris. The sequence continues at coordinate 9,241,117 of NC_088932.1, read as the reverse complement.
ATGTTTTCAATTTCAGTAAAACCAATTTTAATCTTATTAACTGCATATTAAAAAAAAGTTAAACAAAAGTTGGTTAAAGAACTATTTAAAATTGCAAATTAACTGTTTTAATTAAAAAATTATTAATTAATAGCAAATTATAAAAGAAATGAAAATATATAATGAAAAAAAAATCTTTTTTAAATACAATTATGAAGAAATGAATCAAATAAGCTTTTAAGAAATGAATCAAATAAGTTTAAATAAATGAAACCAAAGTCATAACTAAATAACAGATAAGCATTGTAACTTTTTTTGATCATTTTAACAGTGCCTTCTGTCATATTTTTGTAGTAATATTAACTTTTATTAAGTTAAAAAGACTGGAGTCTTTCGACCATTTAATGAGGATTGTTGAGGTTATTTTTTAGAATCTTCCTAATTCCCAATTCAACGAGGAATTGAATTTCAATTTATAATTAGATAAAAAAAAAAATTTAACCGTTGTTTTTTTCATTCATATTATGTAATAATTTTACAAACAAATAGTTAGACATAATTTCCATTTACTAAATTTTAATTTGCTTTTTTTGTACTGTTTCGGTGCTTTAAGGGGCTGTTGGTACGTAAATATAATGAAATAAATGCTATACAAATATACATCCAGAAATTGTAATGAAAAATCTTATAATCCGTGTTTAATAAAGTATTTATACTACACAATTACTATGTGGTATGTTTACCTTATACTGCAGCACAAAATAAAAATATGAAAAAATTTTACTTTAAGTCACCCTATGATTATTTTTTGGATTTCAGCCAGGATGTTCCAAGATAGAAGCTGCAGAAAACTGTTGGAAACCATACCCATTGCTTCTAATACAAGGTAGCATCAATCAAAAAGTTCTATTGGTAAAAATAGCTGCTGAGAAATCCCTAATTACAGCTGGATCATCAATTGAAGAGGGTATTGAGCGATTGTTTAAACTCTTTTGGTGTTTCAACTTAGAGTATAACGAAGAATGTGCGACTTTTTTTAAATTTTTGCAATTAATTTACAATCTGGAAGATAAACAGCCATTTCCAGCATCAGTTTATCAGCTTCAAGCGATTTTGAAGATAGTTAAGAAATAGACACTATTTTTAGTATTTTTTTTAAATTTTATATATGTAGCCTTTTTTTTTAATTATAAACGGTATTATAAATACATTTTAAATTTGACTAAACGTTTTTTTGCTGGTTCTAACATAAGCCAATACAAAGAATTTTATATGTGAAATTCATTTAGTTGTATTATAATCATCACATTTATATATACATCACGATTATATATAATCAAATAAATATTTTAAAAACTTAAGGAAGTTACATATACAATACAACTAACATTAAAAACATTTTCTAATGTTAATAATTTTGTTTAATAAAAAAATTATTAAGTTGCTAACATACGAAAAAATAGTTGCAAAAAAGTCCTTTCTATAGCGAAAAATTGTAACGTGAGAAAGCGGAACCTTTTAACGGACTTGTCTGCAAACTTTGCGTAATGTTCCGTTAAAAATATTTATCGGACTGACTCCGTTAAATATTGAGTCCGTAAATTTTACGGACAACTCACTCAGCTATAAAATAACGGGCTACTCCGTTAAAGACTCCGTTAATTTTAACGGACTCGTTTTTAGAGTGTATATATATATACTTATAACTCTTGTTTTGTAGTTATTTATTGTATTGTAGCTGCCAGACTATAAACACATTGTAAACATTGGAAATAGAAAAATATTTCATGCGTCCGAGGAAAGTGCAATTGCAAATTATTTGCATACGTCTTCAAATATGTGCTATGGTTTAACTAAATTACAAACTTGCAGTTAGCCTACAAGTACGGAATTGCATTAAATTCTAACAGTATTCCAGAGTCATGGCACCAAAAAAAAATGGCAGGAAAGCATTGGTTGATAAGTTTTTGATACGACATCCAAAATTATTACTATGGAAGCCAGAAAAAGTTAGTCTTGCTCGTGCAACTGCCTTTAATGAACATACGGTGTCAATGTTTTTTGATAACTTGTTAGAAGTTCAATTAAAATGTAAATTTAAACCAGAATGTATTTTTAACGCAGATGAGACAGGATTATTAACAGTAACAGATCCTCCAAAGATTATTTCAACTCGTGGAACTAAAAGGGTTTCACAAGCTGTTTCAGCAGAAAGAGGTTTTTTGGTGACAATGTTAGCTTTTGTGAATGCTATGGGTAATACAGTTCAACCTGTCTTTATATTTCCGAGAGTAAACTACAAGGATTTTATGATAAGTGGAGCCCCAGCAGGAAGCTTAGGGCTGTGTAACAAAAGTGGTTGGATGGCAAGTGAGAACTTTTTAGTTGCAATGAAGCACTTTGTTTCCCATGCTAAACCATCTGTGGATCATCCAGTGCTGTTATTAATGGACAACCACGAAAGCCGCATTTGATTTGAAAAAATAACATTTGCAAAAGAAAACTCTTTGATTTTATTAACATTTTCACCACACTGCAGTCATAGATTGCATCCTTTGGATGTTTCGGTGTTTGGTCCTTTTAAATCTTATTTTAGATTGGCTCAGAATGAATGGTTGGCCTCCAATCCAGGGAGAATTATTAACATATATAATTTACCTCAGCTAGCATGCACAGCATATAATATGTTGTTCACAATAAAAAATGCTTACAGTGGGTTTTCTAAATGTGGGATCTATCCACTTAATAGACAAATATTTAGGGAAAGTGATTTCATATCATCTAGTGTTAGTGACAGACTTCTTCCTGTCGAGCAACCAGAAAATAAACAACCAGATAATCAACAATCATATGAAAAAAATAAATAAGTTAATTCTTCAGAATCATCAGTCAAAATAGTTAGTCCAGAAACTATTCACCTGTACCCTAAAGCACCCCCAAGAAAAGATTCTAAAAAAAGAAGACAGCAGGGTAAAAGTACTATACTAACTAAAACTCCAGAAAAGACAGTAAATAAGAGGAAAATTTTTGAAACTGGTAAAATTAACACACAAAATTGAAAAAGAAAAATTGACCTCAAAAGAGTGAAAGAAACAGAAAACTCTAATGCAGATTTTTAAATTGTGTCATCTGTAAAAAATGCACTCGTGAACCAACAACAAAATACTTGCAAAATATGCAAATGGAACTGGAAAAATTTCTTTGGGCCTGCTTGGATTCAATGTTTTACTTGTCAATGGTGGATATGTGGTAATTGTAATAATAACAGCAAGAAGCGTTATTATGAATGCGAACTATGTGAAGTTGACTGTTAATATCTTCAACACTTTCTTTGATTTATTGGTTTTTATTTCATGTACTTTAAAACAAGCAATAATTGTTGATTTTTGTATTTTGGTTAAACATAAATAAAATGAATTTTTTAAATATCTAATAAGATGCTTTGTTATTGAGTTTTTTGAAAGTAAACTAGATACTTTATATGGTATAAAGTTGTTTATTTATTTATGATTTATAATTTAGCATAGTGATGCTGCAGGCAATGACTCATTTCCCTATTGGAAATGTGTCATTACTGGGAATTATATCCAAGAATTTAAACAACGCTTTTTGTTTTACTAAAAACAATTATTCATGTTTTTAATTTCATTTTAATATACATATATTTTTTAATAAAATTATTTTAGGTTTGTCAATATATGCAGACATTCTGTCATATTTATAGCTTTTTTGGGTTCCCCAATGGTAGAACTACCCTTACTGCTTGAATGCCTTGAAACTTACTTAGGACCACTCTTCTTTTATTAATTTTTTAGAAATGTTCCATTCAATAATTTTTTTAGTCCCATTCAATGAGTAGTTCTTAATGAATGTGACAAATGCCATGGTCCAATAAAACTCTCTTTTTACCAATACCCATATGCGGAATTACTTTTTTTGTTTTTGTATATCATAGTACGAGAGTTAACAGTTATCAAACTATTTTCAAAGTAATTTTTAAACAAAGTCATTCCACGTCAAGTGGTCCAGAGGTCCCCGCACTACCATCTCCGATTTTAATAAAATTTTGACAGTATGTTGTTAAACATGTTTCATGAACATTGCCAAAATTTCAGATCAAAATAATTATTAATTCAGATTTTGTGGTACTTTTTGTAAAGCTTACTTAAACTTCAATATCTGTCAGTAGCTAAAAGTTGAATTTTTGGGGTCCTATATTTTTGCAATGAAAGGGTAATATATCTTAAAAACGTGGTTTCTTAGTAAACCGAAGGTGCAGATCACAAATAATTTATTACAAGTTTCATATTATGCCTACATTTTAGTCTATGGTTCGCCGAATATCGTCACAAACGCAACACTATAAATATTTTTTGTTTATTTGTAGGGTCATATCTCTAAAACTGAAAGTTTTTGAAAATTGCTATTTTGTTTAAAAGGTTCTACATGCTATCATAATGATATGGATTAAAAATTTGTTATTTTAAAAATTTCTCTGCTGAGTTATTCTGAAATTATTATGGCGAAAAAAGTGAAAAACCCTAAAATAACGTGTGTTTGAACCCCTAAAACCTGATGTGGGCAAATTTTTTTTGTTTTTTTAATTGTATCATTGGAAAAACCTTATTTCAAAATTTTAGAAACAATAAAAACTGTCTTGGAGAGATCTTTCTTATAAACGAAAAAAATCAAGTTTTTATAAGCTAAGTTAGGTCTACAAAGTCTTTGATATTTTAAAAACGATATTAAGGTCCGTATATTAACTATTGCCATGTAGAGGTAATTTTAGTAAGTAAGTATATTTTTATTCTACGGACAAATCTCTCTAAATTAATTTCAAATATTTAAGTTTATCACAAACATCTAATATTCGAAGACGAAAATGTTATAGTAAGAGTTGTTTTAATAAGAGATGTTATAATAAGAATTATTTTAAATTTATCCTGACATGTATGTTGAACAAAACTTCACTACTTGTTGTATTGGAAATGATGGAAGTTTATGTCATTAAGTCAGTTTAAGTACTTATTCTCGAAAAAAGGGTTTTATTGACTTTTGCTCAGAACTTTCGAACGAGGAACAGAGTTTGATTGTGAGGCGAACTTATAATTTAATTAAAAATATTACTTTAATTTGTTTCCACCACAAATCACTGCTGTTAGTTAAATACACGCATTTACAGCGCCTTTGTTTAAACCCTTTTGGTATGACCAATCGTTGCTCAGTTAAAGGTTTGAGATGTATTGACTAAGAGACTGCAGATTGTCTTTCGAATTTAATAAATAAAGTTATTTGTACAGGTCAAAAATTGTGTCCAAATTGCCGCAAAGCTTATTCAACCACAAGCTCTTCAAGTGAAAAAATTGACGATATTGATGACATAAATGATATATTTTGTTCAACTGACACTATTAATATTAGCCATTCTGAGCTTGGAATTTCACCTTTAAGAAAACGTGTTAGTAAGAGAGACCATTCTAGTTATGTAAAAAGCAAAATTTCGAAAGTGCAAATAACAGTTGCAGAAAAAATAGCTGTTGTTATAGTTTATCACCAGATAATAGTGTCCTACCACTAAGCAGTGCAAGTGTAGAGTGTGAGAACTGCATTGACTGGTCAGATTTGATATTAGAATTAAAAGATAAAATATCTACAATCAGTAATCCCCATGAAAAAGTTTTAACTCTTATACAAAACAGTTCGTCAAGAATAAAAATATGTAGTGAGTTTAAAGTATCAGACAGAATGGCTAAAGCAGCAAAAAGGTTAAAAGCAAAAGTGGAATCTTAGCACTTCCAGAAAGAAATGCAGCAAAGAAATTACCAGAACATGTTGAAGAAAAAATTTTGAAATTTTATGAACACGAAGCTTTTAGCAACATGTCCAGGGAAAAAGGATTTTGTATCTGTACGCATTGGTGCAAAAAAAGTTCATATGCAAAAAAATTACTGTTAGTTAATTTAAAGGAACTTTTTTTTGAGTATAAAAAAGAAAATGGAGCTGAAGTCGGATTTTCTAAATTCTGCGAGTTACGTCCAAAATGGTGTATAACTGTTAGATCTTGAGGTACCCATCGTATTTGTGTATGTACTATTCACCAGAATATAAAGTTAATGCTTGCAAGTAGCCCAGTTACGGTAGACTATAAATGTTTAATTGAAAAAATAGTTTGAATATTTTTAAAATAGTTTTATCGATTAAAATAGTTTTAAAATAGTTTTATCGATTGCTTGAATAACATTCAAGCAATCGATAAAAGTAGATAGTGAAACTTTAGAATCTTTGCAATTACCAGTAGACGACTTCATAGATGATTTAATTTCAAAAGTATCTATTTTATCTAAGCATCATTTTATTGCCAAAAATCAAAACAACTATTTGCGATTATTGAAAAATGAACTGAAATCAAATGAGTTGATCATTTTGATCGATTTTTCTGAAAACTATTCATTTGTTGTGCAAGATGCTGTTCAAGGGTTTTACTGGGAAAACAGCCAAACAACTTTGCATCCTTTTGTTGTTTACTACAAACTTAATGACATACTTAAAAATAATGTTTGTGTTATCAGTAATTGCATGCATCACGATACTATTTCTGTTCATGTATTTCTTAGAAAATTATTAACTGAACTTAAAACATTTTTATCTTTTGAACTTATTCATTATTTAAGTGACGGTTCAGCTGCACAGTACAAAAACTTCAAAAATTTTATGAGTTTATGTCACCATTATACTGACTATGGTATTAGAGCAGAAGGGAATTTCTTTGCAACTAGTCATGGAAAATCTCCCTGTGATGGAATTGGAGGAACTGTGAAGCGTTTAGCAGCACGTGCCAGTTTTTAACGGCCAATTGATAATCAAATTTTAACGCCCTTAAATTTATATGATTTTTGCAAGGAAAGTATCACGGGTATTTTATTTATTTATGTTGATAGTGATGAAGTAGACAATATTAAAGACAATCAAGAGAAATGATTTAGTACTGGAAACACAGTTGCAGATACTCGCGATAATCACAAATTTGTACCTGTAAATGAAAATCAGGGTTGTGTCAGTCGTATTTCAAATGACAATACATCTTTTATTGCAAACGTTAATGAGAGTTACAACAACAACTCAACCAAATAAGTTTCACTGTCTGATCTTAGTCCTGGAAATTTTGTTGCATGGATTTACGATGCACATTGGTGGATTGGACATGTTTGTAAAATTTCAGAAGAACAGGAAGATGTTTTCATTGATTTTATGCATCTTCAGGGTATGGTATCTCTCATCTCAGTCATTTTACTGGCCTAGCACCAAGGACAACTGCTGGGTTCCTGAGCAGCATGTTATTGCAGTCATTCTAAATCCAATCAGTTCTGAACAGGTCGATATTACAACTTACCGTTAATTGTTGTTTTAGACATTAATTCCAAATTTGAAGCTATTTTAAATATGTAATTTGGAATCAAGTTGATTATAGTTTCGTACAACTGAATTTTTTCTATCACAAATTTTTTTTTTTTGTAGATAAGAAACAATATATTAACATAAAATTTTAGTTTTTTGTTGCAGAAAATGTGTTGTAACGACTGTATTGTTTAACTAAATTTTGCATCTATAACCAGGACCGCATTTGTGACCCGTTGGATTGATGGTGCTTTTAGGCATATGAATAATCGTCGCCTAAATTTTCGTAATAACATTTAAAAAAATACATATATAACAAAAAACAAGCGCTCCTTTTGGTTGGCGCCCATAGTCAGTTGCCTCAACTTCTCTAGTATTTTAAATTGCCAATAACATGCATTTATCCGCAGTATTTTATAGATAATAAGATAAATCTGTTGTAAGTTTTTTTCTTTTACTTGGCGTAGTACCATTTTCAAGAGATTAAAATTGCTCTTCTAAATCTTGAATTTAATGGCTATATATTCTAGTTTTTATTGTCATTAATAGCTCTCTACTTAAAGTACCATTAGATTCTTTTAATTTTCTTAATATAAAATCAATTGCTAATCGGGCTGTTGCAAGATTAGCAGCGTTTCTACTAAAAGCTTCAACATTTAATTTAACAGGGTTTAGCGTATTGTCAACTCATGTTCCATATTAATATTTTCTGAAAGTGCACACTTCCAATACCTTGAAGAGTTTCTTAAACGATACAAAATTGTTTTAAAATACATTAGAAAATATTATAATTTATATTTTGCCTCTTTCTGGATTAGATTTACCCAACGATTTTGTAATTGACAGTTTTAATCCAACCGTTAATTTTGTGAACTTTTTTTACCGTGGGTTGCCCTAGCAATAATATAACTACAGCATTATCTAAGCATGCTATTATGCATCACATACAGATGACTAGAGAGGTCAGGGATTCAAAAAACACCCTGAGCCGTCCGAAACAAGTCCAGGCATTCAAATCACGAGACTCGCCGACCGGGTATTCAGCCACAGACTCGCCGTGTCCGGGTACCCAGACCCGAAAATCCCTGGAAATAACTCAATAAAATGTTAAAAAACATTTTTTGAACATTAAAATATTTTGATTTTTGATTTTTGATTTTGATGCAGTATGATAAATCTTTATGTTTAGAACAAAATTGTAAAATTCAAAAAATTTATATATTAACTTTTTTTCGTTTTTAAAACAGTTTTTATTGAAATAAGGTCTTTCCAATAACACAATTAAAAAAACATAAAAAAATTTGCCCACATCAAGTTTTAGGGGTTCAATCACACGTTATTTTAGGGTTTTTCACTTTTTTCGCCATATTGCTTTCAGAATAACTCAGCAGAGAAATTTTTAAAATAGCATATTTTTAATCCATATCATTATGATAGCATGTAGAACCTTTTAAACAAAATAGCAATATTCAAAAACTTTCAGTTTTAGAGATATGACCCTACAAATAAACAAAAAATATTTATAGTGTTGCGTTTGTGACGATATTTGGCGAACCATAGACTAAAATGTAGGCATAATATAAAACTTGTAATAAATTATTTGTGATCTGCACCTTCGGTTTACTAAGAAACCACGTTTTTAAGATATATTACCCTTTCATTGCAAAAATATAGGACCCCAAAAATTCAACTTTTAGCTACTGACAGATATTGAAGTTTAAGTAAGCTTTACAAAAAGTACCACAAAATCTGAATTAATAATTATTTTGATCTGAAATTTTGGCAATGTTCATGAAACATGTTTAACAACATACTGTCAAAATTTTATTAAAATCGGAGATGGTAGTGCGGGGACCTCTGGACCACTTGGCGTGGAATGATCCCATATATATATATATATATATATATATATATATATATATATATATATATATATATATATATATATATATATATATATATATATATATATATATATATATATATATATATATATATATATAAATATATATATATATATATATATATATATATATAAAATATTATTTATTTTATATAAAATAAATAATATAATCTAAATACGAATACGCTAATTTAATAGTAGTAGTAGTAGTAGTAGAAGTAGTAGTAGTAGTAGTAGTAGTAATAGTAGTAGTAGTAGTAGTAGTAGTAGTAGTAGTAGTAGTAGTAGTAGTAGTAGTAGTAGTAGTAGTAGTAGTAGTAGTAGTAGTAGTAGTAGAAGTAGTGTCGTTTCACATTCGTTTTTAATAAAGAAGTTTCTAGGCTTTTCTAAAAGCCTTTCTTTACTCCACGCGGTCTTTCAAGCAAGGTCTACAAGCCGATTAGAGCTGATAAATTTTTAATTTCAAGTGGAACTGATGTTGTTCATTGTTTAATTTTACAATAAAAATTTAAATAAATGTTTTTTTTGTTGTTGGTTATTCGTATTTTTCTGATTTTTTATAGGCTGTTTCCTTTTCTTTAAATAAGTTAAGACTAATTTGTGGACATGTAAGTGTATTTACATAAATTTGCGTATATTTCAGTATATTTAATATTTCTCTGTATCTATATGTACATTTTCTTTAAGATAAAAAAAAAAATCAGGTAATGAAAATAGTAAAATTTAAAATAGAAAAAAGTAGTAGAAAGTAAAAAAAATTTTGTTGGAAGTTGTCAAAAGAATGTTGTGTTATGCTTCTTTTTAAGGTATCTGAATATATATTTAGACTTTTAAATTTGTTCTTAAATGATTTCATTTTTTTATTACTTTAGATAAAAGTATACTAACTGACATGAAAATATGGATATTAATAAATCCTAAATTAAATTGTTAGAGATTTTTATTTTGAATAATAATTGTAATAAAATGTTTTAATTTTTGTTTATTAATTTTTGACCTCAATGGTAAACCAGTGGTTAAGCTAATGAGTTAAATTCTAGAGCATTATATATCATATATATTCTAAAGTAATTGCATTTAATTTTTTTTTAAATAAATTGCTTAATATTAGGCATTTTGAATTGCAAATTTTTGTTGATTTTTCTTTTTGTAGATATATTTACCACTTTGTAGATATGTTTACCACTTTGTAGATATGTTTACCACTTTGTAGATATATTTACCACTTTGTAGATATGTTTACCACTTTGTAGATATGTTTACCACTTTGTAGATATGTTTACCACTTTGTAGATATGTTCACTACTTTGTAGATATGTTTACCACTTTGTAGATATGTTTACCACTTTGTAGATATGTTCACTACTTTGTAGATATGTTTACCACTTTGTAGATATGTTTACCACTTTGTAGATATGTTCACCACTTTGTAGATATGTTTACCACTTTGTAGATATGTTTACCACTTTGTAGATATGTTTACCACTTTGTAGATATGTTTACCACTTTGTAGATATGTTTACCACTTTGTAGATATGTTCACTACTTTGTAGATATGTTTACCACTTTGTAGATATGTTTACCACTTTGTAGATATGTTCACCACTTTGTAGATATGTTTACCACTTTGTAGATATGTTTACCACTTTGTAGATATGTTTACCACTTTGTAGATATGTTTACCACTTTGTAGATATGTTTACCACTTTGTAGATATGTTTACCACTTTGTAGATATGTTTACCACTTTGTAGATATGTTTACCACTTTGTAGATATGTTCACCACTTTGTAGATATGTTTACCACTTTGTAGATATGATACCACTTTGTAGATATGTTCACCACTTTGTAGATATGTTTACCACTTTGTAGATATGTTTACCACATTGTAGATATGTTTACCACTTTGTAGATATGTTTACCACTTTGTAGATATGTTCACCACTTTGTAGATATGTTTACCACTTTAGACTATTTTTGATATTGCTATTTAATTTATTTTCTCTTTTTTTTTGGATGGTCAAAATTAGGCTTAAATAAATTATTAGAAGAAATACTATCAACTTAAAAATAACTTATAACTTAATGAAATGATAAGGCAAGCTGAAATTAATTGTCATCAAACTGAAAGAAATGCTGCTCGGTAAGAAGAAATTAATTTATACCTAAATTAGAACATCATGGTTAGATGAGTTGAAAGTAATAATCACATAAACGAAAGAGATTAGCCTTGACGAGATAAATCATTCTCAAAATTTAAGAAATGTTGCTAGACAAAAAGAATGTATTGTATAGCAAAAAGTGATACTATTCTGGATTATAATTATTTAGGAGAAATGAACCAGATCTGCCAGCATTGCTGTGCTAAAAAATTTCTTGATGAAGCACATTTTTTACGTTGCTATAATAAAGAGGTAGTTTTGCTTCCATTATCACTATTTCCGCAATTTTTACTAGACTTACAAATACTTACAGGAAGTTATACATATCATAATTCGAATATCAATTTTTTAAAATATATTCGAATTTAATATGTCTGTCTTTGTTTTGCTTTATTTACAGATAATGTGGTTTAACGTATGAATAAGAGATCGCCATGTTTTAAAATATGTGGTCAAGTTTTTCTTTGTGTAGGTAATCTTAGGCTTGATTAAGATATTTCCTTAACATTATTAACTGATTATCTCTGACCCACTTGCAGCAGTAAATTTTAGAAAGCATCAACATTGCAATAAAGTTTGCTGGGTATATATATATATATATATATATATATATATATATATATATATATATATATATATATATATATTTATATATATATACATATATATATATATATATATATATATATATATATATAAATATATATATATATGTATATATATATATATATATATACCATAGATATTTATATATATAAATGTATATATATATATACCCAGCAAACTCTCCATATATATGCTATATATACATATTTTAATGTTATATATATATATATATATTTTAATGTTATATATATATTTTAATGTTATATATATATATATTTTAATGTTATATATATATATATATTTTAATGTATATATATATATATATATATATATACATATATATATATATATATATATATATATATATATATTTATATATATATTTATATATATATATATATATATATATATATATATATATATATATATATATATATATATATATGTATATATATATATATATATAAATTTTTTTATACAAAAAAATTTACATTCTTCATACAAAATATTCTAAAAATTTAATGAAAGTTACCAAAACTTATGTTATAACACTTTGTATACTTACATTTATAAAAAAAAGCAATAAATTTAAATTAAACATATTTAATGAAGGAAATGGGGAGAAGCTAATAAATAATTAGGAAGACCGTTTTTTAACAAAACTTATTTATCATCAAAAGCATAAAAAAAAGGAAGAAAAAAAAAGAACAGAGAATATATCTTTAAAACCAATTTTTTTTTAAAATTAACAAAATTGTTAACGAAAAAGGATCGGAGTATATATCTTTTCAACAAAATTTACTTAAAAAGCAACAGTATATAAATATTTAATGAAGTGTATATCTTTTCAATAAAACTTACTTAAAGTTATTAATATTTGAAAAATTATAGGTATTAAAAAACTATATATCTTTTTAACATTTCTTTTAAAAGAAATTCTTTCAAAAATATTTTTTCAACACATTTTATGATTACACCAACTACAAACAGATTTAACTTATGTGTTTCATCATGACAGTACATCACTTTATTGGCACGGACAGCATTCTTGCTCTCAACAAAGCCAAGTCACATTATAGCAAAGTACACACCACTTGGCTAGCAAGGTCATCATTCTTGCTGTAAACTAAGACAAGTCACAACAATTTGAAACCATGCAAACAACATAATAACCACTTACAAACTATAAACACATAACATTATAACACATCACAAACATAGCAACACTTCTTATATAAAAGTTATTTACACACTTACAAAATATAAACCCATATAACCTTAACACATATAAACACATAATAAATAACACATAAATATAACCAAATATATAAATTAAGAAAAATATATAAATTAGAAACATTTATAATATACAACCTTATTTGTTTAATGACATACTTCGTAATAAATGTTTAAAACTTTAAAAAACCTATGATCAAACGACCTGGTTTTTTATATTATAAAAGCAAACAGATTTTCTTTAATTTCTTTAAAACAAGGTATTAAACGATCTTGTTCTTTAACATGCAACACAAAGTTGACCGTGTGAGATGCAAGGGTTTTGGAGATAAACACTAAATTTATCAAGAGTTTGGCCTTTTGAAAAGAGCATTGTTTTCTAGAGCCATCATCGTCTTCTGATTTTTAAAAATAAAAAATAACAGATTAAAATACATTAAATACAAAGGACTTGAATTGTGCTAGTATTAAAATGCATGGTTTAAATAAATTACCCAACTTTAAAAGTTACTATACTCATTTGAAAATAACATTAGGTGTATTCTTTACTACAGAAGTCATTAAACTAAAAAGTTTTCGATCTTATTACTAATTAAGCTGATATTACCCGATTAAAAAGATTTAAGAATACCTAATCGCGCGGTCAAAAATATAAAGAGAAATATCAAAAGGCCAAGTATAGTAAAAACTCCGTGTCAAAGACGCACGAATGGGTGACGGGAGCAGCAGCGTTAAATTAAGTATTAATTATAAGCGATTATTATATTTTGAAATGTTTTAAAAAAGAAATGTCAAAACAACTTTTGTTTTATTTTTAGTTTCCTTTTATTTAAATTTCTTCAAGTTTTTTTATAAGTATATAAATTTAAGAAACTAAATTGAGAAAAAATCACTATTTTGTATTAATGAATAACAATTTACAGTCATATTGTATATTAGTTATCATTAATTTGCGCGCACTTTGCAAATGCGTGAAAAATTGTTTTAAATTAATAAAAAATTGATAAAGTTCAATAGGCATCTTTGATATTTCTAACTATTATATATCTTATTAACTGGAATAAAAGTTATTTGAAAATAAAACTCACTTTTAATTAAATAAAAAATTATTTAAATAAAAGAAATTGAAAGAATTGAAAATAAAACTGGCTTATTCATGGCTGACGACACGGGTTTCGAAGTGGAGGTGCACTACCATCTATTTCTAAAAAAAAGTCCTCTAGAAGCTCTCTTAAAAAAACCACCAAAGAAAAGGACCTTTAAAAAATTTGTAGGGAAAGGGGGCGCGTGAAACCCCTTTCCCCGCGTTGTTGGCTCTGTTGTTTAAAATACTTTTTAAATTAGACGTTCGTCAATAAATAAATAACGAGCGTCAACGTATATTAAAAAAAAAACGATCTGTCGCGCCCTGCCTTACCTTTAAGTTAATAAATATTAATAAATGTAAACTTTAACTTAGCCTAAAGATGATCCTTAAGTTTCCTAGTTGTTGCCTTTAGTAACATCATCTCTAGCTTAGTTAAAGTTTACATTTATTAACATTTATTAACTTAAACTAAAATTTAAAAAAACGCAAGGAAACATTAAAAATAGTTAATTAACTTTATAATAAAATTAGTTTTAAAACTTTCATATTTCAAATATGAATTAAATAACATGTTAAACTATCAGTTATTTGACTTTCAATTTTTTTAATTAATCTACATCAAATATAATTTATAATATAAATCATATTATAATATAAACTATATTATAATGTTTATATCATAAATCAAAACAAAACAATCAATCATCCCTTCTGTCTACCAAAAAGACATCGGGTAAAATTAAAATTAGTTACAAAAAGTGCGACTAAAAATAGAGTGCCTACGACGACTTGGGATTCAATGAAATTTGGCTAGTGCCTAGATACTTGAAAAAGTGAGAAAGGAAAGTAAGAAAAAAATTCGTCTATATCTTCGACATAAATTTCATCCTAGAAGTCCAACCAAATTTTTGACAGCAATAAACACAGCAATAAAACTAATCAACATGTTTAAAAACCACACAGTAATTAAGTTCAACTATTCTAGTTTGTTGATATCAAATTATAAAAAGTTTTCCAATAAAACAAGTCTTCATCACGCTAACTCAAAACATAATTCAAAAAACGTGGCACAGAATTTTAACGCAAAGTTCAGTTTCGTAAAACGCAATTTCCGCATACCTAATATACAGTATTGTGAAAAAGTTAAGAACCACTAAATAAAAAAAAAATGTTTTTTTCAAATAAAGTTAATTAATTTTTATTCTAAAGATAATAAAATAGTCTTTTTTATCAAACATATTAAATCGAACTTGAGAAAAAAGTTGATTTTTTTTTGAAAATTAACTAATAAAACCTATAAAAATAAGGATTAAATATTGTGTGTTAATTTTTTTTGATATTTTTTTTTTTAAAAAGTTAAGAACCTCAAATAATTTTTTGTGCTAAATGCGGCGGAAACGTCTTTTTTTCATTTATTTTTACCTTTTTAGTTTAAATATTTTTCTAATGACCTAAGTCATTACCAAAAAACCAATAAAATTATTAAAAAAGTATTTAATTTCCAACAAAAAAAATTCATTTCTTTTGAAAAAATGAGCAGAAAAGCTATTACATATGGAGATCGTGTAAAAGTGGTGCATTTTCATCAGGAAAGTAAAACCGCTCGTGAAATTGGAAAAATAATAAAGCGATCACATAGTTCGGTGCTTACAATCATCAAAAGATTCAAAGAGACGACATCTCACGTTGATCGAATGAAATGAATGGTTTGAAAGTAAAAATATTGAGCTTCTAACTTGGCCACCAAATTGCCCAGATCTAAATTGCATTGAAAATCTTTGGAGTTAGCTTGATAAAGAGATTGACAAGAAAGCACCAAGGAGCCTTGAGGAGTTGCGCAATATTTTACCAAAAATACTTGGAAATGTTCCCAAACATATTTTAGAGAATTTAATAGACTCAATGCCAAATCGTATAAATGAGTGCTTAAAAATTCATGGTAGAACTACGCGGTATTAGTTAAAAACTACAGTTTCTTGTTATGTGGTTTTTTTATTTTTTTTGCCTATTTTCTAAAATTTATTATTAGTATTTTTTTACCAGAAAAATATATTCGATAGAATAAAAATTTAAAAATAAAAATAAATTATGATTTGTCATATGTCATATATATATATATATATATATATATATATATATATATATATATATATATATATATATATATATATATATATATAAATAAATATCTATGGTATATATATACATATATATATATATATATATATATATATGTGTATATATATATATATATATATATATATATATAAATAAATATCTATGGTATATATATACATATATATATATATATATATATATATATATATATGTGTATATATATATATATATATATATATATATATATATATATATATATATATATATATATATATATATATATATATATATATATATATATATACAAACTGTTCAAAATCATATTAAAGGTCACTGTTTCAAGTAATATAAGAAACAACAATAAATCTATAAAGGTATAATTTCTTTTACATTAGATTGGCAAACTTATGGAACTTGTCGTCTTTGAAACTAGTCAAATCATCGTCTGTAAACTCCTTTAAGGCAAGATTCGACTATTTTACGAATTAGAATAAAACAAAGACTAAAGCACTTGATTAGAAACAAAACCAATGGTAAAAAAAAAATAAAAAAATAAAAGATAAGAAATTAAAGTGTTATAAATATAACTTAGCTCTCCATTTAAACATCAGTGGAGACTGCAAGAACCTGTCTGAGTTAACAAAAGCTTTTATGACGAGGTTCTCACTATTCTGCAGCAGTAACAATGAGGAGTTTTGTTGCTTGCGAATAACAACATTAAGTGAATGGGCACCACGTTTCAAAAATAATTCACTAGCACTGTTCCCTGGTAACTTGTTTAATATCAAGGAAAGTGCATTATTATATGCAACCCATAGACGATGGAATAAGTCTTTTCTCCAAAGATACCACAACTGACATCTGTAGATTGGACTGCAAATAGCATTAAATAACATGATCTTTGTATTGATGTTTGTATTTGTGTAGAGCTGAACTTTCTACGGATGAGGTTTGCTTTAGTATACATAGAGCGCACGTGTTTTAAAGTATCCTTGTCATCCTGCATATCGTTTGAGATCAAATGACCCAGTTATTTATATTGACTAGTCTATGCGAGAACCTTGCCAGATAATGTGAAACGCGGGCTATTTATAAAGGGTTTATAAATTTAAAAAAACGTTGTTTGAGACTTAATGTTGTTATAAACTATATCATGTTTCACCACATAACTGGAGCATAAGTCAAGAAAGATCTGGAGACCTTTGGCTTAGGATGCACACAGGACAATATCATCAGCATAAAGAAGATGGTTAACAAGAGAAGAATCCAAGCAACAGCGTGCGGGTGTTTTATTGATTAAAACACTAAGATCGTTAATATATATATATATATATATATATATATATATATATATATATATATATATATATATATATATATTAAATAGAAGAGGAGACAGTACACCTCCTTATCGCACTCCATTACTGATATTAAATGTTTTGGATAATATTCCAAATGCTTTGGATAATATTCCACCTCAAAGGAACTGCCCTGTTTGACCAACATATCAGACAATGAGTAAGCGTAAAGTTATACCAGAGAAAATTTTAGATAGTTTCATAATTAGTGTATTAAAGCGAACTCTATCAAAGGCTTTACTAATGTTAATAAATGCTACATGCATATTTGAGCCATGTGAAAGATATAAATTCAAGTTTGAATATATATATATATATATATTTTAATTTATATATATATATATATATATATATATATATATATATATATATATATTTTAATTTATATATATATATATATTTTTTAATTTATATATATATATATATATATATACATTTTAATTTATATATATATATATATTTTAATTGATAAATATATATATATATATATATATATATATATATATATATATATATATATATATATATATATATATATATATATATATATTTTTTAATTCAGCAAATAGTGCAAAAGCGGCTCTTTTTGTTTGCGCAGCTGCTTCAAAACCAGTTTATTATTTCAGCCAATAGGAAAGCACTTATCATACCACGTGATCACAACAGCTGATATTGAAAATTCTTTTGTTTTTAATGCATTCATCCTCTGGAAATTGCAAATTCTTCGTGATTTGTCATGTAAGTAATAAGAAAAAATAAAAGATATTTATGAAATATTAATTAACTAAACACTAACAGACTATTTTCAATGGAAAACAATCGAAAAGTAAAAATGGCAGACACCGAAAACACAAAACGAGCAAGGTGGAAAAGCTAGGTATGCATTACTGATGAATTATTATTTGTAATTATGTTTATTAACTTTTAACTTCTATTTTTCTGCAGGTATCAAAGAAGAGTCCACCAAAAATCCCTTCATGCAAGCACAAATTGGGTGCCTTCCAATGTCACTGCCTGTCACAGAGTGATGTCACCACTTTCAATGAGTGATTTTATCAAACCAGTAAAAAAATGGGCCAGGACAACTTCATTTTGAAGCATTGTTCATCCATACAGCCGAAACGTGTTAAAGGTGAATCAAATAGGAAAAGAGAATTTACTGTAAAATATTTTGTTAAGCTGTCTCTTCCTCTATAAGAATACCAGTTTGTAGGAAAACATTTTTAGGAATATTAGGCATAAAAAAACATAGACTGCTTGGAGTTATCAGTAGATATCACCAATCTGGTACTTCAGCCAAAGAAAGTAGAGGCGGAGACAGGAAAGCAGAGAAATTTGTTGAGAAAAAAGAGAAAGTGAATAAATTCATAGAATCATTTCAAGTTAGTGAGAAGCACTACTGTAGATCACACTCAAAATGTAGGCAGTACTTACCAGCTGAACTCTCAACTGCTGCAATGTGGAGGATGTATAACAAAAACTGTGATAGTCAATTAAAAGTTACGAAATGGTTTTTTACTAATATATTCAATACAGAGTATAATCTAGGTTTTGGGACCCCTAGAGTTGACACCTGCTCTGCATGTTCTGAACTTAAAACTAGAATCAAAAATACAAAACATCTCCAAGCCAGAGAAAAAATAATTTTAGAATCAAACATCCATTGCCAAAGAGCTGATGCTTATTTTGACAAGCTGAGGGAAGAAAGTGATGACCTTGTTACCTTCTCATTTGATTGTGAGAAGAACCAAGCCTTACCTAAACTATCAGATCAAGCTGCACATTATGGGAGGCAGCTCAATTTTTATAACTTTATAATTGTAAAAGAGAGCTCTCATAATACACTTAACAAAGAAAATATTGATTCTCGCTTTTGGATAGAGGGGGAGCAATCTAAGGGATCAAATAAATTGCATCTGCTCTTTATTTTTCTCTGAATAGTTTAAGCATGTCTAGCAACATAAAAAGAGTCAGATTGTGCTGTGATGGATGCCCTGGACAAAATAAGAATACAGTAATGATTGGTATGATCAATTATTGACTCCACAATAAAGCTCCTCCTCATATTCAAACAGTGGAACTGGATTTCCCAGTGACTTGTCACTCCTTTATACCACATCCCCAATGGTGCCAAACATCCCAGATAGGGTGTTTGGCACCATTGAAAAGGTCATCAATAAGAAGGAGATCATTGTTAGCCTCAAAGAGTATGTGGAGGTCATTGAAAAACATTAGAAGAGAATATGAAAATTTTGATTAGAAAAGTTATTTGAAAACAATTCTAAGAAATAATGTTTCTTGACATTTCAAAATAGCTAGTTGTAAAAAAAATCATTGTGTTAAAAAGACCAAAAATTATTGAGGTGAGAGATGAACCTTTTTATACAGTAGAAGTTAATACTTTTAAGTCATTGACCAAGAAAGGTAAAAATTTTAGTTCAATTAATTTACCAATCATTCATTCACAAATTAAAATTATCCCAAAGAAAATAAAGGGTGTAAAAAAGTTATTGAACTCTCATTATGGTGTTGATTGGAGACAAGATCAAAATCTTGAGTCTTACAATAACATCATACCTAATGAGGAAATAAACGGCATTGAAACTGGTCAAGACAGTGAATCAGAAGAAAATAATGAGCTATGCTGTGATGAAGATGGATTATCTGATGTTGATGATGCTGATGTTAGGGTTTAGTAATTTAAGTTTTGTGAATTTGAAACTATTTTATTGTAAAGAATTTTTTATTATGACATTGACTTGCCTTTATAATGTGCTTTTTAAGGTGCATATATAAAAAAAGAAAGCTATATAATTTTTATTTTGCTAATTATTATATAAGTAAATTTAATCTTTTAAATGTTGTTTACACATGTATTTGTGGCCTATACATGTTTAGCAGAAATTTTATGTACAACATAAATTTATTTAATAACACCTGCCCGCTGAATATGACATATATTATATTCAAATATTATAATGAAACATCATATTGCAAGAACCATAATAAGTTTCTAATTAAAAATATTTTCAGTGTTTTGTTTCTTCTACTATAAAACCCAGGTAGCTAAATCTTGTATGACGTGTGATGCACGTATTTCTTCAATTTTTATGACCACTAATAATTAATTACGTTTTTGCATTTTAATAGAAATTTAATGCATGGCAAAAATTATTTCGAAATTTATTTAACTTTTTGAAAACATTAGCGGGCTATCCTGCTAAAAAAATGGGGAGAGAGTTTTCTAAAATTGTTCATAGATAGCGTAAATATACTGAAAAGCGTGTGAAATCGCGGTGGACTTTAAATAAACATGGGTTCCAACGAAATTTATCAGAAAACAATTAAAATTTTCCTAAAATGTGCAGTGGCTAAATCAAAACTGGCTCTTTTTTGAAAAAAAATGCCCTATAATTAATTATTTCTATTCAATGATAATCACAATTACTGATATTCACATAGACAACCAGTCATTAGTGACTAAACATGAGGTGCATGTTTTTTTAAATTTTTTTATTTGCACAAAAAAAAAGGTTTATTCTGTATAATTTGCTTTAGTGCAAAGGGCCGGTTTTGAAGCTGAAAGTCTCATATATATATATATGTGTGTGTGTGTGTGTGTATATATATATATGTGTGTGTATATATATAATATATATATATATATATAAATATATATATATATTTGTCCAACATATTATGGAAAAAAAATTTTGTGCAAAAATCATTTAAGAGTTTTATACATATATATATATATATATATTTATATATATATATATAAATATATATATATATATATATATATATATATATATATATATATATATATATATATATATATATATATATATATATATATATATATATATATATATATCTGTGTGCGTGTGTGATTGGGCAAAGGAACGGGTACCACAAGGATCAGCTTTTGTTCCACAATTGTTTTTCATATATATAAATGACATGCCAGAAATATTCAAGAACTTTTATAAGCTATTTGCAGATTATAGCCAGCTCGTTGCTACAACTAAAAATAATACTTATATTAAATCAGTTCAAAATGACCTTAATGCATTCATAAATTGGTCCAAGCTATGGGAGATGCCCTTCAATATTGAGAAATGTAAAAGAAATTATGCTGCACAATATTTCAGCGCCCCTGTATACCAAATTAGAAGAGCGCGCAAACTAAAAGAAATAAGTGGGATATTTGCAGTTCCAGACACTAAGAAAGGTAAAATATTTTCTGAAATAAAATTAATTAGAGTCAAAAATATATACCATGGTGAAAAATTTACTAGACAAATACCTGGTAAAAAAGATACGTAAGTATTAGTAAAAAATAACACATGCAAAAGTGCATGATTTTATGAAATCTTAAAGAACTGTATCTTTCTTTTAAAACTAAATATCCTCGAGAATTTAATGGGTTCTAGGTTTTGCAGATCAAAATAGTGTATAACTGGCTGAGCACCACTGACTCAATCTGTTTGTGTATTTACCCTCCATCAAAATGCAATACTCTTGACTAACGTTATACAATTAAATTGTACTTACAAAGATCTGATGATGAAAGTTGTTTGTGATGTGAGAAGTATAAATTCATCGATTTCTGAACTGTCCAGGTATAGTTTCTTTAACAAGTATCTGGATGCATAGCTAATTGGCAATGACAATGACGAGAAGATGTCATTTAATCAGAAAACAGACAGAGCAACATTGATCTGTCAGAAAAAAACAATTGAAGAATACAAATTGATGTTATCAGAGGCAATAAACAAGTTAACAACTAATTCCTACATTGTAAAACGTCAAGCAAGATACCTAAGGCAACAAAAGGAAAAGTTGACAAAAAGACTGTTGTATTATCTTAGGTGACTGCAGAAAACTACACGTTTGTGATTCAAGATGAAATCCAAAATTATCATTGGTGCAAAACTCAATGCACATTACACTCAGTTGTCCTCTATTTATTAAATGAAAATGACCAGCTTAAAGAAAGATTGTTTTGCTTCATGTCAAAAAAAATGAGCACGACACTGGCTTTGTGTATGAAGTTCAGACACAAATATTTAATTATTTAAAAGAATATTATCCTAACATTTCAAAGATGTTTTCTTTTCGGACGGTTGTGCTACACAGTATTAAAACCACAAAACCTTTGCAATATCTATCTCCATAAAGATGATATTGATATAGATGCAGAGTGGACATTTTTTGCTACAAGTCATGGTAAGTCACCATGAGATGGTATTGGTGGCACTGTAAAACGATTAACTGCAAATACAAGTCTACGAAGGTCCATAAATGACCAGATATTGAATTGTAATAAAATGTTTGACTACTGTACAAAAAATATTAAAGGGATTTTTTTTTTCAAGATTGAAAAAGAAAGACTGGCAGAATTGCGCACTACTTTGAAAACACGTTTTCAGCTAAGTAGAACAGTCCATGGAACTAGAAGCTATCATCGATTGAAGATGTTAATATAACAGGTCTTATCACGGAACACCGCGGGAGAGCATTTAAGTAGAAGTACACGCCTCCTTTCTTACCCATGTTGTTTATTGGGCTAGAGCCGACGTTTATTGGGCTAGAACCTCGGACCTCTGGGTTCTAAGCCAGAACTCTAACCACTGCGCCACGGCTGCATTATATATATATATATATATATATATATATATATATATATATATGTATATATATATATATATATATATATATATATATATATATATATATATATATATATATATATATATATATATATATATATATATATATATATATATATATATATATATATATATATATATATATATATATATATATATATATATATATATATATATATATATATGAAGACCACACGGGTAAAACCACAGATGTCCACTTTTTAAAAATTTCAAGTTTTATATATTTTTATGATATTTTAGTACTAAGCTATTTTAGTTTGAAAAATTGTAAATTATGTTAGTGTATTTTACAAATAGAGTGCTCAATGTTCTTAAAGAACAGAGAAATAATAAATTAGTAAAAAACACTTATCTAACTTTTATCTTCGACTTGAAGTTTCACCATTGCTGGATCATCAGGAAGAACTCTTCCTGATGATCCAGCAATGGTGAAACTTCAAGTCGAAGATAAAAGATAGATAAGTGTTTTTTACTAATTTATATATATATATATATATATATATATATACATATTTTACACCATCAGGTTGCCATAGTTGTGATATTATGGGTAAAAAGCGTGATAATAATAACTTTGTTAAAGGTAAAATAAATGCACTATTTTCGGAGGGCTATTTTCAAAGTAGTTTAGCAAAACAATTAAAAATATCAAGATGTCTTGTGCAAAATGCTTTACGTGTGTTCAAGACTATTAAAATCGCAAAAGTTATGGTAGAAAATGTGTGAGTACATCACGAGAAGACCATTTTTTAAAGAATGTTGTTAATAGTGAGCCCCACACAACATCTGCAAGGTTATCACAACTTTGAAAGGGGACTTACTATTAGTTCGAGAACAATTAGAAGAAGGTTGTGTTATGACTTTGGTCTAGTTGCAAGAAGACCAGCTAGGATTAAATTTTGTAAGAGTTTAAAAGACAAGACACCGGAATGGTGGGAACGCGTAATGTTTACAGACAAAAGTAGGTTTCAACAGATTAGAAGCACGGGCTAAAATTATGTTAGAAGACCTGTGGGAGAACGCCTGAATCCAAAGTATTCCATAAAAACAGTAAAACATCCTCCTTTAGTCATGGTATGGGGAGCAATCACAGAGCAAGACCGATGCGGGTCGCACATCTTTAAAAAAGGTGAAAAAGTCAACGCACAAAAGTATCTAAGTGTATCGAAAGATAAAGTGAAACACGGAAATTACTAAAACCAGCATTTTCCAGCAAGATTCAGCACCTTGTCATACAGCTAAAACAGTTAAGAAGTGGTTTACTGATGATAAAAATTAAATTATTATCTAATTGGCCCTCAAGTTTACCCGATTTTAATGTTATCGAGAACTGCTGGATTATAATAAAGCAGAAAGTTGCAGCACATCAGCCAAAATCTGAAAAACATCTTCAAAAAGTTAAAGAAGTGTGGACTAATGAAATCACTCGAGAGTTTTGTAAAACATTAGTACATAGAATCCCAAGAAGAATACAAGCTGTGCTTGATAATAAGGGACATTGAATTATAACATTCAAGTCATTTAAACTGTACTATTGCTCTAATTTGGTGCTATAACTATTATTTTATTGAATATTAACAACTTTTGATAATTTTTATCTCTTTTTTTCATTTTTTTAACATTTTCTATTGTGTTTATTTATTAAAAAATTTACACTACAAATTTTGAGTTATTTTTTATGATGTGCCTTAATTTTTATATATATATAATATATATATATATATATATATATATATATATATATATATATATATATATATATATATATATATATATATATATATATATATATAATAAGTTTTTTTTATAATAACAAAAATTTTCTTTTGAATTATTTCAACTTTTGTTTTTATTCATAAAGTGTACCTTTTCTATCCTAACAAAGTAAAAAATCGACTCAATATACTGATTTTGACTATTGGAAACAGATGGTCTGATGATGCATGTTCTATGCAGCATGATTTTAAATTATTAATTATCTCAAATATAAAAGATATCAAACTAATTTGCAATTTATGTGCTAGGCAAAGTATAAAATAAAAATTTTTAGATCGATTTTATTATCTAGTTCATAAAACTGAAAAACTTGACAGCATTACTATTTCACTACTAATTAGAACTCTGTTACATTCTGTATAGGCATGACACCTACAGAATGTGATAGAAACATGGCCATTGCAAATCAAAAGTGTCTGTCAGAAACACTATACGATCTCACAAAAAACTATAATAATTCAATATTATATACAAATATGATACAAGAAAAATTTCTGAAATTTGCAGAGTTTCAAATCCAAACTTCTTGGTTGTTTGTTCATTTAAGACATGTTCACTTAAAGAAATTAAAAGATTAAAGGCTAGTTAAAATTGAATTATATGGAAAATTGGAAATATTTAATTTTATGTGTGTTATGATCCTTATGTTTAGATCAAAGATCAAAGTGCCTGATAAACTGAAACAAGCATACATAGCTCTGTTGTCTCTTTTTTGTTAAAAATTTTAAAACTCATTAAACATTTTCCAACTGGGCAAAATAAGACATTTGATATTACTTTTTCTTATTTTTGAAAAATTTATTTTATTTTTCTTTGAAATTAAAAAAACACATTTTTATTAACGGTGTATTCACAATTGGTTTTGTATGGCTTATACAAACTTGATACAATGTGATGGTACAAAGACATCATGAAATCATTTATAATAAATAGATGAGGTTGGGGAAGAGAAAAGGTCGCAATGATATTTTGTATAAAGTTAAAAGAAAAACTTTCATATATTTTTTTATTTGAATTTTTTTAATGTAAAAAAGGTGGGGGGGGGGGGCTTTATTACCCCATCACACACTTAGTACGTTGTGGTTGTATATTACAATGTGTTACCATCAACCTTTAAAAAAATAAGTGCTCTAAAAGGTTACAAGCTAACGTGGTTTATGAGTTGATAAATTTACAACGGTAAAACCACAGATGTCCAAAATGAGTGTCTTGTTTTCAAAAGAACACTGTGAATAAATAATTTTTGTATTCAGCACAAAAATTGCATTTGTATATTGTGTTAGGACTAAACAGTCATAAAAAAAAAAAAAATATATATATATATATATTTATTATTATTATTACTCATATCATACTCAATACGCAACTCAACGTACACAATTTCTTTGAGTATAATACTCAATACGCAACTCATAGTACGCATTTTTCTTCAGTAGAATACTCAATACACAACTCATAATACCCTTATTTTGTGAGTAATTTGCCTTTTTTTTTTTGTGTAAAATATAATTTTGTTCTAAAAGTAATATTGTTTTTTATATAATGAACAAACAGAAACACGAAATGAAACAGAAAAAAAAAATTATATTTTTCTAAAATGTATTTTCAATTCATAAACAAAAACAAAAGTAATGAAGAAAATTTTCAAACAATTAGTGTTTCATCGGTCATGTTGCCGGCTCTTTTTTCGATTAACTACACCACATATGCTAAAAAAACGTACAACATAAGCGGAGAATGTCGGTATATTAAAAAACATGAGACACAAATTATAAAGATATGGCAATTCCTTTCTTTTGTCAAACCAAAATGCATCATAATGAGTTTTGTTGGTGAAATTATGGTTTCTTAAAATGTTAACAAAGTTATTCCTTTCTTTGTCAGCTAGGTGTCCGATGCTAAGTTCTTTTTTGTTGTACTCTACCTGATCCAATTCTATGCTTTGATAAAACTGATCAAAGGCTTCATCGTCAGGACCACTTTCACAAAAGTTTTTCTTTTTATCAACCTTTTTAGCCATTTCCTCATATTGCATGATTAATAAATGTAAACTTGGTACCAAGTCACCAATATGTAAGCGATTTCTTTGATTCAAAAGCGTAAATCTATATGCTGGGAGCATCGATGATAAATAGAATTCAATCTCTGCTTGAGTAACTGGACATTTAATAGTTTCAAATCAATGTTTTTTATATGCTTTGTAAAACAAATCAACATTAAAAAGCTTGATGACCAACGAGTTAAATTTTCGTTTCTTAATCTATTTTTTTTGTTTTTAAAAGATTCGGGCAATTTGAATTGTCTGATGAGTTTTTTTAGCAAATGAACAAAGCAATGACAAAATAGTTTTCAATCGTTTGCATGATCTCACAGTATTATGTATAGAAATATTAAATTTGTGGTTTGTGCATGCAAAACGAGGTACTTTTCTGCTGCCTAGTTCAAACTCTAAATGATCTACTATACTATGATCCCCAAATTCATAATTATCAGCATCATCAATTCCAGTAGCATGAATCTCAGCATCAATCTTATTAGATAGTTTGCTGAATTTAATATCTTTTTGGATTGGATTTATTTCTTCAGTAAGCAATTCGTTAATTTCAGGTTCAATTTTGTTTTCAGGTGAATCTTTCAGTTCCTGATCATTCTCAGCACTGTCATCATTCTCAAATAATTCTTCCCAAAAGTCTTCTTCAATCCAATTGGCGTTTTCCAATTCATAATTGAGCATTTGTGGAATAGCTCTAAGAAAAGCTTTACCACCATCACTCACATAACCGTCAACTTTAGATTTATCAAAATCATATTGATTTAATATTTCTTCTGAAACCAATATAATATTTTCAGCATTATGTGGGCCATTCATTCGTTGAAGACCAAGAACTATTAGCTTTTTACTGAAATCAGCAAAGGAAACCTGGCAACATAAGGCAAAAAAATCAGCCAGCTGGCGGCTATCGCAGATATCACCTAATAATGTAATAGTTTTGGCTTTTCTGAGACAGTTAGTGATTGTTTTTTTTATCTTTTCAACTACCATAGGAACTATATTATAGACAAAAGACTTCTCGCATGGTAAATGAATTTTATGACGCTCTAAAAGTCTTTTTAGATGAATGTTAACTAGCTCTTGTGTTGCCATATTGGATGACATTACATATTTAGTTAGATCCATAATATTGTCATCTAACAACGAGTCATCATCATTATCAAGACTTATATCAATCATAAGCCTTTTTCCAAGCCATAAAATCGTCTTTGCCCTTACATTGTGTGCAATTAAAATGCTTAAAAAATTTACCACTTTTACCTAGTAGGTCATGTAATACCTTATAGCAATAAATGCAGGTAAAATGTTATTTTTTTTTCTTTCCGGGCTTAAAATCGATTTCGGTTCGGCAATGAAAAAAGTTTAAAACCAAACTGTAAGTTTTTTCAGTGTCACCAAATTTGTGAATTTTACGCGTAACGTTATTGTTTTTCAAGTTATGTTTAATTTCATTAATCTTTTTAACATATCGTTTAACACTTATATTTATTAATAAAGCATTGCTTATGCTTTCGCTGCACGATGGTTGACTATTTTCAATCGACACAACGGCTAAGGCACGATTACTCCTATCAGAATTTATTTGTTTATTTACAGACTGATTTTCTTTATCTTCTTTATTTATACTTTTTTTTTTTTCTTTTCTCAAACTCTTTACATTAGAGTTCCATACATGTTAAAGCAAAAATTCTAAAATAAAACTTTTGTTAAGCAAATAAGCAATATTATAAAATTAGTTTAAATTACATTACATATATAATTTACTTTAGTTTATATAAGATTAAAGATTAAAATGATTTATTTTATTTACTATAGATAAAAAGATAAATACTTGCATCTTATATACATCTATAGCCTCATAAAAGTAACAAAAAATTATAAAAAAGTCATTATTTCAAATACAAAAGCTAGAAGTTTATCAACTTACAAAACAAAGTAACTCAAAGTTTATCAACTTGTAAAACAGCAAATTGTAAATTGTTATTTGAAGCAAGCTCATAAAGTCATTAAAAGCAATGCTACTTACTCCCTAGAGGCTTCAAGACGTGACTTTTGACACGCAAACCTTAATAATTTATTTTGAAAAACAAATTATAATGGTTAAATTATAATTTAGTGATTTTGTTTGTTATTTATAAAAAAATATATACTGTAACAACTAATTTATATTTTACACTCAAAAAAATTGCGTATTTTTACGCAAAATACTCAAAAAGTATGCGTATTATGAGTTGTGTATTGAGTATTCTACTCAATAAAAATGCGTACTATGAGTTGCATATTGAGTATTATACTCAAAGAAATTGCGTACGTTGAGTTGCGTATTGAATATGATATGAGTAGCATACTCAATACGCAATACGCGAAAAAAAGTGCGTTCTGATGTATGCATATACATATATATATATATATATATATATATATATATATATATATATATATATATATATATATATATATATATATATATATATATATATATATATATATATATATATATATATATATATATATATATATATACATATATATATATATATAAATATATATATATATATATATATACCTATATATACATATATATATATATATATTATATATATATATATATATATATATATATATATATATATATATATATATATATTTATACATATTACATAAACATATATATGTTTTTACATATAAATATCTATTCATATATATATATATATACATGTTTATATATATGTGCATATATACATATATGTATATATATATAGTATATATATACATATACTTATATATATATATACATATATATATATATATATATGTATATATATATACATATATATTATATATATACATATATATATATATATATATATATATATATATATATATATATATATATATATATATATATATATATATATATATATATATATTTATACATATAAATATATATCAGTAGCATACTCAATACGCAATACGCGAAAAAAAGTGCGTTCTGATGTATGTATATACATATATATATATATATATATATATATATATATATATATATATATATATATATATATATATATATATATACATATATATATATATATTTATATATATACATATATATTATATATATACATATATATTATATATATATTTATACATATAAATATATAATTACATAAACATATATATGTTTTTACATATATGAATATCTATTCATATATATATACATGTTTATATATATGTGTATATATACATATATATATAGTATATATATACATATATTTATTTATATTTATATATTTATATAAATATATATATATATATATATGTATTAATATATATGTATTAATATATATGTATATATGTATATATATATATATATATATATATATATATATATATAATATATATATATATATATATATATATATATATATATATATATATATATATATATATATATATATATATATATATATATATATATATATGACTATTATTTTTAATTATCAAGATTCCAGTTCATTCTCTTTATACATATGTATTGGACAATTGGGGAAAATTTGAAGGTCTAAGCATTTTTTAATGTTGAGATATCGTGTTTTGAGTTTTTAAACTATGTTAAAATCTTCATTTATAGATATAAGGCAAATTAGTAAAAAAAGTTTTAAAAACATCCCTTTTGTAGCTATTTTTTGATAATTGTTCTTGATCTTTATCAATCCAACCTTTCCTAATTCCTCTTAACTCTTTTCTTCTTTTCTTTTTTTTGGTTGTTCTTTTTTCACCATATTCTGTAATTGCTTTTGGTCTTTTTTACTGAACTGGTTATTGTATTTTTTTCAAAGTTTAGATTAAATGTTTAAATACACGATAAATACGAGATGGACCAATTGGGCAAAGAATATGTCGATGTGATTTGTCTTCAAAATCTGTGTTATGGCGCAATATGTTTTTTTTTTTTCATTTGATACACTTTCTGTTCATCAATTAAACTTTGTTTTGCAGCAGTTTGTCTGATAGCAATATCAAAAGCATTCTGTAATGTATTTACACTTGCTTCAGTTAATCTCCCTTTTCCAGACAATTTTTTATCGCCATATGACACTTTGCTTCGACTTCTCAAACGTGAACCTATTCTTTTTTGAACATGTCCAACACATTCTAATTTTTCAACCTTTACAATATTTACTCAGTTCTTGTGTATCTAAATATTTTCTCCACATATGGCTGTAACAACGCCTTTTAATGAAGAGCGACCTCGTGTTTGCCAGGAACCATCGATAGCAACTTGGACTAGTGCATCTCCAGTGTTAAATTTTTCTTTTGACTCTTGCTTAGCATTAAGAGCAGCCTTATTCATTGATTTTTCTGAAGCAACTTCGTATGCTTCTTTAACGGTTTTACTTATATTGTCAAAAGCATTTACAGTTAAACATGACATGTTCATAAGTCGTGAAAAATTAACCATTGGTTGGTGTCCTCTTTTAATTTCACGGAATCCATTTACCATTTTTAGGTTAACATCAAACATATTTCTACCTTTTTTATCATTATTAACCACGTTTGAAGTAAAATTCCTGTATGTAAAAGAACATTGAGCATTTGTACATGTTAAAATAAATTTATGGGAGAAACCCAGTCTGCTAGAATAATAATCTGTGATGTTAACTTTACTTTTACAATCAGGACATGCACTAACCAAATCAAATAACTGTTTGACAAAAATAAAATTAACAAGAAGAAAATAATCATTTGTGTTGTCATTATTTGTATCTTCGAGATCAAACTTTAACTTTTTAGAACTGATACATGAAACAATTTCAGACAAGTTACCAGTTACATTTGTATCTTTAATACGTTTGGTGTGCTTATTACTACTAAACTTTCACTTAGATCTTGAAGTATTCTTATAATTACCCAATATATATAAAATTTATTAACCTAAAAAAATATTTCAAGTAAACATTGTATCAACACAACTTGTTTCAGTATAATGGTTTTTTCACAAGAAGTAAGTAATAAAAAGATCGTGAAATGATGCAATTTCAATAAGTAAAACGGTTTCATTTTTAAAACTGAACATAGTTAGCCTCTAAACTAAATCTTTTATTATTGCAGAACACAAAAACATACCAAAACAGTGGTTAAACAAAAGTTTTCATACTTCTTTTTTCCGTTACTACAGGCGTTGCTAAGGAAGCTACTTTATATCATACCTCCAAAATGCAAAATAGTTGTTTAAAAAATTAAAGTTATTAAAAAATAATTATCAATCATTTTTAGCATTGCTAAAATTCTCAAAAGTCATATTTTCTTTTTATTTTTTTTATTTTTTTTTGATTTTACACCTTTTATTTCCTGTGAAGCCACCTTAACATCAGATATTTTAGTTAAAATCAAGGCAAAACAAGTCGTATTGCTCAGTAATTTGATAAACAGATTCAATTTGTTTCGAACGAGGATGGTAGATGCGTCGTCAATTTTAAAGTAGGAATGCGGATAGTTTTTGCTATATTTTGAAATACTAAAGAAAAATTTGATAGCTGATCTTCCGACAGCGTCTAATTTATTAAGAAAGGTATAATTATAATCACAAATATCTAATTAGCATAATAGATTTGGTATAGCTAGAGATTTGAACAAATGCACTATAGTTAATGGTTGACAATGGTTGACAAAAACGAAATCCAGATTTTACAAGAGCTCTAGAGATTGTTTGAAATTGTTATAACAGTTATACGCACAGAGACTAAAACTCTAACTATTTGAATTTATTGCGCGTTCATTCATTGTGATTTCTGATTTATAAACATGGCACGAGCTGCGTATTGTTGATATTCCATATCCGATTGATTTATGACGTCAGATTGACTTTTAGTTACTGAGTTATTATTTTGAAGCATCATTTCATTTCCTAGGTTTTCACGAGGTTTTTGAAATTGTTTATCAATAATACTGTGGTCCTTAATTTCCGGTTTTAGGACTATATGTTTTTCGTGACATTTTATTGCTACTTTGAAAGAGCGGTTATATTTATTGTTCCGGTTGAGTGTGACAGTAATCGGCTCGACGTCTATTTCTTTCTTTAACAAAAGAGCTTCTGATATGGAATTACAATTTCCTGCAACAAATATAATGAATACTCGAATAATACGTCTTCCTGTAATAGAGTTTCTGGTCTTAACAATTTTATTCCCAAAGATTGGTTCTTTTCTTGCTGTAGATACGCCCGGTTTCAGATTATAATTTTTTTTTCCAAACAATCTCGATCAATGCCTTTGTGTTCAAATTTTTTTTTTGATAGACTGTTGTACTAATGTGGGTGTTAATATTGTGGTATATGCTTCACCTGTGTCATTTTTTTTTAGGGAACGAAAGTTTATTGAATTTGTAACAATAGAATTTTCTATCCATCCAGTCGAAATCAGCTGATTATACGCAAAATCAAAAGTAACCATATTGATTTAGGTAAAACAAACTACTTTTTCTTATACGTGAAGTCAAGAAAACATTGTTAAACAATAACACTATGTCCTACAATTACTTTAAAAGTTAATCAAAAGAAACAACAGAAAGATGTCTACAACATAGGTTTTTTAGGTGTTTTTACTTTATTTTTACATACTTTTAAATCTCTTTTTAAATAAAATGATGTCTTTGTCATTGCTGTCTACATAATATTTCGGTAATTTTAGGGTATATAATCATACTGATATTTCGATATTTGTTTGCAAATACTAAATTAAGATGTAAATTAAAAGTAACCCACCAGTAATAAAGTGTGCTGAACAAACATGAACATTAGAAAGTTTAGGAGACCATTGCTTGTTAAATACACTACTATCAACAGCA
This sequence comes from Hydra vulgaris, assembly GCF_038396675.1. NCBI lineage: Eukaryota > Metazoa > Cnidaria > Hydrozoa > Anthoathecata > Hydridae > Hydra > Hydra vulgaris. The sequence goes on along the minus strand of NC_088932.1, from coordinate 9,206,899 downwards.
CGATTTATCGTATTCAACCACTTTCTTCTAAGTACTTCATCTTTAGTAAGACTTAAATTCTATTTTTGTTTATGTTGTTAGTGAAACCTACTGCGCATTAACTTTATAGCATTTTTTTTTTAAATTAAATAAGCAAACAGCTACTGAATTTTAAGTTTGTTTTCCCCTAATTCAAGATGATTAATTTTAAAACAGTGCTTTTTAATACGGAGTGACGTCACGCCGACTCAAGAGGTTTTTGAAGAAACCTATCAAGTCGGCGTTTTTTATAATTTCAGAATTTGATTTTCGGAGTTCATCATATATCCCTTGCAGTATGTGAAGATCTTCCCGAATTTTTACATTATCTGATTGCAATGTCTTTAAGCGGATATTAAGTTCTTTAAAATTCAACAAGATATTTATGTCTGTTACATTTGTAGTTATTTTTCACGAACTAATTTTGAATTATTGATTAGTTTAATAAATTCTATGTGATGCTGTTTTTCCGCGCGAAAGATAGACAGTAAATAAATGTCATCCAAACGTGTAGAGACCTTGTGCCTTTCTCTAAGATTTTTCTTCCAAGGGACATCACTAATGTTTAAGGATAATTGCTCTAGTTCGGAGTTTTCTAGGATCACCGTAAACAAAAAACTTTTAAGACTAAATATATCTACCTCTTGGAGTTTTGAAAATTTATTAATGATTACATCTTCAGGATGCATAGTGGGCCGGATATTAGACATATGGCGGACAAAATTATTTTATTCTTTTTTTTTTTACTAAAATCCTTTATATGTGCAAAGAATCACTTTTTATTAAGATATATTTGCTTTTATTATAAATTTTAGTTAAATAGTTGCCAATACTTTATTTAAATTTTTTAAATTTCAAGTCATATAACTTCTTAAAATCATGGAACTGAATAACAATCTCTTCTCGTGGAATAAACTTAAAATAAAAATCGATGCAACAAACTTTAAAAATAAAAATGCGCACTTACTTCGGAAAAAATGAAAATTTATCACTAGATTTGAAACTCTATTATCGATATTAGTATATAATCGATTTGAAATATATAAATAAATATATACGAATAAATAGAAAATATAAATAAGTGAATAGACTTCAAACTCTATTATTGATATAATTACATCTTCACGACGTTTTGAATAAGTCTGTAGATTATTTATCATCTCTATATATAATAATGTATTTTATTTTTAATGTATTGGCCGCAGATTCTAGGTGAATGATATTACAACGATTTTATTATTATAAAGTCTACTGATTTATAAAGGTACTATACAAATAATCAATAGGCACTCTTCATACGTCGCTATTTTCATTTTAACTTACCTGTTTGTAAACACTATATCCTATAGCACCATCAAAACCAGTCTTGCATTTAAACGTTAGTTTAGTTAATTCCTTAGAATTGTGATTACCACAGTAGTTTGTATGACACATAGCTTTTTAAGATTGTGTTTTAGATAATCTTTTAGCAATATTCGTACTGACTTGCCATCTATTTGAATGTTTTTGGGATAGCATTTAGCTTTTAAAGATCTTTTACAATTATATAAAGAATATGTAGTTTTTTTCGCACTATTTTTTAGAAGCTGGTATGTTGATTTTGATATATTACCATTAATAGTTAATGATAAAGATTCATCAGGTGAATATATCTAAGCAGGTTTAATGGGGTTTTTATTTCAAATTTCAGAAATTTTTGTGCCAGTTTCGTACTCAAACTCACTTCTTAGTTTTAATTTTATTGCATGAAGTAATTTATGGCTAAATAAAACATTACTAATATACTTATTCTTTTACATTATTTTTGTTCTTAACTTTCTTATTCTTTTTGTTCTGTTACAAGGTTTTTAAAATAGCCACATAGTTTCCCAACTTTATTAACTGATGATGTGGCATTTAATGTATCGTGGGTGTATTGAAAATCTTGAGCTAGCCAATTTTCATTACTTCTCTCAAAATGAGTATTATCATTGTTTGCAGCTATTACCTTTTTACATTATAATTTTATAAAGTTTTCTACTCAGAATCCTCTAGTTTAATATCTGCAGAAACTAGTTCAGTTAATTTCAATGAAAAAAATGGTATATCATTAGAAACTAGTTTAATTTGTTGTAAAAGTCCGTAAATGTCACTAATTTTTATTTTATTACTAAACAAAAAAGTAAAAAAATTGTTAAGTAAACAGTGCAATTTGTATTGAACCAAATGACAAACAAAATAACATATATTTTTGTTTACAAGAAATAAAAGTTGATTTCAACCAAATAGCATAAGTTACAAGTCATTGTTTTAAAATGTTTAAGAAACCCAAAAGGGGAAGTTAGGGGCAATGTGTTTAGTTCAAATTGGTTGTATGCATATTACATTTACTAGTTCAAGTATTTTATATAGGTTCTTGTAGGTTCCCTAAATTATATGACACTTTTTTTGTACAAAATAAAAGTAATAGAAGTTAAAAATCACGTCGTTATTTTAAAGCCAGATTATAAGTGTGTTATAAAGACTGGTCTTTACTTTAGAATTTTTTTCCTAAAGCTTTACTGTTAAATAATTTAAATATATAAACTAATTCCGTAAGCTTTTAAAATTTTAAAAGTTACTGTTTATTATAGCTATGTATAAAAAAAAAAAAATTTCACGCTTTTAAAAAAAAAAAAAATTTTCAATATAAATGAAACCGCAACTAATTTTTGTGGCTTTAAAAGTTACTATTATACTCAAAACACCTTTCAAAATTTTAAATTAGACTAATACATATTTATGTTTTAATATATGGTTTTGAATATTATAAATATTTATTTTTTAGGTTTTGTCCACCACCTGGCCCACTGTGGGACGGGAACAAATTTCTTCCACATTACTAATGTAGTTTTCCTCGAGATTTTTATTACTATTCAGAACCAAAACTAACTCACCAATTTTTCTCGGTGTTATTTTAGCGTAACATTTTAAAAACTTTTTTTTTTAAACTTTTAAACTCTTAAAACGCGTCTGCTCTCTTCAAAGTCCAAGCATTTTATATCAAGCAATCTTGACGTATAAAAGTTTTTAGCCACAAAAAGACGTCACTGTGCAAAATTTTTTTCGGCTTATCTTTTAAATTAGCGTTCTATAGCTATGGCCTGTTTAAAGTTTTTAATTACTTAAGATCTTCTTAGTTTTGCCATTCGTACAGCGTTACGTACAAACGTCTGCAGTTATAAACGTTTTCAGCATATGTTGAGTTTGCTGGCAGTATATGGAGCATGTATAATATATCTATAAAATGAGAAAACTTTGAATTTAGTTTTAATTATTAGAAAACTTTTTTGCTATATTAATATTTTTTGGATATAAGTACATAAGCAAGATTGTAAAAAGATTCAAAACTAATTTTGCCAAGGGGAAGTCTTAATTCTCCCGACACGTCACTGATGACAGCGCACTAAACCACTGAGCTATCAATAATATGCGTTTAAGAGAAAAACAAACCTAATTATAAATCTCTTATAAGCTCTACTTATGTGGAAAAAGTGCTTGTGGTAATTTTTTTGTTCTTAAAGCAATTATTCAGAATAATAATTTTACTAAAAATCATTGAAGTAAATAAGGAATAGGCATAGAAATGATCGGTGTGTAAAAGATTAGAACAGAGATGGTAGGCCTGGTAAAGACCCGCATTTTACTGGTCCGGATAGCTAGTATATATACATAAGAAAAAAGTATGGAAAAAGTCGATGTGGAATAGACTTACAAAGACCCTCATTTTTACGGGTCCGTGTATTAACTTTCACACGCGCGGTCTGAAAGCAATTTAGAGCAGATTAGTTTGTGTAATTAGTTTTGATAAAAACAACAATAATAACAATAACAATATATATTCTGAAATAAACCTTTTTACATTCCATGGTTTTTTACAAATAGTACGAGTCTTAATATAAGGTAAACTCAAATAAAATAAAAATAACAATCATATAATAGTTTTATAGTAAACTTAACCCGGAGATTTATAATAATAACAATAAAACTATTAGGTATAATAATTACATTATTATTAAAGATAATAGTAATGATAATAACAACAATAAAAATAATAACTATTAAAATAAAAGAAAATATTATCAATAATAGTAAGTGATAATAACAGTAATAAGAATCTAAATAAAATGTAAATAATATTAACAGAAATTCCACGATTAATGATTTTGCCGAATACCAAAATCCCAGCTAACCGGTGCAACTGGGTACCAGCTGGGACCCAACTGGGAAAAATACTTGGAACCATATGGGTGTCTCAACGTGGTTTTGTCAGCGGGTACCAACTTGGTCCCATATAAGATTAGTTTGGGTTTTTGACGGGAAATCCCATATTTAACCCAGATATTTTTTTCGTTTAACGCGCGTTTTCTTAATTGCTTAAAATTTGTTTTTGCATTCGATAAGTGTTACAATTTTTGTTTAACATAAGAAAGTCAAGGAACTATTCATATTAAACTCGCTGAAAAGGCAATAATTGCATTTGTTAAATACATTTTATTGGTATGAATAGGTTTGAAAAACAAATTTGAATTTTATAATATTTTTAAGCAACAAAAAATTTTATTATTCAAAATATGAATTCAAAATAGTTCGATTTTATGACAAAAACAATGATTTGATGAATTTAAAACAGTTCGATAATCGTTCTATTCTATTCAGCAGCTCATTCGTTACGCCAACATTGCATGAGAAAATTCTGCTTTAACTGGTATCGTTTTCCATCTTTAGAGCTTTCATCCATTTTTAAACTAATTTTATAAAGCAAGAACAAAGAATTAAATAAATAACATAGTATCATATAAACTTGCAAAGAAATGTAGGTTGGATGTATTTATTGATAACATTAACTAGAACTGTTAATTTAATTTATACATGTCGTACCTATCAAGTCTTTTTTAAGTATTTATATAAAACGTTAATTTTCACTTCAAACTTTCGTTTTACAAACTTTATTTGACTTCCTTATTTACTTTATACACATTACAAAATTTTTTTAAACGCCTAACGATTGTAAGCGGTTCTTGATGACAAGATCATCTGATATTCTGCAAGTCTCCGCGTTCTTATTTTATATGTAACAAAATTTGTAATTTTTTGTTTATATGCATTCTTTTTTCATTTATTTTATTGTAATAACTATTATGAAGAAATAAAAGAACAAAACAAAACAAAAATGCATTCCATGCAGTTTGTCATATCTTGCACATGATAAATAAGCAATAGGCAACCAAAAACATAAATAAAATGCGCAAGCTGACTCGAAACAGTATATATATTGTAAAGGTGTAAGATGACCAAACCCGGATTAAAGCAGAGACCAACGTTGGAATACTTTTTGTTACAATAGGTTGTTGCTACACATTATTCACTTCAAAGCAACTTTGAAAAGAAAATACTAATACTATTAAATTTCTAAAACAAAAAATTTATCGTTAAAAAATAAAAACTAAAATACAAAAGCCCAGATCAACCCAGCAAAAACTTGTAAATTTACATACTCTCTATATTTTTGATATACGAAAACTTATTTATATATCAAACTTGACCTTCACTTAATGAATCTTAAATGCTGAAAATAAACTGCCAGAATAAGTGTAAACTAACCAGATTTAGATAAACCACTATAGCAGCAGTCCGATTGAAAACGTATGTCCCCTTCTCTCCCATTTTTTTTTAAGTTTTGACCCCGCTAAGTGTATTTTATAAAAATGTTTAAATAATTCTTTAAATGACTTATAACATTGCTAACATTGCCATAAAAGCTGAAAACATGTTTTTTTAAATTAAAAAATATATATTTTGAAAATAATCAGCTGACATTTGAATAATATACACTAGTTATAATTTTTTAAAAACAAGATTTCTGTAGGAAAAGTTTATGACCTTGAAAGTAAATCTATAGTAGGCGATAGTTAATCCATAACATGCGCAAAGTTTTGTAAATTTTATTTATAACAAAAATCAAGCTTATAAGTTAATAAAGTCTTTTGTTTTTAACAACCTAAGAACAAACCTGTTTACAAGTTTATGATGACTGAAAAAAGACCTTTTCATCCTAACACTATCTTCAAAAAAAAAATTTGAAAATTTTACTTAATTTTTTTATAATTACATAAATTTTTTTGCATAATTTTGTAAATAACTTTTATTTATAAATAAATTTTATAAATAGTGACCAAAATTGAAAAAACTTATTATAATAACGGTACAATGCCAAATAATATTTTTCACAAAGATCTCGGGCTATGAAAATATCTGTTTAACAAAAGGTAGACATATATTGGTAGATTTATACCAAACTTGTTAAAAAGTTGTTATTAAAACATTATTGTTAAATTGGAGCTCATTTTCGAAATTCAGTCAGTTAAGTGAAATTCAACCAAATTTCCCACATGCTATAAATTCCTTTGGTTTGGCAATACTAAGTAAGCCTAATCAAGTCTTTGGTAAAGGATTTGGTAAGGCTGTTATATAATTGGCACTAAAAGATATTTGGTTTTAAACTAGTATAACGAGAGCACTAAATTTCTGCAATCGTTTTTGAAGAAACTAAAGATTAGAACGAAGAAAATAAAAAGTAGGTGCTTTAAAACACTTTAAAGTTGTATCATCGAACATTGTGTTAAACTCAGTATTGTGGTGGTCTAGCAAAGGAACAGTTATAACCAATTTAAATAATAAGCAATGCAATCTTTAGGGTTGCTTAAAGCATAATTGAAGGTGTTGGTCAAAAATATTTTTAAGTGGAGGCAACCTTTTTCAATGCTTGAATAATATTCAAACTATAAAAAATATCATTATTACCTGCCTGCACAATCGTGTAAATAAGAGTAGTTAAGAACCAAAAACATTTCTTGTTATACACAGTATAAATGTACTATTGATATTTAAAAACATTCTTCAAGACAGAAAACGACAGAAATTAAAAAGATTTGATAGTGTCCATGCCATAATTTCAAATTTATTCATAATATCCAAAGAAAAATCAGTAATTGCTTTTATGAAAGTATTGTGTAGAAAAAGGCAGTTAAAACATTTAAAATGTTTTCACAACTTAAGAATAAGATAAGGATGGTCCTTGGAAAACAATTAGGATAATAAATTTCAGAAGTCCCATATGAGAATGAACAATTAGACTAAGTATTAACTTATGCCTAATAAGTCCAAAATCTAGCTATAGAAACACAATACTTTGGCCTCAAATGCTTGATTATCCAAGTACATAAGGAGCACAGACTAGATTTTATCAATAAAGTTTTAAACAAATTTTTTTTGTATTAAATCTCTGTTTTCCTCTCTTGTATACAAAAGATATTATGATAACAAAAACTATACACAAGTAATACAATATTTGATTGCCTTACTTTAGAGGAATTGTTTTTTTGCTTGCATATTTCTTTTCAACGGACTAACTTCCGTTTGAATTTTCTTTGGATTTTTATAAAAACTTGCGAGTTATGCAATTTTGAAATAAGCGGCTAAGTTCTAAGTTTAATAAAAATCAAATTTTGCCGGGTATGTTGAAAGGGTAGTTTAAATTTAATTATTCATATTTATAATTTTTTCCTTTCCTTATTTATAACTCAAAATGCAAGTTATTAAAAAAAATACGCAATCTTATGTAATAAAACTGGGAATATCCATTAATATATTTTAATGTATACTTGTTGTTACTAACTAATTTTGCCTCCTGATGATAGTTAAACAATGAAACTTAATAAAAATTTAAATTAGTATGTAAAAAGGGAAGTTCAAAGTTTGTTCTAACTGATATAATCATTTTCAATTAAACTAATGAAAGAAAACATTTTAATAATAAACTTTTATATAAATGTCTATTTTGTCAAGTTTGTAATTAAGTTATGCAACTCAAAATTTAGTGTAACCTCCAACAAAATATCTTGTTTTTTTTTTGATAGTCGCAAAATTCTGAGACCAAATTCTTTTATGTATTCCGCTGTAAAAAAATTTTCCAACCGTTCAGATAATTAACTGTGCATAATTTGTTAAGCTATTGCTGTAGTTGGCTTTTAATTGTTATATATGCAGTAAAAAAAAAAATTTCCACAATGTATTTGAGGTGATTGAAGTAATTAAAGTTAAAAAACTTTTATTTAATTTTTTTTTGTACGTCCAACTACGTAGCAGACATCCCTTAGACACGCCTCTGTATAATAATATCATTTTTAATTAAGATTTGTTAAAGTAACTTATTTTCCGTTGTTAATCATTATTCAACACAAACTAACTCTAAAAAAAGCAAATATTAAAACTCTTAAATAAAAAATGTTTTTCAAGTCATAAACAAAATAACATAACTAAAAAACGTATAATCAAAAAAGCTCCTTGTTGAAAGTAATTTTTTTAATAACAATCGTACTATAAATGCAATAACTACTACTATAAAAACTATAAAAAATTATATGATTATGAACACAAAGTTACAACACAATGACAACTATTAGGTACAACTATTCATCTAATCTACACATACAACTATTCATCTAATCTACACATACAGTACAATTTTTTTTCCATTTCTATAAAATTAATATTGCTATCATATTCATACTTTTCTTACTTAGTTTACTTACACATATTTTTCACTGTATTATATTTTAACTTTTAAAATTTTTATTCTGACAGTTTTACTTTCATAAAAACAGAATCTTGCAATGCTATTCTTACTTCTTCAGTTGCCATTACTTTAATCATTTGGGCTAAAACTTTTGATTGTTGAATAAACATCTGAATATTTTTATCAAAATATTTACGCTTTTTTGTTGACAAATTAATATGTAAAATAGACAAATTAATATGTAAAATAGACGGGATGCTGATGGAGGCAGCACATCTTTTTAAAAGTTTCTTTTCTGTCTTATTTATTTAAACAATTTTAGTAAAAACAGTGCCAATAAAGTTGCTCTTGATCAGAAAATACAAATTTATTAGTATAAGTTATTGATATAAATTACAGTTGTAAATTTTTTTTCTTATTAGCAAATGCACACATGCAATAAAACTCTGAGTAATAATAACATACAAAAAATGCTATGTAAAATTGGCCTAAGCTTAACTAGATTATTTTAATGCAAAAACAAAATCATAAAAAGTTTACCATTTAGGCTTTTTTTTTCTGCAACGAATTATTTTGCGACGTTTTTTAATCTTTTTTTGTTGTTGCTTTCTCGACGATTACTACCGCGATCTCGTCAATTAGTAAACCGCTTTGATAGTTCTCCTTCATATTGCTTTTTATTTACATTTTGAGTAGTTGCATTGAATTTCGCACTACCTTAAAAAAAGTAAACACTTTCTTTATTTCAGACAATGATTGCTTGAGGTACACATGTTAGATATAAATGTAATTAGTAAATATGTTTTCAATAATTAAAGTATAATTAAGTCATAGACTATTGGTTGGAAAGTATCAATATGTATCAATATGTATATATTTATAGACTTACTTAACAGACTTTGACATAAATTCAATATATTAAAAGGTTGCTTTTGATTTTGTCCAGTGAGATTTAACTTTCTTGCGTGTTTGTTACCAATAAGAAACTTTATTTTATAAAATTGCAAAGATTATCTCCACTAATATCAGCTATTACATTAATCTACACACAAAACTTAAAGTTAGTTGATATTTGAAAAAAATTCTAATAACTCAAAATAACACTTTTCGAAAAAAAGTTTGAAATCACATATCTTACTAACCATACAATTCTTCACTAGAAGGTTTACCAACTTCTGATCTATTATTAGGAAATCTTTATATGTCAGTATAGGTAATGAAATATTTTCTGGAAGCTGACATATACTTCTATACCTCGGTCTCGTTAAACTAGGCTTTACATAATAGCCGAATGAACTTTTAAAGTCTATTTTATATCTTTAACTTGTGACAAAATTGCAGTTAATATTGTATTAGTCTGACTACTACTTGCAGCTATATATCAGCAAGTAAACTTTTTTTTTGAAAAATAAATTTTTACAATTAATATTTTTTTGATTATTGTATCTAGCTGTAATTGCCACTTATTAACAACAAACAAGTTCATTAACCTATTAATTTTTAAAACATTAAGGACAAATTATTGTTCTGGTAATTTTCAATACATGTCATAGAAAAAAATTTTTTTGAACATGACATGTATTAAACAAGTAAAAAATAATATAAACTTACCATTAGCAAAGAAATTGGATGTCGGCATATGTCTCACTTTCAAGATTAGTTCCTAAATTAAGTGCAACTATCATAATCACATACATTAAAAAGCAGACATAAATGTTAAAACTTTTAACTCACTATTATGAAGAATAACTACAATATCACTCTCATTCCAGTAAAAATAATAATTTTTACTGGAATGAGAGTGTAGTTATTTTTATTTAATCTCGTCAAAAAATCAATTATATGTATATATATATATATATATATATATATATATATATATATATATATATATATATACATATATATATATATATATATATATATATATATATATATATATATATATATATATATATATACAAATATTTATATCACTACTAACAATACATCACTAATACAAAAGTTTACTGTTAAATAAAATCTTCATTGCATTCGGAGTCATCTGCGTATGGGTCACTTTTATCAGTATGTATAATATTTATTTGAAATAATTTATAAACTAATTAAACTAATTATTAAATCTTTTGAGACCAGATAAGTGTACATAGACGTTGTATATATAAGTCAACAGCGGTGTAAAAACATAGTTATTAAGTATTATAGGATGATAAGTTGTGTCAAAGGAAAGAAATTACCAAAAAGAAGCAAATTAAGGTATTGAGAACTATAATTTTGAATACTGCTATGTTTTCCAATTGTAGGATCACCAGGAAGCTTCTTAATAAAATCTTCTAGAAGATAAGCTATGTTAAAACTGCTATGTTCTTCAAGGATATTTAATACACTCTTTGCCAATTATTCTAATATAAATATATGAAACTTTTCTGCTATGTTTTCCATTATTTTTAATTATATGGTTCGAAGTGTCTTCAGCCAAATTTGCTTTTTGACGAATCACCTGAAGTGAATCTAAAACAACATTAATTTTTACTTTTCATGCAAACTTTTGATTTGGATTGACTTTGATAGATTTAGTTCGTTAGTTTAAATGTTAAATTACATTTGTATAATACCTAACCAATTGAAAAAAAAATCTTTATCATAATACAACTTCATTTTTAACTGAGTCATTTAAAAAAAAAAACGTTTTATAAAATCAAACAGTTACTAGTAGGAGCCAAAATTCGTGCTGTATAAGCAAGCCATTTTATCTCTGCCTCCAAACATCGACTTTTTGCCTTCGAAACACTTTCTGGATTTTTAGAGCAGGCCAGTAAAACTAAGCTATGGTTTTTAATTCGCCAAAAGATGCCACTCAACAAAATACCATAAGCAATCCAGGTTAGTAAAAATCTGTTTTATTACTTTCATCAAATAAAACGATTGCATTAGACATTTTAATCTAATAAAACAGCCATCACAATCAACCACATCAATATCAACAACCAACAAACAATACTATATCACAATTTTTATAAAACAATATACTTTAAAGAGTAGTACAGTGTTTAATGAATAGGAACTTAATAAGTAAGTACAGTAGTATGTAATTATTATTAGATTAAATACTGTAGAGTGAGTACTCCAATAATTTTTGCCCAGTATGTATTTATACTATAGAATGTGAATCTCAGTAGATAATAAATTAAAAATATGTAATAAAAAATGACATAATAGACTGCAATAAATAAGTATACAATAAAAGAAATCGACATAAACTTTTATTAAAGTTAGTATAGATGCATCTGAGGAATAATTACAAATCCGTTTTTAAATAGTAACTCTACATATTTGCAATCTTATAACAACACAGGATAAGCAAGTAAGCAAGATTTTATTAGATTTGTAAAAAATGGTTATAAAAGTCTATAATTTTGGAAAAAAATATAGGCTTTATTTGGATTCACGATTTGGAACATGTAAAACATTTCTTATAGGACCAATAACACCTTTTGCTATGAAACAATCATTGATCAAAGCAAAAAACTTTTCACAATTATACTGCTTAAATTGCAATCAGTAACGATTTTATATAGGAACTACTTTTTAGAAAACTTTTTTTCATAACAAAGTTGATATGTGGGATTCAAATGTCTTTTAAAAATATTTCGCACAATTTGAAAGTAGAAAAACTGAGGTTGTTGCACAAGCATTTTCAACCTTTCAAGATAACTTTCATACGTATAAGTAGAGACTTTATCAAGAGCACCGTAACGATAAGCATCATCTGGCAAATGAATTAAAGAGTGAATATTATAAATGCACTGATGGTTCCCATACAATTTATAAAATGTAGCAAGAAAATATGTCCGCAACCTTTTAACATAATCAAAATAATTTTTACAAAGCGATTGACTTAATAGAATACGTACAGTAGCGGATAAATCCAGGAAGTAAATAAACGTCATTTGGCAACAAACCTTTAAGAACTACCGGAATATTATGGTGACTTTTCTAGATATTTCATTTCCGCGAAAAAGTCATTTATATAAGCAGTTACCGTAAATACACAAATTAGAACTTTTAAAGTTTTGTATGCCGTCGATGTTAACATGCAATTTAATTTCCTTTAATTCTGGATTTACAGAGCGTTTACAAGCGTTATTAAAAACTTGGATAATCAACATGCAATACCAAAACAAAAATACTCTCCTGCAATTTTTTATATCGATTTTTTATATCAGTTTTTTCTTTTTTTTTTATCAATTTTTCTTTGAGTATGATGAATAATACTGGCATCTCTTGTTACATTTGGAACAAGTGGTTTCAAAATATGCATAAAATGTGTAATTACGTTTTGAGAAATATTAAAAGAAACTGCCTATTTTTATAATCATCAGAAGTATTTAATAAACAAGCGCAACATTTGTTTTAGTCTGAATAACAACTATAGCAACTGTTTATTGTATTTGAATGGAACTGAGTCTTTACATTTATCCTTTTATCCATTGTATTTTTTTATTATTGCATGGATAGAACTATCTTGATGATTTGTAAAACTTGTATTTGTGACTTTTAAATGATCGTTTGAAAATGAGCCCTTTCGATAACTTTTAGCCAAAACCTGGTATTGAAATTCACATTCCCCTTGCAATAGCAGTTTAGATACAGAAGTGTTTATTTTTCTACGTTTAGTGCGATAATTATATGAAAAGGGCATTAAACTATACATTATACGATTTTATTTTCTATATTTATACTCTAATTTAAAGAATTAAAAAAATGTGTTTAAGCATACATAAATATGTCCAAGCAAACTGTGATAATACTTTTAATATTATTATATACAAACGAAGTTAGATATTAAAACCCTTAATAATTTTTATTTTTTTTTACTGTTATTTACAAATAATTAACTACATAAATTATTATATTATAACGTTATAATGAAAGATTTAATATTTAATATACAACTTAAATTATAAATATTATCACTTTAAAAAACATGGTATTCCATGTTTTGCAAAGTGATAGTTTATAAAATCTTAGTAATAGTAATTACTATTAGAATGATTTTACTAAGTAACACTGCTATAAATAAACTTTGCATATCATTTTAAAGTGAATTAAAAAGAATAATTATAGAAAGATATCACAAATCGTAAAACTTAAAAAAGGAAGAGGCAAACGTTTTTTGTTTATCACATTTTTATTTGAAGACTACAGAGGATAAAAGACAAATATCACATTTCAACTTTTAAGATAAATAAAATTTTGTCTTTGAAAGTCGCTATGTTTGTTCTTACTGTATTTCTTGGGACACTAAATGTTTTGTCTTAAAGATATATCTTCTTTTGTATTCATGAGAAGTTCTCTGTTCAGGTTGTATAATTTAATTAAATATAGAGGATTTAAACCACAAGGCTGGTCATAAACATGTGCCTTTTTTTCCCTTTACAGACCACTCACTTGAGACTTTCTTCAGCAAGCTGAATTGCAATGTACTCAGTCAATGTAAAATGGATTATAATGCCTATTTTGGTGTGGTAAATTACTAGGTATGATGGAACTGAAATTGATTTGTTATTTTTGATCCCTGTTTGATTGATTAATCGAATATGTACACACCATACCATAGCAGTTTTATTTATTACTACAAGTTTAATTAAAGTTTAACACACTGATCAGGAACATCAATAAGGATTTTTTTGTAAACCAAGCTCAGATCCCGATCGCATTTCATGTAAGAGTGACCACGAATTGGAAAGGTTACTTTCACTTTTTTTAAACCTTTTCCAAAGATGCACAAGGGCATATAGGAGCCTAAAAACGGTCCAGTTTTTGTTTTAGCCGGCACTGCCATCACAAACATCTCAATAGCCCTCACATTCTGTGGAACACTATGTATAATGAAATGATGCAGAGTTAAACCCAATTGATCCACGTTTGCCAACTGTTTCATCCTATGTGTTGATGTACACATTGTCCCTTGCATGCTCGTGAACGTTGAATGAGTGCAGGGACAGCTGACGTCCATAAAATACATCGTTGGTGGTCTTGTTTGGTACAGGCAACTCCTTCTTAAAATCAAAGGCGATTGCGAAAAAAATTTTTCTCTAGCAATTGCCTATGATTTTAAGAAGGAGTTGCCTGTACTAAGTTCTCGTTTGAATATGGTTCTGAAGGACTCATATGAAAGGGTAACACCAGGATGCTGCTCACAGAAAATATTAAACATATTCGTAATGTTGAGTATTTCTGGCAGGTAGAGGCGACTAGACTTTTTACTTGAGTAGTGGGATGAACGCCCCTGGAAAGAGTCAATTTAAGCAATCACAAGCTCTCTTATATCTGCTGTCTGCTTTCGGACACGGATGCTGTACTTCCCTTTGAGTGATTCTGTAGCATTACATAGGCCTTTTTTGGGTTGAATTTTACTATTTTGCTAACCTTCAGACTTATGTTTATATAGTAGGGGACATAACTCAAATAATTGGGAAATGTGACATGTGCCCTTCTTCCCTTGTTGTCTTCGTTTATATTTATTTTAGATACTAATATATCATTAGATTTTTTCTTTAATATCATAATAAATATTTCTTTTATTATTATATTATTACTTTATAATACTCTTAACTTATAATTAGTTTTTTATTCGTTTAATTAAGTTTTAATCATTACTTTGCAGTTGCCTGTTTGTTTTACTATTATTTCATTATCATTCATCATTGGTATTGTTAATATTTTTTATAGCTGTTTTATTTTGGTTATTATTATTCTTGTTATACCTAATATTCTTACTCATTTACATTGTTAGCTTTTTACTACTATTGTTTACATAACTATTCTCTTATAAGTCATTATCTCGAGATTTTTCCAAATTTTGCAAAATTTAGTCATTTTCACTAGTTTAACTACGGCTTTAAACTGTCATCTGTGTAAAAAAAATAAGTTTAAATTACCGTTCAATTCGATGTGACATTTTTTGTTTTGGACTTATTCAAAATGCAGCAGGCTTGATACTGAGTACAGTTTACCACAATTGAGTCGCTCAGTGCGGCATTGTGTAAGTTGTACAAATAGTGTCTTTCCATTCACAATTGTACCGAATTAAACGTAAATGATTTCAAATTGAAGACGACAAAGTTACTTAAAGAAGAGTTCATATCAAGTGAACTCGACAAGTGTTTGTCGGTTTGACTAACAGTACTATTGCACCATCTAACATCGTGTGCAATTACTGTCCACTTTCTCTATGCTATTTTTCTAACACGACTACTTCTGTCTTTCACTCTAATATACATTCGCTCTTCCCAAACTCACTTTGCTTTTGGCCCGTAGAGCAGGTAATGACGCTCCTTATGGAGCCGAACTTATCTTTGCCGGCCTTGGTAATGTGGCCTCCACAAGGTAATTAGCTGGCGGAGGATAAACCACAATACCATATTTATAATTGATGATTTACTTCCGTCAATAAACCTCTTTCCGTCTTCTCATTTAAATAAAGCTTCTACTTAAATTAATGATTATCTCATGTTTTAGATTCAGATGAAGAAATCTATGCGTTAATAAAAATAGTAAGTAATTTTTGTTCACTAAACTTTGAAAAAATCGCTTTCTCTCTTTTTTTATCTAAACATGTCATCTTTGCAAAAATACTTCGAGGATTTTGATGTATTACTATTGTTAATGAGTTTTGAACTTTCCATTATTGGTATAATCGAAACACGATTAAAAAAAGAAACACCATCAATTCATTCAATCCTCATTGATAACTACAACATTGTGCACACACCAACTGAATCTTCATGTGGAGGCACATTGTTATATTTATCAAAAAAAAACGAAACGAAGAAATGATTTAATGATTTATATACCATATTATTAAGAATCAACATTCGTTGATATAATTTTTTCCAATCAAATATTATTGGTAGCATTTATAAACACCCTTGCATGAATAAACAATCAAATAAATGACACTGCAACGTCTGATTTTTAAACTTTTCTTTTTATAATATTCGTCTTTTCATCACTTTGCCAAATTATTAACCACTAACTAGTTTTACTGGAATTACTAACCACTCTGCTGTAATCGTTGACAATATTTTTTCGAATTAATGACTAATAAAATTATTTTAGGGAATTTGACAACTTCAGCTTTTGATCGCTTACCTCAGTTTTGTATTTGCTCTAATTTTAATAAGTTATTTATACCACGCAATCACAATTTATAACGCAGAAGTTTTAAAAACTTTAATAATATAAACTTCAAATTAGATTTATTAAAAATCTATTGGGATAATTTTATAAAGGACAGTGATGTTAACTCTGTTTCCGAACATTTATTTCTGAAAGAACCTTGATTTTAAATTGCTATGCCCCACTACAACAAAAGTTGGTATTAAGAACTTCAAGTGTCGATTTAAACCTTGGATTACAAAGTGAATATTAAGATCGATTCAAATAATCTTTTAAAAAAAAATTGGTAAGATCAAAAGACATTAGGAACATAAACACATTTAAAACTACTTTCAAACAATATAAATACAAGATAATTAATTTAATTAAGCTCAGTAAAAAAAATGCATTTTAAAAAGTGCTTTGCAGAAAATGTATTAAATCTTTGCAAAATTTGGATAGAAATTAATAATTTAATAAATGACAAAAACTTTAATCACTCATTTCCCAACTGTTTACAAGATAATGAAACATATATAACTAAACCAAATCTTATGTCTGAAAAGTTAAACACTTTTTTTTACAGTGTTGCACAAAAATGTAAATTTAATATTCATTCATCTTGCATAAACTTCACAAAATATCTCAAATATCCAAATTTACATAGTCTACTCCAATCTTCAAAAAATATTCCTGAAGTTTCATTTCTTATATATAGCTTGAAGCCAAGGAAAATAAACGTTTACTATATTCTTTTTTTAATTTTATTTGTTATTTATTTTTTGTTTGTTTTTATAACTTTACCTTTATTATCTTGTGATGGTAGTGTCATTTTTTATTTTTAACTGCAAATATGTATACAACATTTTAAATTTAGTTGTTATTTTATTTCTTAAGTTCTACTTTGGTGCTCTATCTACTATCATAAGTTTACGTTGTCTACTGTTAAAATATGGTTTTAACTAAGTAAACTTTAATTATTTTAAATTTACTATGTTGGCCATTAGCTAATAGTTTAAAAAGAAATTAGTTTTTCGAAATAAAAGTAAAAATAATTTTACTTTTTGGTAGAATCACTAAATTTGTTTGCACCACTAAATTTGTTTGCACCACTAAATTTGTTTGCACCACTAAATTTGTTTGCACCTATTATGTTACAGGTTACTTGGTTTGTAGTGTTAATCTCTAATGTTGTTTTTTTTTATCATGTAAGAATTAATTTTTATTTTAGATATATCATGCAATGCTTTTTCAGCATATTGAGGAATAAATTGAGAGCCCATATCTCATAAGACACATAAGATGTGGGCTTAAATTTAGAGTAAAAGCCTTCCCTCCCCCTCCTCTTACTTTTCTTTTTTTTTTTTTAATATAGAGTGTGGATCCTAAGAAAGTAAAGTATAAGGAGAGATCTTAAATTAGTATTTTTGTAATTCGTTAGTTTACCAATTGTTAATTGATGATGCAAATTTAGGTAAATTTTATTTGTAAATATATACTTATCTTTATATATATTGTTTTGTCACTTTGTAAAAATAAATTGATTTCCAGTTGATACGTGCCCTGTATTTTTTCCTTTTTTTAATTTGGTTACTTTTTTAGAATAATCAGATGTGTATGTTAGGTATTGTGAATTCCCGGACTTTTTGCTATCCCGGTATAGCACAACTATTTGTAGCGTTCCCGGGATCCCGGGAATATATAATTAAATAAAAAATAAAAAAAAACTTTTTAAAAACAACATTTTAAAAATGGACTACAAAGTAAAAAATAAACTATTTCACGGGACCCAAGTACTTTGTGTACGTACACAACCTGAAACATCCATTAAAGTCAATAACCGAACATGTTAGGCAACTAAGTACAACTCGTTCCTACAGGTGCCCAACATTTTTAGTCTTTGACTATAATGGATATTTCAGATTGTGTACGTACACAAGGTACTTGGGTCCTGTGAAATAGTTTATTTTTTATTTTTATGTCTATTTTTAAAATGTTGTTTTTAAAAAGTTTTTTACTTTTTACTTTTTGGTCCTTTTATAAGACATTTTTAAAAAGTTTCTCTTAGATATTTTTATTATTACTCAACAGCGATTTATTTATGTTAAACTAAAACGCTAAAAGTTTGTTGTTTATTGTTGGTTTTAATTACTTTTCTTAAGGACTTCTTTTATTTACGCTAAGTTAAGTCTGTTTTGCATAGTTTGTTTAAATTACTTTTTTTAACGATTATTTTTATTATTACCGCTGACCTCGTGTTTGTTTTTCGCGGACACCAAAATAAACAAACTGACAAGAAAGCACGTTAAACAAAATTTGTAATAAAAACCACCAAATACATTTTTTTTTTACTTTTACTTTGTCTTTAAAACTATTTTTGTGATTTTAAAGTGACCTTTTAGAAAACCATTGCATCCAAATGACTGTCTGATAATCTAGTTCTAAACTTTGTAAAAAATAAACATGTTGAACTAAACACTCTTTCAGCTTTGACACTGGATAGTCGAATAGTTAAAAGTTAATTATAGAGCATATCTGAATTATGTGATCTTTTGTTAGTTGCTTCAAAAAAATTGAATTCCTGACGCATAGTTGACTTATTGCAATTGACTACAAAGTTGTTGTTTTTTTCACAATCTTACTTTTCAGTCACAGATTCTAATGACTTTTCTAAACTAACATTACTATTGTTAAGATTTTCATTGATCATTATATTGTTAAGGTTATCATTATCATTAATTTATCTCTCACTTTTGGTATATTTTCAAATTTTGGGAAAATTCTCTCATTTAATTCAATAGCTATATTTATCATCTATGTTTTAGACGATATGTAAAATTATTATACATAGCGCTTTTTAAAGATTGTGGATTTTCTAAAAACCTTAATAAACCAAAGATTGCATTTCTTTAGTTGACATATGCTTTCAACTAGAGCATTCTTAAGACTATTTGCTAAACGGCAATTTTGAGCATCAAGTTCTTTAATAATAAACTTTAATGTGACATCAGCTGTTAATAGTGTCGCTTTCCTTCTACATATCATTTCAGAACCTAAAACAATTGGCTTAACACTTTTTGCTAAACTTTTAACTACTTTCAGCTCATCATCGGACAACATGATTTTTTCTAATCTGAAATCCACCAGAGATTTATCAAATGCTTTTTAAACTTTAAAAATCTTAAAATCATGGCCAGCATTAAAATCCAAAGAATTTTTGAATCTAAAATAAGTCCTAGCTTTTGTCTATCACTTTTCAAAGTATCCTGTTTAAGGCAGATCTTTTAAAAGTTACAACAACTTTGCGAACTTTAACCAGAACTTTATGAAGCTCAGGAACAAGATAAGAAGCTGGGCACTCAGCCAGCACAATCAACGTTGAAAAACCGTTGAAATTTATGGTTAAAAAATGGTTGACTTTTGGTTAAAATGGAAACGCAAACGCAAACGTTAGATTAACGTTGATTTAGCCTTGGTTCAACCAACTTATATTCGAGTTTAAAAACCTTAAAAATACAGCTTTTTTGCGCCGCGACTTTTTTAATCCTAAAAAACATTTAATTTTTGTACAACATTGTGTTATTGTGTGTAAGAAAAGAAGCAATAATTCTTTATAAACTTATAACAGCTTTCATAGTACAATGTCTTATTTATTGCACTGCACATCTTGTTCTCAAATGTTACAGCTTTCATTTATTATTATTATTATTAGCAACACTAGTTAATTTTATACTATAATACTAACTGTTGTTTTAGTATTACAAATAATCTGTCCTGTACCATTTTTTCATCGCAGGTACCATTTTTCAACGCAGTTAACTAACTTATAGAAATTGAAAAGCAATTATTGAAAGCAAAGATAACCAAAAAAATAATTTATGCATTTTTAGAACGAAAACTTATACAAAATTAAAACTATTTTCAAAACGATCTAAATAAAATTGTGTTATCGTTATCTTCATCATCAATATCAAGTTCATATGTATTTTGTTCATATGTATTTTGTTCACATGTATTTTGTTCATATGTATTTATTCTGTCATCAGACTTATTTTGATTTGATGCACGTTTTCCACGATCCAATCAATATGGTGCAAGCTTCAAACAGTCTAAATTATATCTTTGTGCATTGTGTCTTTTTATTTAAGAACATCGGGTAACTGCATCTAAAGAAAAATATCTTAAAAGTAAGGTACATTTGTACATTTTACAAGTACTATTATACTTCACATTGTTCACAAGCGAATGTGAACATTAAGTGATCAATAGTAGAAAAAACAACTCATTACTGATTCGTGCCTAATTTACTTTATTATTGACCAAGATATCAACCATTTTGAATAAAGAATTCATTAACATCATACATTAATGCATATACTCATACATTATTGCATACACATAAAACAAACTTGGAGGCAGTTATACATCGCTTAAGTCAGTTATTCGTTTAGTCGGACCGTTTTCCTTGCTCCCCCGGAGGGCCAAGATATCTGTAATTAAATGTATTTATATATATATATATATATATATATATATATATATATATATATATATATATATATATATATATATATATATATATATATATATATATATATATATATATATATATATATATACATATATATATATATATATATATATATATATATATATATATATATATATATATATATATGTATATATATATATATGTATATATATATATATATATATATATATATATATATATATATATATATATATATATATATATATATATATATATATATACAGCTGCAGACAAAACTACGTGAACGATTGCAAATAGTTTTTTTTAATGAAATTTTCAATGTCTTAAAGTAAGTTTATAGTTTAATACTATATATGGCTGGATAGAGCGTTTTTTGCTCTATAAGACTGTGTAAAGTGTATTCTCTAATAATTTGTTTAAAATTAAACATATCTAAATGTTCAAAAAGCATCAAATATTTTGCGCGACAAAACCACGTGAACGATTATACAAACGTAAAAGAATAATTTTACTAACATCAACAAATAATAGATTCTAAAAAAAAAAAAAACATTAATATTTAGTTGCATAGCCTTTAGAATCGATAACGGCCTTGCACCGTCTTGGCATAGATTCTACAAGAGTTTCTAGTAACTGTTTTGGTAATGCCTCCCATTCATACTGTACGGCTCGAAAAAGTTCATCCGGTTTTTGAAATTTGCGACCTCCCAAGCGTCGCTCAACTTCAATCCATAAATTTTCGATTGGATTTAAGTCAGGAGATTGGGCAGGCCACTTCAAAACCGTTATGCTATTATTTATGAGCCAATTTTTTACAGTCAACGCTGTATGTTTAGGGTCATTATCATGTTGATAAACCCAATTGTGAGGCATTTTTTCTAAAGCGTGTGGCAACATTTGATTAGATAATATTTCCCTGTACTGTAGTTGGTCCATTATACCGTTTACACGGTACAACGGACCAATTCCAGCCCAGGAGAAACACCCCCAAACCATTATATTGCCACCCCCAAATTTTACAGTTTCTATTGTGTACTCTTTTGCAAATCTTTTACCTACTGGACGCCTAACATAACCTCGACCGTCGCTGCAAACCATGTTATATTTACTTTCATCCGACCACAAAACTGTTTTCCAATTTTCAACCGTCCAGTTTAAGTGATCTTTAGCGAACTGTAGGCGATCTTTGACGTGCCTGGGCTTAAGGAATGGTTTCTTTGCAGGTCTGCGCTCATAAAGACCTCCTTCGTTTAAACGCCTTTGAATCGTTCGTGTGCTTACGTTTTCCATGCCTGTTTGCAGACGAATTTCAGGGGCTGTCAAATGTGGATTCTCAAGAGATTTTCGCACAAATTTTCGATCAGTACTAAAAAATAAAATGTTAAACATTAAAATTAACATTAACATTAATATTATTAAGATTAAATATTAAAAAAAATAAAATTAAAGGAATATTACCGCTTATCCGTAATACTTGGACGACCACCTTTCTTAGCGATCTTTTTGCTCTTTTCTCGGTGTATAATTTTATGTATTCCACCTTTTGACATCTTCACATGAGCTGCAATTTGCCCAATGGACCATTTTTCTTCTTTGCGCAAACGCAAAACCAAGCTTTCAATTTTTGAATCAGTTTGACGAACCATTATAGTTTAATTTTTTTAATTTTTTGATGTTAAACAGAATAATCTTGAGAAACTTAAATGATTGTAAGTTCTTAGAAAACCAAAACCACATGAACGATTTTTAAAAGCACTGATTTCGATGTGAATATAATATAATTTGCATCAAAAATGACGCTTTTATAAATCGTTCACGTGGTTTTGTCGCTCAAAATTTTCGGAATTATTTTAACGTTTATACATGTATGATTTTATACGTATTATTAAAGAATACACTTTACACAATCTTATAGAGCAAAAAACGCTCTATCCAATCATATATAGTATTAGAGAAAAAACTTTTTTTAAGGTGTTGAAACTTTTGTTTCAAAAAACTATCTGCAATCGTTCACGTAGTTTTGTCCGCAACTGTATATATATATATATATATATATATATATATATATATATATATATATATATATATATATATATATATATATATATATATATATATATATATATATATATATACATATATATATATATATATATATATATATATATATATATATATATATATATATATATATATATATATATACATATATATATATATATATATATATATATATACATATATATATTTATATATATTTATATATATATATTTAATAACTTTCCTGAAAAATTTGAATAAAATGTTTTTTCTGGTTTTTTGACACAAAGTAACGTCACACACACAAAACATTTTGGCTGTATCGATTTACGAAAAAGCCACGTCCAATATTTTTAATAACTTAAGATGTCATTAATTTTAGCAATCAGATATTATCAAGAGAGGAGCGAATCATAAATTTAAGTTTTAAGTTTTCCATTTGTATGAGACAATATGTTTCGTGTTTTTGCAATCTAGTTAATTTTTTTAAATACAATAACATAAATATAAAAATTCAAGACAAAACAGGTTTAGCAAGTGGGACTTTTTTATTAGAAAATTATTAGAGATGTTTTCTTACATTACACACGATCCCGTAGAAAACGTAATGTAAGTGGATTTTTTACATTTGGTTTCTTTTTCTGTTACATGCATAAATTCGATAAATCAGTGGTTTAATGCGCTGTCATTTGTGCCGTTTTGCCAGGATTCAAGTCCACCCGTATGATATCTTTACATATGTTATGTATATATCTGTTATCTATAAAACTTTAAAAGTGTTTTAATTTAAAAATAAAAAAAATTACTAAAATTAAAATTAATTAAAGTTTAAAAAAAATCAAAAGGGATATAAAAAAAGTATCAGTAGAAGGATTTGAACCAAGGTTTTTTTGTTCAGTTTTTTTCTCGGCCACCCTGTATAACTTGATATATGTTTTAGTATGTTTTAAAAATGCATAATTTAAAGACTGCGTAAGTTAAATATTTGCAAACACTTTTGATGACTTTTTTTTTATAAAAAAAAGTGCTGCAACTCTTTCTCGCCACTACCTTGGTTGCAATAGCTGCCAAAGGTTTTGGGTCAATTACGCTAAAAGGGCATTACATTAGAGGCATAGAGATAACGTATGTAAATTTTTAAAAATGCTCAAAAACCCTAATGTAACGGGGCGTGGTGATAAGAATTTGTCTTTTAACTGCTTCGGACAGGTTTTATATCATTGTAATTTTTTAATGCCAAAACATGCCAACTAATGCCAAAACTAATGCCAAAACATAATGCCTAAACTAATGCCAAAACATGCCAAATAAATAAAACTAAAAAAAAAGTTACAAACGACATTTTCCATGCTGAGAATGTCAATAGTAAATCAAGACCTTTTTCTGCTGTTGTTTTTTGAAACACTTCTTTCAAAAAACAAATACCATTTTGACAGTGCCTAGTTAATCAGCGCAACTGAGTCCCTGTCGAAATTGACTAGTATTGAGCTGGGATTACTGGGATTGGATTCGGGCTGGGAATCAAAGTTGGTGACAGGAGGATCCCATAAGGTGTAAATATCTTACCACAAATTGAATCTGGGTTTCTACTGGGATTGACATGAGATTTCCGTGAATAGTTTACGGCAGATTTAAAGATGGGCAAGTGGTATAATGGAAACTTTCCGATCAAGATCAGTTTTATTGACATTGTTTTCAGTAAAAGTCTTAAAATAAATAAGCAGAGAAAGAAACATTTAAAAACAATCGCTGCCTCTATGCATCACGTCTTTTATACATATTCCTTTATCTTAAAATAGCTATATTAAAAACGTTTATATATTTTCATTGCAATACTCGGCTGAAGCATTGCACTAGACAAATGTTATCTGACTTCTTGCTTATTTTTATCAAAGTTGTTATGAAAGCATCATGCTGACCACTTATATTATTTATTCAATATAGTAGTATTTTTTTTAAGCAATACCAGTTCACTGGTAAATTAAAATGTACGTAATATTATTATATACCTTATTATCTACCACTAAAGTGCTATTGTATAAATTAAAGCCTACCCAGCTGACAAAAATCATTCAAGCATGTTCGACAAACGTTGCAAACGTTC
Source organism: Hydra vulgaris (assembly GCF_038396675.1). Taxonomy (NCBI): domain Eukaryota; kingdom Metazoa; phylum Cnidaria; class Hydrozoa; order Anthoathecata; family Hydridae; genus Hydra; species Hydra vulgaris. Next base: position 9,181,465 of record NC_088932.1, on the reverse strand, counting down.
AAGCACGTTCTATGAAAGTTCTGTGAATAGTCTGGAAAATTGTGTATACACAATTAAAAATTAACGTTCAAAAAACGTTCTCTCGACGTTCTTTTAGCGTAGCGTTAACTGCAAATGTTACGTGTAGCGTGTACGTGTTACGTGTAACGTGCAAATGTTACGTGAGCTCCGATTAAAATTTATTGAACGTTCAATACGAATGTTCAAATAGCAAACAACGAAAGTTTCCTTAATGTTCACTGTAAACGTTTTTTTGATCGCTCTTGATCGTCAGCCTCAAACACGCAATAAAAAACACGGAATTTTACCCAACATTTTTCTCTTTTTTTAAATTTGTAACTAAGCATAAAAATGTATAGGATTAGATGGACTTTTTGTATAATTCTACATTTGCTAGTTTTTGTGTTATGTAATGCTTTTTTGAACTTAGATAACCCTTATTTATTTAAAAATTCGCGACATTAGAATTATCATGTTTTATCTCCACTTTTTGAAATAACCGAGTTATTATAATTTTTGAAGAGTTTTGCTTTATGTTTTTCTATTTTATTTGTATTTAAAACATATAAAATTTTTAATAAGGTATTGCATGCCATATTGCATTGTTAAATCTCCTAAATAAGCAAAATTAAAAATGTTTTCTTATTATATCTTCAATCAACCAATTATGTATTTACAATTATATATTTGTACGGAATAATTTTGTTGTTATTGTTGTTTTCAAAATGGCAACTAGAATTTATTGACCATCAAATGGAACATGCTCTAATTCAAAACGAAGGTATTTTTTTACTTAAATAGTATTATAACTTTGCTAATTTTTTATTTTGGTTATCCAGAATGAATAAAAACAAAATAATTTATTATTTATGCATCCTGGATAATCAAATAAAAAAGGTAATGGAGTTTTTTAATTTTTAGAGCCGCCTTATATTGCACCTTCTCGTAGGTTACCCCAAGGTGGATTATCTAGAAAACGTAAAGCTGATATGAGTACTTGGAACCAAAATATAAGAAAAATGCAACGTCAATCGGCTAAAGCTTATAAAAATTGGAAAGGTAAACAAGTGCCAGAAAGATCTATCGTAACGCTAAAAAGTTGCAGATTGAGCTCAAGTTACACTTGCTAACTTTTGGACCTTAGATGATGACAGTAAAAAACATTTCTATTCAAAAACTCCCAAAAATCTTGAGAAAAAACGGTGTTGGACAGCTGCTGTTGAAAATTTGAGAAGAAAAATGTCTTATTATTATTGCTTCTTTGTTTCTAATACACAATTCAGAGTTTGTAAATCCTGCTATATTTCAACATTGAATATTAGTAGCCAAAGAATTTTTTACTTTCACAAAGTTAATAAATGCCTAACTAATGGAACGCCAATGCAATCAAAATTTGGAAGACATGTAAAAATAAGCTGACCACAAGATTCTAACAAAGTTGTACAAGACCATATAAATCTTTTCCCAAGATTTAAGGTTCATTACTGCAGGAAAAAGACATTTAAAGAATATATGAAAGGATCACTCAATACAAGTAAACTGTATGATCTTTTTAAAACAAATTGTGATGAAAATGACTACACCAGTAAAAGAACATATGTATCGTTATATCTTCAATCACGTGTTTAACATAGAATTTCAAAAACCAAAGGAAGATTTATGTGACACATGCTATGAATATTGCAACATTACCATTAATGCATGCAATGAGCAGACAGATAGTTATAATAAGCACATAGCATCAAGGAATGATACCAAAACTGAACGTGAAAAAGATCGTTAAAATACCGATACTAAATCTGCAATTGTTTGTATTGATCTTGAAAATGTTTTATGTTTCCCTCGAGCTAATGTTGGAAACTTTTATTACTGACGGAAACTTTCAAATTATAATTTAACTGGTCATTGTTCGCTTAACAAGATATGTTTTTGCATCCTTTGACATGAATCAATGGCTGGTCGTGGAGGAAATGATCTTGGCGGAACTGTTACGTGTCTGCTTCTGAAAACCATGGATGGCCTTGAAATAAATAAGTTCATACTTTGGTTCGATTCGTACCACCAAACCGCAATAGTTTTATGTCAGCAGCATTACGTGAATTTATTATACGATACCCACAAACAAAAGTCATGGAGCAAAAGTTCTGGAAGCCAAGTTAATCCAGCATTCAAGAATGTGATAACATTCATAGTCAAATCGAAAAATCTCTCTCTGCTGCAGAAATATTTAGATCGCTTGGACTAGAAAGAGCTATTTAAAATGCAAACCGTAAAAAACCATTCTCTATTTACAAGATGCAATTAGTAGATGTGGAGAATTTTTCAGTTGTTGCTGGATTGACAAGTTATAAGTTAGTGCCCACTACAAGAGTTAAAAATCTTGTTTATCGAAATGGACTGCCATACCATGCTTTTTTTACAACCTTGTTTTCAGATTCACATCAATTTTTCACAAGGTCGTATTAATAAGTTTGTCAACCGAGCAGCATCAAGCATTACTGCCAAACCATTAAAGACAAATATACCAATGGCAGGTTGCATACCTTGGTTTCAAACCTTGATAAAATTCCTTGTTTTGCTTATTATTTATAATAGTTTTTAATAAATAGTTAAACTCTTGTAATGGAATCACAGAGGTAAGAAAAATAAAATCAAGTTCATCTTGCATGATGTTTATAATTAGATTAGTTTGATTGTTTTGTTAATATCTGTAATACTTAAATAACTGATGGAATTCTTTAAAAAAGCTATTTCTTTAATAAATATTTTTCATACTTTTCCTATACCCTATATATTACCCTTTTTTTACTATGTAGCGAAGTGTTTTGTTTTAAATTAGATGTCTTAGTCTCAGAGCCAATAACTTGTAAATAACAGGTATCCAATAACTTGTAAAAACAGTGCAGTAGCTAGTGGGTCGGAGGGCCTCCCAAAATAAATATCCCTCATTAGGGCCCCAAAATTATAAAAAAACTCCTTTTCTTTAAAAGAGTTCATATAGATTCGCTGGGTCCCAACCAACCCTTGAATAAAATTTCATCGATTTTTAACATGTCTTTGTTACAAAATGTTGTTAATATATTTAATATACAAGATGTAACAAAATGACATTTTTGTATTTTACAAAAAGCCAAAGTTATTTTGTTTTATCTCCTAAAGAGGGTCGGAAAATATCGACGTTAGCGTAATTTTTATAAGTTTTTATTTATTTAAAAATAAACAACGGAACAATTATAAATATAAAGAAAAACTTAAATTCCCAAATAACTTTTTCAATTTAGCAGCAAACAAACTCAACTTTGACATCGATTTTCTCAGTTTCCAAAAACATGGACTTCGAACAAGATAATTCTAACGTCGCGAAACGTTAAACAAGTACTTAAGTAAAAATTTACATGTACTTAACTATAAAGTCACCTGGTTTGTTTATCATGTTGTTTTACAACTAAATTACAAAAGGCAAATTTTTCGGAATGAAATTTGAACCAGGAGCTAAGAGACACTCTAATAATAGTAGTTATTATTATGTAGCATAATAAATTTGTTTCATATAAACATTAGCACTTACGATTAAGAACTTGAAATGTCTCTGGGATTATACTTCAGTGCCAATTAGATACTTGTTTTTATTTGACACAGAGAAATTTGCCTTAGTTCGCAAGAAGAAAGTACTGTACAATTTTATGCAATAAGTTAAAAATTCATATTTAAGATGTGTAGCATACATATTAAATTTGAAACTATGTCTAAAAAATTGAAATAACTTATCTATTCTCTCTCACTCTCTCTCTCTTTCTCTCTCTCTCTCTCTCTCTCTCTCTCTCTCTCTCTCTCTCTCTCTCTCTCTCTCTATATATATATATATATATATATATATATATATATTGTATGAGGTTATTTTGTTTTAATTGCTTTTATATTTTATATGTTTTATTTTTTTATTCTCTAAGTTTGTATTGTTTACAAGATCGCTTTTCTTATTTTATCCAGATTGTATGAAAGTGAGCCCTTTAGTTGATATTATATTATCTAAGAATCAAGGTATAATATTTACTTGGTATGATGTTGTTGTTGTTGTTGTTTCAAGGTAGTATTGCTTACTTTAAGTTAAATATTTGAAATAAGTTATTTCAACTTTCTAGATACAATGTATAATTCAATAGTATTATTAATGCATAGTTTAATAGTATAATATATATTGGAATGGGAAAAACGTTTTGAAAATTTAGACGCAGATGAATGCTACCAACTGTTTTGTAATAGCTATAAGAAATGCTGCCAAAATTTCATCCTTTTCATTACTTAAAAAAAAAAATTGCCTTGGATAACCCGTGAACTGTTATTCTTAATCAAACACAAAAGAAAGCTCTGGTTTCTAACGTCAATAGCAAATGGAAAACTATTCCTCTGGTTAACGAGTACAACCAAACTCGTAATCTGGTAAAAGCAACTCGTGATGCAATCCGTACCTATGAAATTAATTTATCTAATGACAAGAAAAACCTAAAGAAATTTTTTTCTTAAATTAATAGCAAACGCACTGTAAGCAACCAAATTGTGTCATTACAATCAATGAGTGGGGAAATTAGTAACGACCAAGTTTTTATTGCCAAACTCTAAATAAACAGTTTCAATCTGTCTTTACCATTGAAGATCACATCCAAAATTAACCACTTTTTACTAAACGCACAGCTATATCACTTTTTCATATCTCCTTTGATTATGTTACTCTTGATGGTTATAAATCTATGGGTGAAGATCAAATAAGTACTTATGTACTCAAGGCATGCTCTAATACAATAGCAACTCGACTAACCATGATCTACTAAAAATCAATGGAACAAAGCATGTTACCAAAGGCATGGCTTGTAGCAAATGTGACTCCTTTGTTCAAAGAAAGTTCTAACAATTACAGAACCATTTTCATTACTTCTAAGCCATGCAAAATAATAGATAAAATTGTTAAAAATAAGATAATGCAGCATCTAATGCCTCAAAATCTGATATCGAATTGTCAGCATAGTTTCATAAACAAAAAATTTTGTGTTACTAATTTACTTGAGACTATGGATTTTCTGACCGACAATATGTCACGTAAGCTTCCTGTTGACGTTGTCTTTCTAGATTTCGCAAAGGCCTTTGACAAAGTTCCTCACACTAGACTGCTACAAAAGCTGAAATCCTACTCAACTTGGTAATGTAATATCGAAATGGGAAAAAGTTGCTAGTGGCGTTCCTCAAGGCTCAGTTCATTGTCCAACGCTTTTTACTATCTTCATTAATGATTTACCAGAACAAATTAGTAACAAAAATATATGCAAATTGTATGCAGACGACACAAAAATCCTTAGTGCGGTCAGTACTGACGAACAAAAACTTTGTCTGCAAGCTGACATTGACAAGATTGTTAATTGGGTTTAAGAATGGCTTATGGAAATAAATATTAGGAAATGTAAAATTATGCATTTCAACCAATCCAAATCCGTTCCACACCTATATTTTTTTGATGAACGAAACTCAAACAAGAGTCTCAACAGAGTTCAACTTGAATCAATCTCATCAGAAAGAGACCTTGGTGTTTTAATTTCCAATGACCCAAAGCAAAATTAACAAACTTCTATTGCTGCAGACAAGGCTAACAAAATGCTTGGTATCCCTAAAACATTGCTTTATAAGTAAAGATGCACAACTCTGGAAAAACCTATATACAGCTTATATACGTCCACTTCTAGAATTTTCCATTACCGCTTGGTGTCAATATTTAGAAAAGGACATTTCTATAATTGAAAGCATTCAACGGCGTGTTACAAAAGTAAAGCAAGAAATGAAGCCTTTTGACAATCAATCAAGGTGTATCAAACTTGGTCACACTTCTCTATGCGAACGAAGAAAACGATGGGATCTTATTCAAAAATTTAAATTAGAGAATAATATTGAGTTAGTTAACTGGTGTATTAATCCAATTAACATTCCCCCAGCTATGGCATCGCATCCAGTACCCAGCTATGGGCATCGCATCCAGTACCATCGTGATATCGAAAATAACTGTCAGGTCCGATATAACATTTTTAACAACCGTGTAGCAAACGCATGGAATGCTTATCTATACAATATCGTAAATACTACTTTAGTAAAAAAGTTTAAAACTAATTTAGACCGGCATCTAAAACAGTTACCATAGTACATCATTTTCCGTGGTTGTTTTAATGCTGCTATAAAAACTAGCTTTGCTAGTTAATGATGAACTTACGGTTAATGCATTGTCCGTGTAACTTATTAATGATAATAAAACAAAATAAAAATTATAAGGTAAGTATGGGTATTAAGGCCCACCTAAAAAAATGAAAATGTAAAGAAATGCTGATTTTTTTTTGCTACCAGTGATAAAACCAGATAACTCTAATATTTTAATGTCGAAAAAAAGTTTCACAATTTATTTTTTCCCTAAGTTTGGATTAGTAGGCCTTATTACCCGCCGGGCCTTAATACCCACACTTACCTTATACGCATTAAATACTTATTTAGCTTATACACATATTATATAATAAGCATGACTATTATTCGTACTTGTTGATTAGATGACAGTAAGTGAAAGTTATTATTCATAGTTGCCAGATTTGCTTAGTCGACTCTGGCAAGTATGAGTATTAGTCTTGTTTATATATAGGTACACGAATGCGTTATATGAAGAAGTTACACTTGTTTTGTTTAATAAATTGTTATGTTAAATTACTTTAGTTTTGTTTTAAATGAAATATAACATATTACCATACTTAAAAGTAGTTAAAATGAAACATAATAATATGGATTTTCAGATATACAGTCCAAAGTGGATGGCAGCTAATTGACATCTTCCGCAATAAAGCAACAACCAAAGCAACAACAATACTGGTACAAATTTGTTTTGAAAAACAACTTCATGTTGTACCAATGATGGTGTAGACGTCAAGTAACCGTAGTTTTCAAGTTGGTTGAAATGCTGATGCTTCTGATGAAAACAGTTTGTAATTGAAAGATTATTCACAAATTTGTCATGCAATATGTTCATGTGGATTAAGTAAAAAATTTATCACAAATATAGATGGACAATTTATTTAGTGGAAACGGTTTCCTGCTTTAGCTATATAAAGCAACGTTTTATGAATCATATTAGAGCACAGTGGGCCAGGTAATAGACAAAACCTCAAAAAAAAAAACTCGAAATCTTAGTATATTATGTATGTAATAGCATAATGAATGGTTTAGAACATTATTTGTAGTTTGATAGTACATCATAAATGTACAATTATCATTTACAATTGAATATATGTAGAAATTTATTTATTAATTGTTATAATAAATATATCATCTATAACTAAATCAACGGATAACTTTTAAATTATTTAACATATGTGAAATTAATTGACACATCATTAAAATATTACTTAGTTGCTTAACGAAAAATATCACAACAAATTCTAAGGTCTTATAATAAACTCACAGTTTCATTTTGAAATATAAAGGTAAGATTCTTATTTATAATAGTAAAATATTATATTAAAAGTGGCGCATATAGTTTAGAACCTGCTGGAACAGCTTATTAATGTTAAAACAAAATAATACAATTTATGTACAGCCTGTTGGTGTTGTTTAATTATGCTCTTAGCTGCTTCTTTTGGTTTGGTAAACATTAAAAAAAAATATTGTTGTAAAATGCTATTCGCGACAAACCTATTTTTTGGTTTGAGTCAATAATAGGTGCTGCGCTTATTATACTGGCCTAATTGAATGTAGCTGAAATGAAAATAATGGCCATATTCATGTTATGTTATGTTATAGTGGTTGCACTAATAATGTTAAAATATTTTTTTGTAGTTGATATGAAGATAAGTGATGCCCATGAACAAATACGGCATGACCAACTAAAGCCTAGTGTTCAATTATGAGGCTGCCAAGCAAGTTGCTGAGATATCAGAACCTTCTAGTCAATTTAAAAAGTATACACCTAATGAAGGTCTGGCATTATTTATAGATGGTGGCATGTCAAAATCAACCTATCACTTATCAGAAATGGAGCTGAAGAACGTGACTGCCATATATATCCTTTTTACAACAACATAAGATTGTCTGAAGCTAAGTGCTATCCAGAGAACATCTTTGTTGATAATTATCCAGCACAAGTACCACTACAAGAATTACTAAAACATACAGTAAAAAGACTCTGTGAAGTGCAAGCTCCTGTGATCAGCACAATGCTGGATGGTTTGACTCGGTTGACATTGCATTGCAAGACTGAGTTTGATGGGGCTACTGGGCAAAGTGTGTACAAGCAAGTACACGCGAAAAAGAACTGGTTGTCTAAAGTATTATTGAACTGACCATGATTGATGACGATATTGAAACTATTCTGTCTGATGTGACTAATTTAATGCAATGTTGCTCTGTATGTGGTGTGTCTCCAAAAACATGAATAACTTAGAAATGGTGCTGAAATTTGGCAATGCTAGTAATTTTGAACTGAAATATGGTCTTTCTAGCCTGCATTTCTGAATTAGGTTTTTTGAGATGGTATTGCATATTAGATATAAGCTGGAAACTCAAAAGTGTCAGTCTAGAGCTATCGAAGATAAGGAAAATGTTAAGCAAGTGAAAAAACGTATCCAGACAGAATTTGACCCAAATGGGAATGGTTGTGGATTTCCTAAAAAGTAGACGATCTGGTAAGTAAAATTACATAAATACTTGTATATAAATCATCAGGTTAACTATCACATATATGCACTTTGTAGGTACCAGTAATAATGTAAACACCGCCCGACGAGCCATTGCAGACTATCAATTAACTGCCAAAACTTTGAAAGTAGATGAAACAAACATTATTCTAGTCACTTTATCATCTGGATTTGAAATTGATACTGTCAAGTTTAAAGTGTTTTGTAATACTGCTCCTAAACTTTGCATATCTAAGTGTTCCTGGTATTACTTGTCAGTCTCAGTACACAAAATTTTAGTTCATGCCATCATTGCTAGACAATACTTGCCAATTGGACTGATGTCAGAGGATGCCCAAGAGGCCTGCAACAAAGATTTTAAAAAGTTTAGGGAAGATTTCAGTAGAAAGACTTCTAGAATAGTTACAAATCGCGACCTGGTTAACAAACTACTTGTATCTAGGGACCCTGTCATAACATCATTAAGAAAAGGTCTTAAAAAAATGGTATGAGTTTAAAAAAATCCCTAGTAAAGATCTGGCTTTGCTGAGAGAATCAGCTCAAGCTTCTTCTTATTCGTTGTAGCTAAACACAATTTCTAGCTTGATTTTTGAAAAAAGGTTGACTTAAAATTTTCTTTTTTACTAAGCCTATTAATTGTAATTTTGTTATAAAAAATTAAAATAACTTTGATAAAAATAAATATCATTTCATATATAATGAATATTTATATATCTAAATGAGTTTGGGGAGCAATTGGGTAATAATTAGGTTTTGTCCACCATGTCCCATATACCTGGCCCACTGCGCAGAGTGTTGTTTAATAATATGTTCATTTATTGTAGTTTGTGTGAGCTTTTGAGGTGTCTATTTTAGTTGCTCATATATAAAACTGTTTTTATATAGAATTGACCGTTTATAACAGTTTAAGTCATTTATAAATTAAGTCCACTTTTGTTTGTGCTTTTGTTTTTAATAACAAAAAATTAAATTTCTAATAAGAAAATTGCTATTAAAAAAGATAATTTTATTTTTGATTAAATATTGTTAACTGTGCTATTTTAAAAAAGACGTTTTTTTTTCTGTTTTTAGTGCTAAAAGCTGTACTTTTTCACTGAAACAAAACATCTTTATTTTTTATGCTGTTAATGTTGTTTTGTAAGCAAATTTAATATAAATTGATGTAAATTGTTTTAGTGCCCTTTAAAGCACTAAATAGAAAAAATAAATGAATTTTTTTATTGCAAGAAGTATTACCTTTTAGTATAAACTTTTGTTAATTGTAATCAGCTAAGCTAATTCGGTGCTTTGAAGTATAATAATTGAATCGTGAGCGCTTAAATAAACTTGATATGGTATAATTCAATTGTAAAACATAGTAAATTTGTACTTGTGGACTGACGAGTCTAAGCTTAATTGTTTTGGATCCAACAGAAAACGATATGTTCTTCATCCCCAAAACCAAGAACTCAGCCCTCGGTATACTCTTAAGACCGTAAAACATAGTGGTGGCAATGTGATAGTTTGGGGCAGTTTTTCATGGTGTGGTGTGGGCCCGTTGCATAGAATTAAAGGGACAATTGATCAATGCATGTACAAAAAAATACTAGAAAACGTCATGTTGCTATATGCCGAGGAAAATCTCCCTTAGGTTTGCAAATTCCAACAAGACAATGACCCTAAGCCTGCCGCCAAAAGTGTTAAAATGTGGTTTAACGTTACAGGGATTAATGAATTAGAGTGGCCCGCACAGTCACCTGACTTAAATCCGATAAAAAATTTGTGGGAGGAAGTTGACAGAAATATAAACTGGTCAACTGCAACAAATTTAGACCAACTTTGAATTGAAACAAAGGCTGCTTGGGACGCCATTACGCCTGAACGATGCCAAAAATTGATCTCGTTAATGGACTGTCGTTGTCAAGCAGTTATTGACTCAACAGGATACCCCACTAAATATTAATTTACCTCTAACAAAATTTTCTAAACTATTAATACAAAAAACCATGAGTTTGGTGGCAAAAGGACAAAACGATAGTTTTGTAGGGTGCGCTATTTAAATTGCCCCCTTAATCTGTACTTCTAAATCATTTATATGATTGCACTTTTTTTTTCAACTAAGTTACTTTCTTTTCTTACTAAGCTATGTTATCTTCTAAAACTAATATTTTATTAGGCTGAAAAAGTTTAGATCTCAAAAACTCAGATCTCTGGAAAATATATCATTACATATTGAACATCAATCTTTGCTATTTATTTTGTCGCCACTGTGTATGCATACATATATATATTTATATATATATAAATATAAATAGATTTATATATATATATATAAATATATATATATATATATATATATATATATATATATATATGCATATATATATATATACATATACATATATATATATATATATATATATATATATATATATATATATATATATATATACACACATATTTATATATATATATATATATATATATTATATATATATATATATATATATATATATATATATGTATATATATATACATATATATATGCATATATATATATATATATATATATATATATATATATATATACACATATCTATATATACATGCATATTTATACATAATAATGTTGTATATTATGTTTAACAACCATATTTTTAACTTTTAAACTTAAGAATTTTAAATAATAGATTCCGGACTCATTTGATTCAAAACAAAGTATTTAAGAACGGAGTCAAGTAAAGAAGAAATATGTACCACAGATGCATACATATACATATATATATATATATATATATATATATATATATATATATATATATATATATATATATATATACATATATATATATATATATATATATATATATATATATATATATATATATATATACATATATATCAATTTTTAGAGTTGTGATGTAATTGCGAAAAAAAATTTTAAATTTTATAAGTGATTTAAATAATAAGGTAGATTATGATTTTGAAATGATAAGGTAAGATATTTTCAATTTCAGAAAATCGACTATAAAATCAATTAATTTGTTAGTTTCACGGCTAAGATCAAACTATTATTTTTGGCATGATTATAAGTTTTCTTTTTTTTGTTAAAATATAACTACTTATTACATAATAATAATAGTTCAGTTAGCTTTTACATTGGTACATGCTAACTTCATTGAATCTTTATTCTTTTCTTTATTTTAAATCTTATTTATATATATTTTTATTTTTTGCAAAGACCATGCCCAGGTATTTCGAAAACTAGAAAACTACGTTTGAGTTATCATGAAAAGAGCGCCCAATAGAAAAGGAGTCGGTGATCGTGAAAAACCAAACCACGACAACAGTTTTTATGACATATTTTAGAACTGTAATTTGAAATGTTTTAACCTTGTGTATACTTTTAATTTTGTGATTTATTTTTTCTAATTAATAAGACACACTGGTTGCCACTTCTGTTATGCTTTCTGAATGTTAAACTTTTGTCCCAGAAACTCTACAAATTCTGTGATTGCTAAAATTTGCTCATAGCATAACAAACGTTTTTTAGAACGTCTTTTATACGTATGGAAGGCGTCTTTTCTAGACCACTTTCGAATAACTGCACTTGAGCGGAAAATTTTATATAAGTCTTTTTACGACTTCTATAGAACGTCGTGAAAGGACGTTTTTGAGCATCTAATATTGAATCAGTTTAGAACGCGTTTGAGATGTTCTGTCTGAACGTTCATTTTACGTTTTTTGTACGTCCCTGCGTTTGCTGGGTTCAGTGCCGGATTAACCCTTAGGCAAATAAGGCACATGCCTTAAGGCCAGCAAAAAATCCAGGCTACAAAAAATTTATACATAAATTTACTTTTATGTCTTATCTTTAATGATGAAATTATTATAATTATTCAAATTATTATACACATTTTGTTCATATATTAATTTTTACGATGTCAAAAATTGTAACTAATTCATTCTTAAAATGTTCAAAAAATATTGTGTTTTTTTATATTTTTAAAATTTAATAACATTTGTTTTAAACAGTGTAACTCTTTCGTAAATAATAACAAAGCGTAGTAATAAAATTAATGGTTTTAGCAAATGAATATACTTTTAGATATAACTATTGTTATAAAATTGTAATCCTTTAAATTTATTAGTAGGTTTAAAGAAGAATAAAGCATCACATTTACTGCAGAAAGAACTGAGTATAGCTTTTTTTTTAACATGCCATGTTTTAAATGTTTCTATCAAAACATATTTGTCACATATTTTATTTATTGTTGATATTATTATAATAAAGCTCACTAATATAATATGGATTACATCCATGTATCTCAACTATACTGAGTGACTTTCATTTTGACTTTCACTATCATACATTATTATCTATATATTTGTATGTAAATCATACATATATATTATTATATATATGTATGATTTGTTATCATATAAATATAAAACAATATGATTAATCATTATTATATCACATATCCATTTTACATATTCTAATTAATATTATTTTAATTTATAAATTAGTTCTTGCTATAACATAGAAAACGTATATACACTATACATGTAGAACTTCAGTTCTGTGACCTAGGGGTATAAGAAGCAGATCATTAATAAGTCAAACAATCAATCCCAGTGACTAATTTGCATGAATTTTTGAAAACCATGCTCCTGAAATAAATAAAAATAAAATCCTTCACTTATAGGAATTTATAATTTTTAATGAATTATGTTTGACGTTGTCATCATTATTGTTAGATTTCTGTTGTAATTATTATTTTAATTGAACAAAATATAAATTCTGATCTTTCCAAGTTGAGTCTTTGTCTATTATTGATGGATTACCTCTCTTTAACAGCACAGTGAAATGTTTTTGGGTTATATGTGGGTGCATTCAAGAAATTCCATCATCTGAATTCATAATTGGTGTTTATTCTGGTAGTTCAAAACCAAATTCATCAAATGATTTTCTTCTGGTATACTGGTAGTTTGATTTAAATTATTATTTCGAATATTAAAATCTATATTATATATAGGTTTTGTATGTTCTTATCATGCAGTTCACAAGAAATCAATTTTTAAAATTTTACATCATTTTATGATATGGCTTTTTGAATTATTTATTTTTAAATCGAATACTTATGCTATTGAATACATAAAAATACGTTTTTAAAGATCACTTTTACGTTTTACTTTAAGATTAATGTCGATACGTAAAGGTGGTAGGGAGAGAGCGAAGGAGTTAGAGAAGAAAATGCATGATGAAGATTAACTGTTAAAGAAAATACCCAAAATCAATTCATTTTTCACTGCCACGAACAAGGTTAATGCTACTGATAATATTACTCTCAATTCCCCACCATCCTCATCAACATCTCAGGTAGGTATTGATCTCAAGGAAGAGGCTGCAAAAATTGAATTTGAACTTGGACATACTAAAAAATTTGAAGACAGAGCTGATACTGGTTCAGGAACCATTCCCAATGATGTTTGGAGTTTTGGTGACATAACAGATCATATGCGTAACATGTGCATCAGCATTGGAACAATCCGTTTTCGAAACTTGGCAGACAGTTATCCAGAAACAAAGCGGGAATACAGTGGAGTGAATCGCTTCCTAAATTCTAGTGTCTTCAAACGAATGTTGGCAAATGGTGATATCGTTGATCGTGACTGGCCTGTTTATTCTCTAGCCAAGACATGTGTCTTCTGCTTTCCCTGCATTCTGTTTTCATCTGACCGGTCACAGTTGTCTGGCTCAGGATTTAAGGATTGGAAGAATATGACACAATACTTAAAATCCCATGAAGTGCAAAGCACATACAATCAGTTCTCACTATATGTCAAAGAAGTGTTGCTGCTAGGAGAGTTGACGAGCAATTGCACAACAATATGTTGGAGCAGCGCAATTACTGGAGAAATGTCCTGTCACGCTGTGTTGCAACTATTACTTTTCTTTGTGAGAGAGGTCTCCCTCTTCGAGGTAGCAATGAAGTTGTTGGCTCCAGAGAAAATGGGAATTATTTGGGCATCTTGGAGATGATTGGTCAATTTGATCCATTTTTGTCCCAGCACAACTGTACTCATGGCAATTGCGGACGCGGTCACACATCATATTTATCAAAAGCAATCTGTAAAGAATTAATTGCAATGATGGGTGAAAAGTTATGGATTTCATAAAGGATGAGATTTCAAAGTCACGGTATTTTTCAGTTTCAGTAGATTCCACTCCTGATATTACCCATTGTGACCAGCTGACCATTATTCTTCGTTATATTAATATGGTGGATTACCAGCCTGTGGAGTGTTTTTTGACATTTATCAATATATCCAGTCACACAGGGCAGAATCTTGCTGACACACTGCTTTAGTACATGTCAGATCAAGGCATCGACTACAAAAATTGCCGTGGTCAGACATATGATAATGCCAGCAATATGTCTGGTAAATATATTGGCATGCAACAAATCCTTATAAACAAAAACAGTTTAGTGGACTACATTCCTTGTGCTGCCCACTCGTTGAACCTAGTTGGCCAGTCAACTGTGGATTGTTGCGTTGAAGCAGTTTTATTTTTTAACATATTGAATCGCCTGTATACTTTCTTTGTAGCATCAACACATCGTTGGGATGTCATGATGACCCATGTTAAAAACAAACCAGAATGCCTTGTTCCAAAATACCCATCAGATACCCGGTGGTCTGCTCGAGCATCTGCAAAAGCAGTGTTCAAGGGTACCACCAATTTCAGAGTGCTCTTCAGGAGATCTCAGGGGATTGAAATCAGAATGGTAGCACAAGGAATGAAGCGGGTTCATTGGCCAAACACATAGATACTATTGAAGTTGCCCTATTGTGTGAACTTTGGAATGACATTCTGCGAGGTTCAACATTAATAGCAAGTTATTGCAAAGTTCTACAATCGAATTAACTCCAGCTATTGGTCTGCTGAAGAGCTTGCATATATTTATGGATGAATGCCGAGAGAAGTTTGATGATTATAATCAGAAGGCAGGTGATCGCTGTGGCAACAGCACATATAAATCTGAAAGTCGAAGACAACCAAAGCGTAAGAGACAAATCGAAGATGGAGATGCCGCAGATGCTATGGAAGGTATGTCAAGCCAGCAAAACTTCAAGTTCAATACCTTCTATGTCATCATCGATCAGCTGAAAAATGAATTAAAGAAACGCATTAAAGCTCACTCAATTGTGCTGCAGAGATTTGGAGTTCTGACTACGACTCCATGATTGATGAAGATATTGACATTGCTGTTAAAGGAATGGTTACTGTGTACTCGAAAGACCTTTGTTCTGATTTTCCAACAGAATTTCGACAACTTATGTGCTGGTAAAAAGAACAGAGAAACTATGAAGAAGGATCAAGTGCACAGAATCAAGTTGATTCAAGTGCTCAGAAAATGTTTAAAATGCTGCACAATTCTGGTGTAAATCAAGCATTTCCAAATACTGAAATAGCACTCCGATCTACTAATGTCTGATGTCAACCAATTGTTCAGGAGAACGTTCGTATTCTTAATTGAAAAGAATTAAAGATGCAAAACGATCAACAATGGCTCAACGGCCTCTTTCTGTACCTTCACTTCTGTGCATTAAGTGACTTGCTCAACAAGGTCAACTTCAAAGAACTAATTGACAAATTTGCAGTTATAAAAGCGCGAAAATTTAAAATTATGTATTTTTTGCCTAATAAATATTCTTTTTTAAATTTTACTTTTCTTCTTTTTGTGGGAAAGTCCGTATTATCTGTATTTTCAGGCCACTTATTAAAATGTGCCTTAGGGCCAACAAAGTCTTAATCCACACTGGCTGGGTTTTTTATTATATTCAAATTATAATTATGACAAGGTTATTTCACTTTATATATTACATTTTTTATAGCCAATTTTAAATAGATTTTTTTTGTTATACATGCAAGGATATGTAATCCCAAAAAAGACTGAAAATCACAAAAAAATTATATATTTATTCCTGGTTTATTGTATCCATGAACTTCAAAAATTTATTAAGACTTTTGAACAACTTTTAAAAAAAAGTTAAGGACTTTTAGAGAAACAATTTTTTTGAAGACAATCATAAGTAAAAGTAAGTCTCAAATAATAGAAGTAAATCTAAAACAGAGCCTTGAGAAACACGACTTGTAATCTCTTTCAATTCTAATTCTAATTCACCGAATACCATTCTTTGAGTTCCGTTTTAAAGAAACGTGAGTACATAGGTTGTTTTTATATATTATTATATTATAAAACTATAATGCTATTAATTTTGACATAAAATATATTTTATATATATATAGTCACTTAATTTTATAGCCGAATATATAATTTTATAAAAATCATGTCTTAATACATTACTCAAGCCTAAACAGCTATAAGTATTGTAATGTTCCATAAGAACTTAGTATTCAAAGATATAAGCGTTTTTATAACAATAAGTCAAAACTGTCTACTATTTTCTTTAAAGAAATATTAACTTGTGGGGATACTATAGATTTATTTCAATATAATTAAGACTTTATTAACAATAGAGATTTCACATTTTATGTAAAAAATTTATTGCACAACTTATTAGACCTTGCCATGTTTAATAAAATATTTACTATAACATTTTAACATAACAGCTTTAAAATCTCAATCATTTTCAATAAAAAATTTTCGACGTTTTATTAATTCTAAAAATTAACTACTACAGACTTACAAACTAAACAGAGTACTAAAAATAAATTCGGTTAAAAATTTTCAATAAATTTAGTTACTTTTCTTTGTTTATAAACTTTTCTTAACAAATTCTTTATTTTCTGTTTTTATGAAAAAGTGTTTAAGTGCCTGTTTATTTTCATAAATATTTTTTTTTGCAATTAAAATTAATTTGGCTTTCATATTTTCATTTACTTAGATTGTTTTTACTTTTATCTCTGCAACTTTATATTTAAATTTTGTTATAAGATTTTTGTCTATTTTATTTTGCTTTAAATCTGATTATGTTTCAAAGTTAAATCTTTTTCGGTTTTTTTTTTTTAACCAGTGCGAAATGAAGTTATGACTCATTGATAGTGGCTTAAGTTTTTGAGTTTTTGTCAAAACTGTCTACTATGTTCTTTAAAGAAATATTAACTATTATTTCTATATAATATAAGACTTTATTAACAATAAAGATTTCACATTTTATGCATAACATTTATTGCACAGCTTATTAGACTTAGGTATGTTTTATAAGATATTTACTTTCACTATAACATTTTAACTCAATAGCTTTAAAATCTCAATCATTTTCAATTAAAATTTTCGACGTTTTAATAATTCCAAAATCTAACTTCTACATGGATTTAATCTTTAATATATTTCATTATCTAGAACTTGATACTAAATAAATATAAGCAGAGTACTAAAAACAAATTTTGTTGAAAATTTTCAATAAAGTTAATTACTTTCCTTTGTTTATAAGCTTTTCATAAAAAGTTCGTTATTTTCTGTTTTTACGAAAATGTGTTTAACTGCATTTTTGTTCTCATTTTTTGTTTTCTATTAAAATTAAATTGGCTTTAATAATGTCATTTGCTTAGATTGTTTTTACTTTTATCTCTGCAACTTTATATTTATGTTTTGTTATAAGACCATTATTTATTTTATTCTGCTTTAAATCTATTCCAAAAAGAATAAAAAACATAATCTTAAGGCAGAATCTTAAATGGGAGTGGTGCTGTGTGTATTAAATAAAGAACTGATAATAATATTAGGTTTTCAAATTAGCAGTTTTATTGCAAATATCATCATGACTCTATGATCAGCTTGTATTTTTATTTGAATTTGTTGTGTTATTGGTGTCATAAGACAAAAATATTTACTGAAAAAATTTGTTTACTGGTTGATATCTTTAAAAATGTCTTTAATGGTTTAGTGCTTTCTTTAACAAGTTGAACATAAAGCTTGGTTGAAATATCAGATATATGAGGAGTACTGTTTAATCTCATTCTTTTTTGTTTTTTTACCAGTGCGAAATGAATTAATGACTTATTGATGTGGTTTAAGAATTTAAGTTTTTGTTTCCTAAAATTATATATTTCCCTAATCCGTTAAAATTTACAATTTAAGTGCCCTCATTACACTCCATCTTAATCTTTTGCGAAAATGATGTTGCTACAATTTTGATTAAATGTTACTCATTTTGATTTTGAATGTTGTTCCTTTTAATGACTCTAACCCAATATTATCTTTGCCATATAAACCTTCTAACAAGTAGTCTGATAAGGGCTCTAAATGTCTTTGTCAAATCAATGAAGACATTTTAGTCATTTGAAATGGAACTTCTGTTTCTGTACGTCAATATTCTTTTACAAACTTTTTTTTTATTGCATGATGATGGCTGCGAGGTTTTAAGCTCTTGTTAAAGTTTTTATGATATTGTAGTCGAATCAAGGTGTTAAATATCACATGCTCGTTATATAGATTTGTAGATAAACTGTTTACATTTTATTGTATTAAAAGTTCTTTTTTAACATTTGCTAATATTCCAGAGATTTTTGTTAACATGTGTGGGGCATTTATTATTAGGTTATGTTAGTAATTGTCTTATGTTTTTGCTTTGAGACAGCTATTGGTTTGTCTTTTATAAGTTCTTGTAGAGAAACAAATTGTTTTTATTTTTTTGACTATGTTTAAAACCCCACAGTTAGCTTTAACGGTTAAATATTGTTGATAAAACATTGTTAGCTCTTAAGTCAATTATACCGTTCAAAATGAAAACTAATTTATTTGTACTTTCGCAATGGTCAATGCAACGCTTATTCAAATCATAAAGTCGCCGTTGCCCTTAAAATAGCTAAACTAGCCGTTGTCCTTTTTTCTCCTTTCAAAATAAGAATCTTCTCAAATATGTAAAGTTCAGGTTTTTCAATTAAAGCTTGAACATCAATTTGATTACTGTGGGTTTTTAAAATACTCCTTTTCAGTGCAATATAGTGTCTCTAAACCTTATCTTTTATTTTAAAGTATTATGGTTTATTTTGCAAATCCTAAAGTGTGTGAATGCTATTGGCATTTCCATTTATACAATTGTTGTTCTTTAACCTGGCTGCCACCAATTGAGTTTAATTCAACTTCCACATGTAATTTTATAAAACATGCGCGCTTTTCTGCAAGTGTTTTTTTAATTGACTAAGAGATTTTTTTTTACTTACTACCTCGACCTCAGTAGTTTTTATTGTCTGTTATAAATTAGAGAATAAAACCACAAAAGGAGATTAAATAAAACCACGAAAAGAATATTAAGCCATTACACAGTGGGAGAGAGTGTGCCAAAATACTAAAAAATCATTGTCGGAAACTCATGCAAAAAATTTGTCATTATGATGAAATCATGTTCATTAGAGGAAATATCTAGTTAAGAAATTATTATATATTAATAAATAAAAGTTTTTGACGCGGTTATTTACAGTGAATTTGACATTTTTAATTTTCAACTTTCAACGCTACAATTGTTTTAAACTAATTTTATTGAGTATCATTTTAAAATATATAATTTAAATTAACAGTTTTTTTTATCAGACTGTTCAAAATAATTTAATGTAAGTGTAATCCTTAGTTTTTATCCATATAGTGACAGACAGCTTTCAGTATTTCTTTTGTTACTAGCTACTACTATTAGGTATGAGATAAAATTAAAAATAATTTATTTATATAACCATTCTCCAAAATCCTTCAAACATCTGGTTACGTAAATTTATTCATGCATCATAAATATTTTGCAACTATTTGCAATGAAGTTGTATTAATCATATTTGTTTCAAGGTATTTATCGCAAAAACACGTTTTTAATAACTTTTTAAAACACTAATATTTTGTAATAATTTTTAAGTACAAATCAATTATGCAAAGTGACTAATTACAAATATAGGATCAGGTTTTTCATTTACTAATGGAACTAATGAAATAAACTATTGAAACTAAATAAGCTAATGAAATAAACTTTTTGTCCTATATAAGGTGTTTTTTGATGCCTCACCTCCCCAGAAAATTTATTATTACCATTAGGTCTAATAAGTGAAGTAGCATAAGGAGCCAGAAACAAAAATTTAGAAATAATATAGGGAAAATCATTCCCGTATAAATTCGAGAATAAAGACGAATAAAGATGTAATAAAAGACTTTTATGAATATCTGATCAAGTAACTTCATATTATAGAAAAAATCTTTCATTGTTAAAAATTTTTTTTTTGGGTGTTGTCTAATTTTTTATTTGCGAGAATTCTGCGTTCTAATAAAAGACAAACATAAATCGTAATTTTTAACTGTAATTAAAAAAAACCTTTTATATAAATTTTTACATACTTAGCAATAAATTTGAGCTTGATATTCATTCTATATGTTTGAACAATTAATTTATAACAGTTCTAATGAAGAAAATTTAAAAAAAATTTGGCACAAAAAAAAGGTTTGTCTCAATTGTGATTAAGGAGATTCCCAACAGGATTTGAAACTTTTGTTAGGGGCGGATTAAGGATTTATATTGACTGTAGCAAAAATCCTATAAATATTTTTTTGTCAAAAAAAAAAAAAAAAAGTCCTCGCTTTTCACATTTGCCGAAAGTACAAAAAGTCCAAGTTTGCCGTCTGTACTATATGATCTAAATATGCTTATTTGCTGGTCTAGAAGGTAAATTTGCAGACACAATGAAATGAAATTCATTGATAGGGGTTGAGGATCACACACTATTCGCGCCAGCCTTGGATGTACATTGCCTTATGATACATGAGGTACCCTACTGCTTTCTTCTTTCGTCCGTTTTGAGCGGAAGAACATTTGTTGATTTATGCGACGTTAAAACCATCTAGTTAAACTGAATACTTTTTAACGAAATGATAGTTTACTTGTCTTTTATGTCTTTTATTCATGACTAAAAACCTTGCCGAACCCTTATCCTGAGTCGATGTATTTACATGTAATTCTTGGTATTCCTATTGCCAGTCAATGTTTATGCCAAGTAATGCACAAAACAATGTCATGTAAATTTATCTATATATTTAAATCAACAAAATAATTGTGGTTGTTAAAATGTTTCGGTTTGCAAAAAAAATTAGTTGTTGATATTTGAAAATAAAAACGACTAATTTAATTAAAATTTGTTTAAAACTTAATTCTTTGATTTAATTAAAATTTGTTTTAAAACATATGCTCTATTTAATGGCTTACTTTACAAAATATCTGAAAATTAAAATAGAAACTGTAACGATTTATATAAATTTAAAAAAATAATTTATAAATATATTTTATAATAAACTTCATTACTTTAATACGATAAACTTTTTGTCAAATAATGAAAAAAAGAAACAGGTTTCAAACCAAATAAAAATAGGACTAAAGTAACTAAACTTTTCAGTAAAAATATATTACTTTAAATAAATACGGAATGCTTTTAAAATCCCAAAACAGCAAACTTCAGGCATATTATAATTAACAACGATACAATCAACAAATTTTAGCAAATAATAAAAACAAAAGTGTCAACCTAACAAGACAAACTTAATATGGTCGTTCTTTGTTTAAAACAACACAGTTCTTTATTTGATTTTGATGTAGAAAGTTTTTAGTGATTTTTAATAAATTAATATCGGAAAGTATATTGTGATGATAACACTCCATTTCAAAATTTCAAAGTAATGCATTAAAGCATAAAAGTATTGAATATGGAAGTCGAACAAACTTTATCTTTAATCAAATTGAAGAAAAGCCATTGAACAGTATTGTCAAAATGACTTTTTAATACACCTATTTTATGTAATTTTGTATATTGACCAAAGTTCAAAAAAATAAAACATTATACTGTCATAATTTCATATTTGTTAAGCAAATTATAATTTCAAAATACATTTAATGTTAACAAGAAACTTCTTTGGTTTCGAAGAACACTTAAAAAATATGTTTAAAGATACTTTTCTTAAATTTCCAAATTCTGGTTACAGTAGTTCTGTAACAAGTTTCCTATAACAACATATTTGTAACAAAAGTGTTTCTCTTAATAGTGTTTTAATTAGCTAGACTAGTTCTTCACGTGTATAAGTTGTGAAATGCCTTGAGAGATGTGTTAATATTTTATGCCTATTTTCTGATTTTTTTTATGCATATTGCTGTATCGCAAACATCCAAAACAAACTTTCTTCGTTTATCATTTAGATCTCTGAGGAAGCTTTTTGATCATTATTGAACCTAAAATATATGCCCACACTTTTCAAGTTTAATAAAATTACCAGTCTTATTAACGCTTGTTTCAGGGTGATTAAGAAGAACATTGTAAGTATTATCAGAAAAAAAGATTTTCTTTTTGAGCCCATTATTTTGCATGTTTTTAATAACTTGGACAAAGTCAAACAACAAAAGAGTTCCATTTGTAGTTAACCAAGGTTTTCATTAAATGGTAGATTTTTATCACATTTAATTGCCATTGCTTTGCTATTTGACTTTCTAACTTATTCTAAAGTAAAATGAATTTGATCACATAAAATTAAGAATTTATTTGTTTACAGGCTTTCACAACATTTTCAAAAGCTATTAAGAACCATCAAACGTATGACTTGTATTACAAGTATCATAACATACTTTTCAAAAGAGAATTTATATCAATGGTTTTCCCAAATCAGCAACTTCCTTATGCAATAACATTTTAATAACATACACCTTGTCACAGAGAACAATAGTTTCTAGTCAAAGTTAAAAAAAAAAAAAGTAGTACAAAGTTCCTTTGATATAGTTTTTTTAGACAATTCCTATGGGAATCCTCTAACAAACCTATATCACCATTTTTAATTAGAACTGAGTCTTTATCTAAGGAAGATTTGTGATATTCGTGCAGGTTCTTCAAATACTCTTTTTTCCATCTTATTCGGAAATGCGTCAGTAACATGGAAATATGTTTAATACGTTTATTTAAATCTTTATTATAACCATTTTTGAAAAAGAATTTATATCACCGGTTTTCCAAAAGCAGCAACTTCCTGATACAATAACATTTTTGTAACACTTTCCAAATTAAAAAAAAGTAGTAAAAAGTTCCTTGCAATTTTAGAATAAGCTAAAAATCTATCTGAGAGTAAAATGTTATTATAGTTTAAACTTTTTAAAGTTTTGAAGTCAATCTGATAATATAATAAAGTGTTGCTAGACGTTTTAAAACTCGCATTAGGTAAACATTCTATTAAACGTGTTTTCTTATCTTTCTCTGGGAAATCTATGAATTTTTCAAAACGTTTTTAAATCGCTTGACTTCTTCAATGATAAATAACTCGTAAAACAGCAATAAACACATTTAACCATTTTTCATACGCAAAAAAATTTCATCATTTTCATTTAATGTTTGCTACCCACTTTATTATAAAAAGTGTTATAAACGGAGTGTGGATATTTAACAGAATTTCTGTCTTTGCAGCGCAATTTTTATTTTTTTTTGCTACAGGTTTTCGTTTGATGACTTTTAGTCACTACGTAAGACCTCCTTGTTAATAAAAACATTGCAGGTAAAAAGCCTAATATATAAAAAATTATCGGGATATGTATAGAATTGTTTCAAAATATGATAAATTGACTTTTGCTACAGTTCCTACAGTCAATTTGCCATTTTATTTAACTCCCAGTTGATAAGCTGCGAAATGTTTGACATTCTTTCAAAAATTGATGGCCATATTAGACAAAACTCGTTAAAATATGGGATTTTCAGTGAAGCATTTCATTTTTCCGAATGAAACAGATCCGTAACATAGTAAACTTGGCTCGTATACAACTTTAAATAAATTTTTGAAGCGCCACAATTTGATACTTGTAAACTCCGAATCTTATTTAAATTTTTTTTCTCTTTTGCATGAAAAACTTGTATTTAAATAAAAAAAAAAAAAAAACTGATTGGACTGTAGCAATTGCTACACTTGCTACAGTCCGATCATAGCCTAAATAAACGACTACATGAGCCTATATAAACGACTTTACTTAACAGAACAACACCTTTACTTCAAAGAAACTGGTTTACAGTTTCGTCTTTTCATTGTTTTTCAATATCACCCCTATTTATAGCCAATATTGTTAATAACATTTAATCATCATGATGTAACTGTTAATAACAATTAAGTTTTACTAAATTGTATAATTATGTGCTAACTGTTAATAACTATTATTTGCTACTGTTAATAGCATTGTATTAAATAATTATTATTGTATTAAATGTTAATAGCATTGTGCTATTTCAGTAAATTTGATATTCTTACCTGACACATAAGAAAATACTACCCTCCAACAATCATTTTTATTCTATTTATTTGTGTAAACCCCATTATGATCTTTTAGTTTATTCGGACATTTTTTTCATTACGAACATTGGAATTAGCATAAGATATTTCAGTTTCATACACCCTACAAATAAATATGTTTATTTATTGACGAGGAATATTAAATTTTTAAATCATAAAAAGTATTTCAATGAACATCGTTAGTCGATTTGAGCCTGTGAAAAAAGATTATATATATATATATATATATATAATCTTTAAAAGAGAACTGTTTTTAAAACTGTCATGATATTGCACCTCTAGGAACGTCCTTAGTAACAAGTAATCGTCGATACATACAGCGATACATATCATAACTATACTATTTCATGTTTTTTTAAATTTGACACAATCTTTGACGTTTAACCGTAAGTTATGCCAAGAAAAAATGAATTTTTATATTTGTTAATAAATCGGTGTTTTAAACATATTTAAGAAGTAACATGTTTACTATAGCCGATAAATTGAACAAAATACGGGTTATTGTATTCTATATTTGCATAAAAATAATATTTAAAAATTAACTTCTAACATCAATTGATTTTAAATAAATTAAATTAAAAAATAAACTTTAATAACTTTATACTTATTACTTTACCATATAACATAACTTTACATTAAATGCTTTTGAAATGCAAAAATAAAAATTCGTTAGCTCAGGAAAATTTAAAAAAAAATAGTTTAATACAATTTTTTGTATTAAATAAAGTTTTTATTTCATGGGGACCTCAGAAAATTTTACTATAATAAATATAAATTTTTACTAATCGTGAAGACTTCAACACAACTAAAGTTATTTTAAGTTAAACAAAATAAAATGGCATTACAACTGACTCAGTTCTGTTTTCTAATAACTTTATTGTCTTTTTTTTTTTACTCTATTTCCATAAATTTGTTTAACTTTTATCACTAGGGTTGTTATTTCCAATTATCACTTTATTGTTAAAAAGTGCCAAAATCATTTGCATTTTTTTGATGTCATTATCCATCAATATTTCATTTTGCTTGTAATGTCAGTGTTTATATGTAACTGTTCACAAAATTACTGTTCAGTAGAAAAGCTTGCCAAATTTTTAAAATCTTCACAAAGTTTTAAGATGATGTTTTATCAGAGTTATGTTATAAAAAAGTTTCATCATAATTAAGACTAAAACAAAATCTTCTCAGAGATCATATATTCACATGCAAGTGAATATATGAATTCTAGCTTACATGTTCTAACTTACATGTAAGCTAGTTTTGAAATCAGTACAAAGTTTCTTCTTGAAAAAACTCAAATGTTCAATACTTTGTAACTAACAAGTATAAACAAAGATCCTCACCAGTAGTCTGGTAAAACTCCATATAAACTTTGTATGCAAAATACTTTACCAGTAGTTTGGTATAACTTCATATAAAGATTGAATTTGAGTAGGCTTTAAGGCCAAGGACATTATATTTTACGAAAAATATATTTATAGATTTTTCCAAATTTACTTTAACATATGCATTTTTTTCTACATTTCTTTAAAATAACAACAGATAAAATCTTCATTACCAGATAAACTTTATTGAATTTTTCAGATTTTACGACTAAAAATTCTCTTGCTCAAACAGATTTTGATACCGTTTAAATGCTTTACAGAGTACTAAAATAAATTTCCTGTGTTTATATTAACACAGGACTTGTTTTGATAAACTTAGGCTACAAAAATGTTGCATAATTAAATTTACATAATAAGTTAAAAGGGGCAGAATTGTGTAAATGTCATAGAAAATATTTAATTATTTTTTAAAGAAATTGTGTGTATATATTTACATTTTAAAGAAATTGTGTGTCTATATATATATATATATATATATATATACATATATATATATATATATATATATATATATATATATATATATATATATATATATATATATATATATATATATATATATATATATATATGTATATATATATATATATCATAATTCATATAGCTGTAATGAAAAAATCAATAAATTTAAAATGAAGATTTCATATTATAAAGAAATTTTGTTACACCTTATTAAATTATCAATAAACTTAAGAACTGAAAGTTGCATATAAGATGTGTGCGCAGTAATTAAATAATGAAGAAACTTATGTGGAATTTCCAAAAGTGATACTACATAAACCAAAAACTTTCATTTTCTTTGATCCTTTATTTAAACTTACCATTTAAACTAAATTATGAAGCAATTTCTTAAACACAAATAATTGAAACCACTGATTTTAATCAAAATAACAAGATTATAGAGTTTGATGAGCTGGATAATACAAATAACATTAAAAAAAACTTTAGTATTAGGTTTGTCTGAACCTGCGTATTAACAAGTTAATGAAATGATAATGTTAATATATTCTGTAACTTAGACGCCAAAGATTTTTTTATAAAAGGCTCAGTGTTAATAATAATTTATATTAAAAATAAGTTCTGTTTTTGTTTTCATTGCTCTGTTCACTCTATTATTTGTAAATGAAAGTTTCATTGGCGGAGGTAGAGGGGTACTCTCAGAAAAAGAAACTAATGATCTTTTATCTGAAAAGGGCGATTTCATGTCTGGTTTGACAACAGCTATCAAAAACCTTAACAATGGTAATTCACGATATCAGTATGTTTAGTTAGTTTTGTGCCTTAAACTCAGTGCTTTTTAATGAAAAGGCGCAGTAGAAAATTATATTAAAAAAATTAAAGCAATTAACTATTATTACGTTTTTATTACAGACAAGTAATAGAAAAGATTGTCAGCGCAACTTGTGGCAGGCATCCGTTACGATATTAACGTTAAAATTTTTAAATCAAGCTGTTTAAACAATGCTATAGTTAAAAATATATTTACAATCATAGACTGCCCGGCAAAAACTAGTTCAAAAGAAAAAAACTTGTGAGGTGACTATTTTGAGTGTTCGATGGGAAGATAGCATATCTGTCAAATCTTTATGTAACATATAAAAATATTCATTTATACATATTATTCGACTATATGCATAAAATTTATTATAATAACCTTTGTAGTTTTTATTTAGTTTTAAGTCTGTGTAGTGGAAAAGAGAGATAAAAGCAGAAAAAAGAGTTCAACAAGAGAAAAAAAAAAAAATAATAATAATAATAAGAATCGAGAAGAAAGAGGTAAAAGAAAGAAAATGTTAATAAAAAGATATTTTATCAAATCTCTATAAACAACATTAACTAAACTAGTAGGAGTTCGATTTGGAAAAAAATGCTATTGATAAGCTTTAGGGAACATTTATCAGAAGCATGGAGATGCAGTAAATGTACTGTAAATAATGATCAAGTAATCTAATATTTATATGACGAATAATTTTGTTATTACATATTAAAAATTTGTTCAAAATGTAAATATATGAGGGGTTTTCCATTAAAAACGTACACAGGTACGAGGGAAGGGGTCTACCTAAAAATGTGCTAATAGGTACATAGATAAAATGGAAAAGGGGAAGTTGGTTTAAGATAGCGAGTACGCACGTGATTCAAT
Organism: Hydra vulgaris; assembly: GCF_038396675.1. Classification (NCBI taxonomy): domain Eukaryota; kingdom Metazoa; phylum Cnidaria; class Hydrozoa; order Anthoathecata; family Hydridae; genus Hydra; species Hydra vulgaris. The sequence goes on along the minus strand of NC_088932.1, from coordinate 9,152,937 downwards.
TAACTCTATAGAGTACTTGATTTCAATTAACTTTATAGAGAACTACCTAGAACTATTTTTTGAAAACTTTTTTTGTTTTAGTTGAGCATTGAATTTCACGAATTTAAAGAAGCAATATTATGTTATGTAACAGAAAAATATCGAATTAGGGCCCGTCCATAAAGTACGTTTGCCGAAAAATTTGGAAATTTTATTCATCTCCTCCCCCCTGTTGCCATGTGTACTTTCAAGCCCTTTCCCCACCCTAAAAGGTACGTAAGCTTTTGAAATACCTCCTTTTTTTTTGTCAATAAATAACAAAAAGTTTTAATTAAAAAAAAATTGTTTAAGTTAAGAAACCCTTTTAAAATAAAGCGTGCTTTTTTTAAAGTTAATAATTTTTTCAAAAGCATTTAATGTAAAATTATGTCATATGATAACGTAATAAGAATAAATTTATTAAAGTTTGTTCTATAATTTAATACTATCACCATGATCGATTGGAGTTTAGACGATTTTAAATTGAGTGTTTTCAAAAACCACTTAATCAATTGTTATGATTTTTTTGTAATAATGCTAACATAATTAGTTTTTTTGTGTTTAAGTGTAATTTTGTTTACTCATAATTAGTTTTTGCGATGTCGAGTAAAAGGTCAAAAAATTGAAATTTTTTTTTTTAAATTTTACATCCATCAGTCTCCATAATAAATGATTCAAAAGCATGTTAAGTTCCAAAATCAACTGTTGGAATTATTATAAAATGTTATAAGGAAAATAAAACTGTAAAACAAAATTGGGAAGTGGTAGAAAATCGAGATTTATTTTTAAAATGAAGACAAAATCAAGAGTCAACTCGAATCATCAAAATCCGACTCAGTCAAAACAAGATTTGGCTACAAAGTTTAAATGCAATAAGGCTTTCGTTCAAAGAGTATTCAAAAAAGAAAATTTGAATGAATATTACAAGAAAAAAATTCCAAAAAAGTTGCTTAATAGAGAAATCAAGGCAATTGGATTAGCTAAAAATTTGCTTAACTAATTTACGAAAAAAAATGGCAGACAATACGCAGTTGAGGTTTTGAAAGCTCTTTTTTCATAACAAATCAACTTTGAAGCCAGATTTATGTGTGAGTGAATGCTTAATAAAACAACTTTTTCCTCTAATTAAAAAGCCAGATTTATGTGTGAGTGAATGCTTAATAAAACAACTTTTTCTTCTAATTAAAAAGCACAAAAAATTAACCTTATTTTGACCATTTTAATTTTAATTATCAGGCACGTAACAATTGCAAAAATAAAAATATCGCTACAAAACGATTATTCGTGAAAGGAAACTATGATGAATTTTCAAAATAATTAAATGGGCTTAACTTGAGTCACGAGTTTATTAAACTTGATGTTGATCAGTGTTACAAAAGATTTCTTCAATTTTATGAAAATGGATGCAATGATTTCATACCCTCATTTATTCAAAAATCAACTAAAATCAGAAGATCTCTAGGAATGAATAATTGAAACGCGAATGAAGAATTGAAACGCGAAATTCGACTTAAGCGTAATCTTTGGTATCGATACAATGCTTCCTGTTTCAAAAATTTAGATCTGAAAGAAGAACATAAATTAAAAATTAAGTCAGTGAATAAACTTGTAAAGATGACAATCAAAAAATATGAAAAAAAATTGCAACAGAATCACAAAAAAATTCCAAAACAAGTTCAACTGGAAATAACGAAATAACAACTGACACTCAAGTTATTGCTAATCAAGTAAATATATTTTTGAATTCTGTATCATAAACGAAAGCCTAACTAATATGCCTACATGTAAAAGTATGACAGGAAATATTTGCCCAACCCAATTGTTAAAAAAAAAATACGTAAAATTAAAATTTAAAATAAGCAATGTATTATAATAAAATGATCAAGTTTACCACTAATATTATTAGTGGTAAACTTGATCATTTTATTCAATTAATAATATTAGGGTCACCAATTTAAAAATTTTTGAAAAAATTTTTTTTTGTGTTTTTTAAATATTATTAAGTACTGTTTTCTTAAAAGTCAGTGAAATTTTAAGACACTGTAATTTTAGTCGCTAATAAATCATGCAATAACGCGTCATTCAACGATAAAAACAACAATGAGTGGAAATCTCGTGATGATTGAAAAAGTGCATCTGAAACGAATACAAAAAAAAAAATTATTGCACCGCGGTGATAAAAGTCTACTGCCTAAAATTTTAAGATTATGCACTCGTAGTTCTTGCAGATTTTACGCGAGGTGTATTTATATGACTTATTGCAAATAACAGATGTTACGCGAGGGTCTTTATTTGACCTATAGCAAATAAATGTGTTTTATGTGTTTTTGAAACAATTGAAACTAAGTTTTCTATGTTTCTAATATCAGTTCAGGCAAAATTTGCATCGTTATATAAGTCTGTTTTGACCACTTGATAAGAGTTGATTAAGTTGATTTTGATTTGTTTGTTCTATATAGAAATTTTGAGTATGATTAATCAACATTTGTTATATAACTACTACAACGCCACACCGAAGTGTGTTAAATGAGGAAGAAAAGAAAAAATTGCTTACAAAGATAACAGTTTGTCCAATCGACAAACTGCAAAGATAATCAAGTCTCATCATGCAGTGAATTATTTTATAAACTTAGGTTTTATAACCTATAAGACGGAAGTAAAAAAATTACTAAACTTTAAAGGCAATATTCTTCCATTTGCGTTTGGCGTCAACGGGAGTTCGAATTACAGAAAAAAACAAAGACTGAACTGGACTTTTTTAAGTTTACAAGATGTGTTCAACAAATATTGTTTTATTAAGGACGATTCTAGTGGAAAAAAATGATTACAAAATAAATATTGATAAAAACACATAAATAGTGCATCATTTAAGTCTACAAAGGACCACATGACAAGGGATGCATATTTTGGAAAAATATTTTCAAACAAGCCTGATGGTTTTAAGTAGTATTGGCATGATTTGAAAAAAAAGATAGCGTTCCTGAGTCGCAGCTTCAGAGAAAGAACAGGTATGATATTGGCTGCAATCTCCACTGCAAAATTCCAATATACTTTATGACAAAAAAGAAAAAAAAAAGAATTTAAGAAATTACGACGATTCTTTAGAATAACTTTTATTTTAGATTTTTGAAGGTTTACCGTCTAAGAATTAGGTTTTCCAACAATATAATGCGAAATTCATTCGGCATAAAATGTAAAGCAGCGGTTCCAAGAAAAATTTATAAATATTTTGGATTGGCCATCACGCTCACCCGAGTTGAAACCCTATAGAAAGTTTATGAGTAATATTGGCACTAACCATATTTCAAAATTATCAAAAGTATAGTACGATACAAGAACCTAAAGCTTCTATTTAACAAGCATGGAAAGGTATTAACTAAAGTAATTAAAATGTTTTATTTAAAACAAAAATTATAATGGTTTATGTTGATGGAAATATAGAAATTTCTTTTTAATAAATTTCCAAATTTTAGGGTTTGACAAAATAAGTTAATAATTACTTTCTATAAGAATATAATTTGCTTACTTATTTATTCCAAATAATTTCTTTAATAAATAAACAAAAAAACAACAAACATTTCGTAAATAAGTTAATATGTACATTTTGTAAGTGCAAATAAAGGATTCACTGGTGTAAATAAAAACATTAAACATTAAAAGTAATTCAGTTCAAGCTAAAATTAAACATTGGCATAATTTGGAGTGATCTAAAAAAACATGTTCACTAGTTTTCATAATTTTCGATGTTGAATTTGTTATATTGCGTTATGTTATTGCAATGTGTTATTTTAATGTTAAAATTTTTTGATAATTGGATGTATTATTGAAAATTCAAATTTGTTATATTACGGTGTTTCGATTGGAATGTATATAGTGTGACCGAACTTGTGAGATGGAATTGAAAGTTCGGTTAATTAGCTGTTTTTATTTGAAACAAAATGCTAATTTGTATTTTTACGATATAAATAGACAATATAGTTGTGAGTAAAATTTAGAAAAAAAATTTAAAAACCTTAATCTATGTCTAGACAAGAATGTTTAAAAGTTAAGTGACCCAACTTGGGCCATTTTTAGTTAGCCGACTTTTTTTAGTTGAACTAAAAAACTCGACATCTAATTTTAAATGAACTTAAAATTTATTAATTTAATTTGAGTTGAACTAAAAAGTTAGTCATCTAATTTTCGTAAACTAAAACTAAGCTTAACTCTTATTGATAATTCGATGACTTTTTTTAATTTCATTCACTCGAATAGATTACTTATTTATTAGTCAACAAGGAAACTTCGTAATAACAGAGCTAATCATGATAAGTTCCTTTCGTACGGAAGTACTACTTATACGCTGAGTAGGCAGAGCGGGGGTTTAAGTTAAAATATGCAGGTTTTATTTGGTTAAAATATGCAGGTTCTGTTTGGTTTAAATATGCAGGTTTTATTTGGTTTAAGTATGCAGGTTTTATTTGGTTTAAGTATGCAGGTTTTATTTGGTTAAAATATGCAGGTTTTATTTGGTTTAAATATGCAGGTTTTATTTGGTTTAAATATGCAGGTTTTATTTGGTTTTAATATGCAGGTTTTATTTGGTTTAAATATGCAGGTTTTTTTTACGAGTTTTGATTATGTAGAATAAGAGTTGTAATAAAATTAGACAAAAAGAAGAACAAAAAAAGAAAAAACTAATAAAGTGAAATTAATTATTTCATAAACCAAATAACTAAAGACTGTAGGAAAAACAAAATGCAAAACAGTTCAATATAAACTTCACTTAAGATAGATAATTTAGATTAGGGTTTTTCAAAGAATGTGATAAATATCTTTATATAAACTTTTTTTTCTTTTACCTAAAACATTTCCTTTTTCTATTCTTTTTTCTAAATTAAACAATTTTCTTATCGTTTATCGGACCTTGTTTTTATCTCACAAACTTTTTAAAGAAAACTAAAAATAACACTAATAAAAACAGTATTTTAAATTTTATTCAAACAATTTTTAATTCAAGTAACAATCGTTAAATGTCTCTTAACATGTAGCCTTGACAGTATTACTATTTCTCTCTGGTATATAGAAAATGGCCACCTTGCAAAAGTTTTCTTTTGAATTTGCTTTAACAGGGCAGTCTTTGGTTTGTAAATAAATTTGTATTGGCAATCGTGTTTAAGCAATCTGATTCGAAATCTTTAACTTTTACTTTAAGAGGATTAAGTGAATTGAATTTTGCACCAATTATCTTTTTTTATTACTTGTCTGGAACAAAAACGAGAGGATATTTTTGTTAACTCTCTTCTTTAACTTGCTTTAGCGCGTTATTATAATAGGTACACAAGAATTTACGTAAAAAAAAAAAGAGTCAAAAATACAAAACTAATTAAATTAGCGATAGCTAGAATGGTCTTGTTACGATTTTTAACCCTATCCTGCACATCGTGTAGTAAACTACACATTGCTTTTATGCTTTTAATATCAACATGAGTGACGTAATTGTCTAAACGACGCTATTTTCTGTTGCCACGGGGATGAAACTTTCCTCCGTTGTCAATAGATGGCGCTCCTCAAACAATAACATTAGATATTGCCGGTTCAAGATGGATCACGCTGCTTCGACAAGGTAAGCATGTTATAATAATAAAATAATAGGTAAAATTTATAAATTTACGTAATATTAGTGATAATTATTTTTAATAAATATATAAAGAACAACTTAGGTCAGTTTTTCAAAGGTTTCTGTTTTTTTTTATTAGTAAAAACTGCATATATTTGCAATGTGTATTGTACTACACATTGCGCAGTTATGGTTACCAATCAGCCAACAAATGCGTAGAATTTTATTAGCAATTAGGCTCAACGCAAATGAAAAAACCTCAAATAATCTAAAATCACATTTTAGATTATTTGAGGTTTAGTACTTATAATTACTAAATCCATTCATATTTTCCTGGTGTAGCCAATGGTTTTAATTGCTCTACTTTTTACAGAATTTACTAATATAAAATTTTATTACTATACTTATTTTTTTTTTTCAGCAATGAACCTCCCAGCAAACGTCAAAAGCGACCAAAATCGTTATCTGTCAACGAAATTAGCGCCTTCTTAGATGACTATCCTAGTGGATCCGAAGATGAAGCTCTTGCAGATGATTCAGATGAAGAGTTTACTCCTGATTATATTCAGGATCTAATGCACCAAGTATCTGAGAGCTCGGATGAAGAATCAGAGGAATTAGATGAAGTCGTTGAAATAACATCGTACAGACGTCAGAGAATGTGGCATTGGGTGAAAAGAGATCGGCACTTTGCTGAATGCAATCCATCTTCATTGGTTCCCAAATTGGAGAATGAAAATCCAAGCCCATTATTTTCATTTGATTTGTTATTTGAGCTTATTTGATTTGTTATTAAAGCTTGAGTTATTGATTTGTTATTAAAGTTATTGAGTTATTTAATTGTTATTGAGTTATTTGATTGTTATAGAGTTATTTGATTTGTTATTAAAGCTTGTAGAATAAAATCAAGAAGAATAAATAAAAAACAAAAGAGAGGTTTCTTAGGGAAGAAACTTAACAGTCTTGCCAAAGAAAATACTGAAATTGAGTTGAAAGATAATCCTGTTGTAACAATTTTAATCGATTCAAATACTACAACTGTCGATAATAACTCTGCAATAACGAATCTGGATTAAATTTATTTTCAACACCTGTATCTGCGAAGGAGGGAAAACCAATTGAATGGTCAAGAGTTTTTATAAAAAATGAAAACATTTAAATAAAAAATTATAGATTGCTCTATATTATTTGACTTATCTAGTGCTTTAGCATGTCCTTGTGGCGAGTTTTCATCCTTGTTATCGTCCGAAAAAAGCCTAAAAAGAACTTGTCTTAAAGTTACTTATCAAGTGCTTTAACTGCAAATATGAAAATGAGTTTTATACATTAAAATAATGTAGCAGAGGATATGATAGTAGTTTTAAAACATTAACGAATTGCATTCACCTGACAGGGACATTTTGGTATAAAAATATTAACCACTTTAATGAATATGCCACAACCACTGGCGCAAAATAATTATGATAAATTAGCTGTGAGAGTAGGTGGTGTCGCACAAAAATTTGCTGAAAAATACCATGTTTGACGTAGTAGTAGAACTGCGTAAGCATGCTACACTATAATTAAGTTTTTGTAATCAATGTGTCATGTGATGGTACTAGGCAGAGAAGAGGCTTTTCATCATTAAACGGTGTCTTTTCTGCATTATCAATGGACGTTGGAAAAGTTTTGGATGTGGAAGAATGTGCAGGTTCTGCAAAGGTTGCATTTTAAAGAAGGTTCTTTTAAAAACAAACCCTACAGCATATGCCCGATTAAGGAACTCTCATATTTGCATGAATAAATACATAGGATCTGCAAGCGGTATGGAGACCACTGGTGCAAAACGTTTATTTTTAAGCTCTATTGATAAGTACAAATTGCATTATATGACCTTTTTAGGATGCGGGTACAGTAAAAAGTTGATTATTGTCATAGACACTTACCCAATGCCATTCAAGTTAATAAGTTTTATTCATATTTAAAGATTTCAATAAAATAAAATAATGATCGAATTTTAGAGTGAATATAAAGAACAAGTTAAGACGACCATTAAATAAAGCAAAATAAATCATAAAAAATGACAATAATTTGGAAGAAGAGGTTATAGCCTATGAACCAGGAGGGTTTTAACATTTTTTTTTTGATTTAAAGAAGTTAATATTTTTTTAATAAATGTTTTAACGTTATTTAATAATGAAAAAATAATTTGAATTTTTCTCAGTATGAGGCCAGCATACATTGCTTCCTAACCATTCAAGAACCGTTTCTAAAATTTTCAGTAGATGTTTATTTAATGGCTTAGAGTGTTTCAAGTTGAATAGATTTTTTTTTACGCCTTATGTTCATGCTGTTTTAACAACATTTTATTGAATATTGGACTTTGACTTCAAAATACCTGAACCTTTATTTGTGTAAGATAAATATGTTTAACTCAAAATAATTTTCTACTCTATATAAACATTATATATAAATTTCAACTAGGGTTATTACTGCTCACAGAAGTTGTCGGCGTAACATCGATTTTGCTGTTTTTTGGTAATTTTTATTGTTTTCATAGCAACAGGTTACCGTTTTACTTATTTATATATCTTTTTCTCACTTTTTTTTACATATGCTAATAATCTGACAAACTTTTTTTCTAAGAATTGAATTAAAAAATGTAGGGGTTTACTCTTAACCCAACGGGCATTTGCTGATTTAAAATTGGTTTAGATTACGTTTATATGACATTTACGCCGTTCTAAACGTTTAGGAATCTATTCTAAACGAGTACTGAATGTTTAGTTAGCGTTTAAAAGCCTAATCACACGTTCAGTTCCGTAGGAATCTATTCTAAACAAGTTCTGAATGTTTAGTTACAGTTTAAAAGCTAAATCACACAGTTTCCGTACGGAACTAATTAAGTTATATAACTTAATTAAGTTCGCACAGAAGGAGTCGGACATTTTGAATCTTTTATTATGTATTAAAACTATAAATTTATATGAATCTTAAATTATGTAGTTTGTGGTTTAAAAAAAATAAAATAACTTTTTATTTGGTAGTAACTAAATTGAGTTAACGGATGTTTTAGGGATATAATCCTTTTGATAATATTATCAATTATTTCATCAATGTTTCATAATAATAATATATATTATAAAAGGAGGATACAAATTGATAATTAGGTAATTTATAACTATGAATGGCAATTGATTTGGTTAATAATTTTGCTTTCTTTTTAATTCTATTTTATTACCTATTATTTTACATCATCTGATATTTTGTTTTATTGATTCTTTAGATTCATTCGTATGAGTTATGAGTGCAAAAGCAGAGTATATGCGAAAATATAGAAAGGTTGTTAAAGATGCAAATAGTTGCTGTGAATGTGAACCTCCTGGGTTATCAAATTCTTTAACAGATGCAGAAAATGTGTGTGGTTTATCTTCTATTTCAGATAATAGCACTAACTATATACTTAATAATGATTCCTATGAACTTGACAATGACATAGTACAACCTCATAGTAGTTCTGATGATGAAAATTATTGTGATATTGATGATATTGATATTGACATAATACCGCCCAATAGCAGCTCAGACGATGAACATTATTGTGATATGGAGCTTGTTGACAATGGATCTTTTCAATACAATCTAGCTCAATGGGTTGTAAATGCAAAACTCACACGTTTATCATGTAATGGATTACTAGCCTTGTTGAGAAGATATGGGTGCGAGCTGCCTAAAGATAGTCGAACTCTTTTGCAAACACCTCTAGCTATACAAGTTCAGGAAAAGTGTGGTGGCCAATACATTTATTTTGGCCTTACCAAATGTTTACAGAATGCAATAAATCACGACATTTGCAGCGATGTACTCAATCTGCAAATAAATGTTGACGGTATACCATTGTTTAGATCGTCTAAAAGGCAATTTTGGCCGATTCTCTCTGCTGTTAATCATAATTCACCCATGATTGTTGCTTTATATCAAGGAGATAGTAAGCCAAATTCTGTTAATGAGTTTTTAAAGGATTTTATAGATGAGTATAAGTTTTTAAAGTGTAATGGTGTCACTCCTAATGGTAAAAATTACACAGTTATTTTGCACTCAGTTATTTGTGATGCTCCTGCAAGATCGTTTCTGAAAAATATTGTTGGTCACAATGGCTTGCATGCATGTGAACGTTGTCTTGCTGTTGGTACGTCAACTAACAGGCGAACCACGTTTGTTTCTCCTGATTGCCTTAATGCTGGAAGGCGCACAGATGACAGTTTTAAAAATCTTGAATTCCTAGGAAGTCATCAACATGGAGCTTCACCTTTAAATGAAATAACAGACCAATGTATCAGCATATTCCCACTTGACTATATGCATTTGATCTGCTTAGGTGTCATGCGTCGTATACTTCAAGCTTTGAAAAAAGGTGATAGAAAAGTTAAGTTAAGCAACAATAACATATTGCAAATTTCGGAAAACCTTTTGGATCTACGAAAATGCATACCAAGTAAGTTTGCTAGACGCCCTAGATCTTTATTGGACCTAGATAGATGGAAGGCCACTGAATTCCGGCAATTCTTATTATACACAGGGCCTGTTGTCTTGAAAGGAATTTTGGATCCTGAGCGTTACAAACATTTTTTAACACTTTCTGTCGCTGCATCAATTCTGCTCACACCATCAAACGACAGAAGAAATAACATGTTGAACTATGCAAAAGATTTGCTTAGACATTTTGTTGAAAATTCTCAACAATTATATGGTAATTATTTTGTTGTGTATAATATTCATCATTTGCTGCATATAGGAGATGATGTAGAATTTTTTAATTCACCGCTTGATAATATCAGTGCTTTTCCCTTTGAAAATTATTTGCAAACGTTAAAGAGATATGTGAGAGGTTCTTCAAATCCTGCTGTACAAGTAGCAAAAAGAATTCAAGAATATGAAAACGTCCATAAATACTCTGACATTGCAAATGCAACAAACCCAGTTTTTAAATTATAAACAGCGTATAGAGATTCGTTTGCTCAACTAAAAAATAGACAGTTTGTAGAAATATATGAAGTTCAAAAAGATTCATGTATGTGTTATATATTCAGTTTTGCTAATTCGCATCCATTCTTCATTGAGCCATGCTCCTCTGACCTCCTAGACATTTATTTTGTGAACAATCATTATAAGCATTCAAAATCAAAAAATGTGAAGTTTACAGAAATTGAGAGAAAAGTTCTAAAGCTTCCCTGTAATGGCGGTTTTGTGTTGATGCCTCTTCTTCATTCAAAAGAGTGTTAAATTATTTTACTAATTATTTTATTATGGTTATCACTCTTATTTTATTATGGCTTTATCACTCTAATTAGTTGTTATTATGTTTTATGTACATATGTTTAATATGCTTAATATGTTTTTTAATTTAATGAAGATGTTTAATTGTATATTAGCAATAGGACTGAATTTCTTTAGCTATATATTTTTTATCTTACTATTTATATCATATTCATATTCATATCAGCTATATGTTTTTTATCTTCATATTTAGAGGAAGTCTTTTTTTTTTTTAATTTTATTTGGTGCAAGTCAATTTGTTAATCTATTTAAGTTATATTAGATTATGAGTATATTTTCCTTTGTTTTTGATTTAACTTTTTAATATTTAAAAAAATATTATTTTGTTTTGATTTCATTTACTTTTATTGTAAATCTTAACATTAATTATAATAATTAAAAAGATATTATTCTTTTAGATTTTAAAGAGTAATAAATATATAGAAAATTTTTTATAACGTTCTCTTCTGCTAATAATTTCTCTTGATGTCTTGTTTAGCTGGAGCAAGTGCTAATAATAATAATAAGTAAACAAATATATCTATAAAATAGTATTGTATAGTATGTATTAGTAAATGGCTAAACTTATTTAAAACACTTTTAACACAGTTTTTACAAATAAAAAGAGTAATAACATTTTAGCAAAATATCATATCACCGGGCTGTTTGGTTAGAAGACAATCGTGAAGAAGAAGGAGTCTTGCCTTCCGCATGGGTGCAAGGAAAAGTAGTGATGTGGCCACCATCCAAAATGAATGCGTTTAAGTTAATGAAGGAAGGGGTAAAACCTAATGAAAATTGGCGGCTTTTTAGACTAATAAAAATAAAAATTACGTCAGGTTTGGTGTTTATTTTTTGACAACAGCTTCATATATTATTGAGTTGTTATATTTTATAATTTACATTTGTAAAATGTTAAATAATTTATCCATTACTTGTTAAAAAAATTTACTTGGCAATATCTGCTTTGGATAAGTTTTGTTATTTATTTTACAGATTGCTACGAGGATTGTAATAGTTACAATTTAACAGCAGAAACTGAAGAAGAGGATCAGCTGAAGAATGATCAGCAGTTAACAAAAAAGCGCAAGCGTGCTGACTTTGCAACTTTTTTTGAAGGTTCTTTTTAATTAGTTTATGTTTATATCATCATTATTGTTTTAGCGTCCTTGTTTCCGTGCTTGCACGGGTTGGACGTTTCTCATAATGCCATTTCTCCAACATACACTGTCTTGAACATCTTCTTTCCTTAAATGTAGCTTTTTCATATCATCTGAAACACACTCTTTCCAAGTTATTCTGTTTCTACCTCTACCTATTTCTCCTGAAACTTCTAACTATATAGATAATAATGTTACAAAATATATAAACTGCCAAATAATATATAAAAAATATATTAACTACCAAGTAATTAATAATTTATAATTTTGCATTATTCTAATTGAAATAAAACTTATTTTTTCATTTGGAGTTAATATTACTAACGCTAATTTATACAATTATATTAAAACATTTTTTTTATAATTTAGGCGAGAAAGAAGTAGATGTTAATGTTAATGCAAAAAGTAAGAATATTGACAAGTTAGCTAATTTGTTACAATAAACATAATAATAAGTATGATGTAAGTAGGAGCAAAGAAATAATATTTATAATCAGGGCTTTGATGTTGGTGCTACCAACAGCTAGTAATTTTATAAGAAGTGGAGCAGTAGCTGAAGTATTTGAACCTCTGCCTTAAGCCCTGGTGATAATAATAGCCATAGCATTATTATGTGTATGTGTTTTTTAATAAAACAGTTATTTATAATAATTTTTTACATTTACTGTAGTTGTAATTTATTTTTAAAATAGTCAAACTATCTGCATTTCCACAGTCACCTGCTAAACTAAGCAAAATGTTAGCATTAAACAGTTCGTTGAACAAAAAGATTGTGGATATGGTACCACAAAATTTCAAAATTGATCAAGCATGTAAGTTGTCTTTATTAAATTGTCTTTATTTCTTTGAATACTAATAGTAATTTGTTACGATTATATCTCAAACAATATAAGTTAGGATTTACATTTTAGATAAACCTTCGCCGCTTCAACAGTCACCTGGTCTCTTAAGCAGTAATTCCAAGATACCTTTATTCAAATCAAGCATGGCTACAATAACAAAAGACAATAATATTGATTAATCAAGTAAGATGTCTAAATTTATATCTTTGATATAGACCTTCTTCACTTATAGATTGACCTAGTAATTTTTATTACTTATGAACATATTTAGTGTCATTTTCCTTTTAAGATAAACGTGCAAAGCAATTTTTTTAATTAATTTACATTGAAAATAACTTTGCAAGCATAATTTAACTATATAGTTGTTGACATTGTAGCTAACCAATCAGTCCTATCAAACTCTCTTTTTTTGTTAGCCCGGATATTAAATTCAAAGATACCAATATACAGGCGCAGAGCTGCCATATCGAAAGACAATGTACTATCAAGTAATATTTAATTTTTCACTTTAATTGCATTTATGATTTTGATTTATAAATTATAATTATTAGGTTTATTCAAGATTTTTACCTAAAGAAACCATTTTCTCATTTTGTTTTAGTACCATTTATGTCTCTCAAACACTCTCAACTTATTTTGATATTAGTTAATATTTGCATATAGTATGTTGTTGTATAGTATAGTAATTAAGGTCTGACGTATAAACTGCAAAAATGTAATGTTTTATAAAAAAAAATATTTATAAATATTAAATATAATGCTTTTTATATATAATAAATATTTAAAAAGCCTGTACTTGTATCGTTATTTTTATTGCAGTGAAACTCTCAGTACCACCTTTTCAATTGAATAAAAAGTTTCATTCAAACAAGATATTGAGTGTATTAACTGCTCCTCAAGAAAATGAAATGGATAATGGGAGTAAGATATCAAACCTTATTTATTTACATATTATTTAATAACATATTTTCTAATTTGAGTGCTTTTTTTTTACGGTGGACACTGCAGTTGCCCTGCAGTTAAGCAAATTATCTGTTATCAACCTATAACTGCAAAATATGGAAAGTTATAAGTTTATTTTTTTTATTTTTATTATATAAATAAATTTATATTTTACAGAGTTTCAGCGAAAAGTTCTCTATCAATTATCAAATATGGCCAAAGAAATTAAAGTTTTACGGATAGCAGTGGAAACGATGACGATACCAAGTTTAGAGCCTGTTGCTCAAGTCCATCTAGAGGTTATTGGTGGAGCTATTGGAACATTGGATGGGTACAGTAATTTAGAGGAGCAATGTGGAGTTCTTGCTAATCGAACAATTTTAGTAAGTGTATAGCTAAATATTTTTATCTTTACTTTCAGAAAAGACAACCAGAAAAGTTTTAAACGTATATAAAATGTTATTTTTGATGTCACAAAATATATTTTACTTTTACTAAGGTGGATTGACTTTTATTCTAATTGTAATCTTATATCTAATAAAATGTAGCGTTTATGAATAATTTCTTTGTAGATTCGCCTTCTTTCACGAATTGGAGGATCATCAATTAAAGATACTTCAAAGAATCTATTGAAAAGACTTTTTACAAATTTTGTTATGTCTCATTTGAGTATGGATGGAAAAGGTTCTCTGAGAAAGCTTCCGTTTAGAGACACTGCTCTGTGTCAACTTGTTGTCGGTAAAATATGTGTATTTTTTATTTTTTTAAATAAAATTAAATTTAAATTCAGTGTAATTTATATCTACTCAGTGTACACTGTACTAGTTTAACAAAAATTTAAATCTATAAAACTATGGCTTTATAAAATTGTTGAATAAATGATTTAGATTGAGTTATTTTTATTATTTGTAGAATGTGTTTTGAAACGAGATTGTACGTCTTCTGTATCAGAAATACATTCGTGTATTGGTTCCCACCTTAGAATGGCTCCCTTCCGATTAGGTGGAACTGGGAAGGGCTATGCACATATATTCAGTTTTCAGGACGCAGAGGCTGGTTTGCTTGATTCCACCAAAGACGACGCTGATCGACCTGGAGACGATTGTGATGATGACGATGATGATGACGATAATGCAATACAATACTTAAAATTTATGTACATTTATTTTTGACTAATATATAAAAAAAATATATTTTTAACGTTTGATTTGTTTATGACTTAGATAACGCGCTGCAACGTTTAACTTTACGGCGCTAATTTATTTAAAGAAGCACAAATTAAAGAAATTTGAATTTATAAAATTCGGAATGCTTTCAAAACGAAAGATTTAGATTGAATTTAAAGAACGTTTAAAACTAACCATTTAGATATAGTTTAAATGGAACATTCGATTGACCTACGTTCTAGATCGAAACTAAATTAAATCTAAACGTTTAGGAAGAACACTAACTAAACGTTGATGAAATGTTCCAATGCCCGTTGGGAATGGTTTGTGTTTTTTATTTTGAAATTCAAAATTATTAAGTTGCAGTTGTTATTTCTATAATGACGCACAACAAAAACTGACTTTCGAGCTAGTGGCTTAAAGAGAAAACAAAATAAAAATAAAATCAACACAAAAAAATATAACTAAAAAAAAAAATTGTTACCACTGTAGGATGTTTTAATAGTCAATAGTCACTGCAGAAATATTCTTTAGACTCTTTTTATTGGAATCGTAGTTTATAAAATTGCAATGAGAATAGAGATAAACTTTAGGCCAAAAAGCAGTTAGCTGTAAATACAAATATTGCATAAATAACTTTAGATATTAATTTTAAAATAAGCATCATTTATTCATTAATTTTGCACTTTTTATATAAATGAATGTCTTTAAAAATAAATAGTTTGTGAATTGCATATATATATATATATATATATATATATATATATATATATATATATATATATATATATATATATATATATATATATATATATATATATATATCTACACACACGTAAATGTATATATATGAATGAAGAAAATATCTTTATATTATCATGTATAATATCAGGCCTGGACAGGAAGGCGTGCGAATATGACCACGCAAATATTTGTTGTTTTTAAATCATTTTGAAAAATTGACCGCGGCTGTTAAGACTTTGTTTACATTTACATTAGTTTGTTTTTATTTTAAAAATGCGCCAAAAAACTTTTATCTTAACTTAAGAAACTTTTATCCTAAATAAATAAACTTAAACAAAATTTATTTTGAAAAAAGAAAAGAAACCTTTAAAAAGAAAATAATGAAAAATAAAAAAAACTTAACTGAAACTAAAATAAAAAAAACCGAAAAAATACTTGACTAAAATAAATAATAAACTATAACGCTAAATTAAGTTTATAATTACGTTTGGAACTTTTAAACTTTTATCGTTGCTAATGTTTTATAATATTATACGAAACTCTTTTAAAAAAAGTAACAACTTACTTCTAATGATTGTTTAATAAATACGCGAATTTAATAAAAAAAGATTCTTAACAATTCTTCGTAGTAAAAACAAAAGAAAAAATAACTAAATTGTTTATTTTGTGAGAAATACGTCACCTTTGTAAAGTTAGAAAAAATACTGTGGTAGCCACAATTTTTCTGAATGATAATTTATTTTAAAAATTTAAATTTGTTCTTATATTTATATATAATATAGATTATAAATATATTATATATAAATATATTATAAATAAATATAAGCAGATTTTATTCAAAATAAATTACTTTTTTTTGTTTAAAAGGGTCGACGCATTTCTTTTGTCAAAATACATCGCCATCGCCTAGAAAAAATTTTGCGACAGCCACAATTTCTTTGCAATCGTCACAATCCAAAATGAATGCCAAACTCATCATATAATATTTAGAATATTGCGATTTGTTATTTTATATATTATAAGTAAATATAAGCAGATTATATTCGAAATAATTTTTTTTTTCTTTCAAAAAGTTTTAAATGCACAAATAATATTTATACAAAACTTCTATAAACTATAAAACTTAAATTTTAAATCTAAAATAAAATAATAACCTAATTGCAGATCGTGGAATTAAAGCCGAAATGCGTGCTAAACTTTCGGGAATCTCTAAACGTCTTCATGACTACAAACTATAATGTATGGTTTGTAGTTATTTAAACGTTTTAGAGAATTTGAGTCCATTATCGCTGGTTTTTGAAAAGAATGCGTTAATGGTGCATGAACTAAAACCAGCTGTGGATTTAACCAAGGCCAATTTAGTGGAATTTCAAAATGAAGGAATTAATGATATTTTTGATTACTATTTAATGAAATTTAGAATCATTGAAATAGATAGTTTGGCCACTCTTACTTCTTCTTACTTTAAAAGTGGGCATGAGTTGAAAAAATCTAATCCAGAGTTTGTAGAGATTAAGCTTGATAATATTGCTAACGTTAACTTGGAAAATATCAATTATGCTATTAAAGTAAGAAAATCTGCAATAGACGTCATTTTGCCATTGATAGACGATATATTTAGCTCTTTGCTAAACCCAATCTTCGAAGCAATGGTATGGTTAGATCCAGAATTTTGGACAGAAGATAGTACGTGTGGCGATGTCAGCATATCTTTATTGCTAACCGAATTCAAAATTCCTTTAGAAGCTGCAAAGTTGGAATTTAAACTGGTTAGTTCCGAATGGAAAGCTGCAAAACTAAAAATAAATTTAAATTATAAAGGAGTACCAGCTTCACTACTATGGCCGAAAATGTTTTTATATCATAAAATAGAGTTCCCAAACCTGCTTCTTATAGTTGAGCTTGTAATGTGCATGTCTTGCTCAAATTCTTCAGTGGAACGTGTATTTAGTATTTTAACTGTATTATCAACCAATCTTCGTTTAAAGATGAACCACCAGACAATGGAGAACTCTATTATGATAGCTGGGAATGACCCAATTTTACCGTTCTTGAACGAGACGAGATTTTGATCAGTGCCGCCGATATCTATTTAGATAAAAGAAGGATTGTTCGCCTTGATTCGACGAAGGGAGCTAGTAGCGACGAAAGCAGTAATGATGGCAGTTTTACTTCAACTTCGGAATCGGACTACTAAATATTTTAAATTTCTTTTTACTTACGTTCTTACAACAAAAATTGTTATCTTATTAAATATATTAACTTTGTCATTCTTATAACTAATTCATTAAACAGACAATTATGATTAAAGTCGTCCTTTATAAAATTTAAATAATTTTTTAATTATATTTATTTATTTATAAAAATTGAAAACTTGAATTTTTACTTTAAATAAAAGCATTATTAGCAATAAACATGACCGTCAACACTGAGGGTCCATGACCCCCACCTTATTTTTTCGAGGCCCGTTTTTTGTTGTTGAGATATGTAATATTTTTAAAAATTTTAGTATTGTATCCCCCCCCCCCCACACACACACATACACACTTTGAAGGTCGTGTCGACGGTCCTGATTTCTTAACTTATTTAAAAGCGTTTTGCTCTAAAAACATTAGAGATGATTGAAATATTTATTTTTGTTAATTTTAAATCTTGATTTATAAATATCTTTAAAAATTAGCTAGAAAAAATACACTTACCAAAGAGAAAGTTAAAAAAAAAACGTATGGAAGAAAAGAATTGAACGAAAGAGAAAATAAACTTATTTTAATCGACCTTATTTAATCGACGTTTAAGCGTTTTTTTCTCTAGAGAATTTTTTTTTTAAATACGCAGGCATGTTTTTATACTTAAACAGAAAATGATCAACGAAAAAGAAAATAAACTTTTTTAATGGACATTACAAGCGTTCTTTTTTTATTTTATAGGATTATTATTTTTATTTAAGCAGGCAAGTTTTTATATATGCTTATTACAATTTTATCAATATACATGATAATTAATTTAGTTTTATATTCATTGTCATTTCTGATTTTCTATAAAAACTGACGTTTTTAAATAAATATACTTACGTAACAACTTTTTTTAATTATTCGTTCGTCTGTAACATTAGTTAAAAACGTTACAATGTTTTCAACAAAATTTGTTACATTAAAAAAAACGTTTACATTTTCTATGAACGACGTTTATAGAATAAATTATAGAATTAGTTTATAAGCGTTTATAATCATAAAATATGCATAACTTTATAAATTAAAAAAATAAATATATTATATAGGTATATTAATATAAATGTATATATATTAAATATAAAATAATAAGTTAAATATAAAATAATCATCTAAGTTTTTTTTTAAGTTTCCTCATAGCTTAGATACTTTTTTTTAGGCGCATTTTTAAAATGTAAACAAAGCATTTTAACAGCCGCGGTCAAGCTTTCAAAACAATTTAAAAATAAAAACTGTTTGTGTGGTCATACTATCGAGTGAAATCGCACGGCTTTCTGTCCAAGCCTGTAATATTGTATACTTAAAAGAGTGATCAATAGATAAACTAAAGCTATATAGTGTACATGTTACTTTCACCCAAAGTACTAGGAGTTAGCTAAATGCTAATGTGTAAAACATAATTTAACATGGCAACTCTGAGTTTCATGTGTTACCACAATCATCAATTTTTATTTTTTTAATGTTAATAATGCACATTATCACATTTACAAGTATTTTAAACCACATTAAATGTAAAACTCTTTTACAACTAACAGCTAACTAAAAAAAAATTAACCTAACTACTAACAATTTCCTTCCCGTAACAATCCAAAATACAAGTATAAACCCACTAATAACGTCCACAAAACATTTTGTAGCAAAATTAAACTTTACTAATTGCCTGATGATTATCAGCAATGGCATTGCTTATAGTCAACGACATAAAAACTGCAATAACATCAGTTAAGTTCTTTTTACAATCTGTCACAACACAGCAGGTACCAGTAAAGGAAAGTCAAGTAAAGCCTGCAAATACCAAAAAAAAGAAAGGAAAAAAAAGTTACAATTTTTCATTACAAAAGTATTATATGGATTTTATTGTTAATAGAATTAGGATAATAATACTACTGAAAATATAGATAACAAAAAATAGCTATAACAACCTAGTTCTATCAACACAAAACACAGTAACAATAGCGCATTGCATATGATATTTGTAAGCACACATTACTTTGTCTCCAAATTAATTAAAAAAGAAAATATTATAAAAAGGATAGACAATACAACGTAATAACACCACATCTTAATGAGATATTTTATTAACTAAAATACTTGAACTGAAAATATTTTATTTGTTACAATATTTGAACAATCGATGAACAATTATAGTTATTAATATAAACAATTATATCAGAAAATAGCAAGCAATTTTTGAGATATTTCTTATAAATGGTCATTATCAATTTTGGTATTAAGAAATATGTAAAAAGTTTTATTAATTCTTTCTCTTATCTAACAAAAAGAGGAAGAGAAAGAAAGTGTTTTCAAAGCAGAATGTTAAAAAAAAAAGTAAAAAAACACACAATAGATAACTGTAATAGGTAACTGGTTTTATTGCGTTACCATTAAACAAAACTAATTTTACCTTGGTTAAAAGATAAATTCCCAGCATTTCTTAACAAAGTTCCGGCATCTCTCTGACTGTTGACTAAGGATTAATAGAGTAAATTTATTATCATATTAAATTTACAAAACTAAAACCATGTTTCAACAGTAAGCAAACTAATAAAAAAATGAAGCGATGAAAAAAGGCAACTAAAAAAAGAAAAGAAAAATTATGTTTGAAATTATGAAAAAATTAAAAATCATTAATGTTAATAACTGTTTGTTTATAAATTGTTGTTATAAACTGTTATTATTCTAAATATTAATATAAATATATATATACTATAAATCACTAAATATATTACAATAAATATATAAATAATATTACTACAAATAGAAAAATTCATACTTTGCTTTGTTCTCAAGTTAAATCGAATTAACAGACATTAACACTTAATACTTGCAAGTAAGTTATCTGCTCGCTGAGCAGCAATTCTTTCATTTCAGCATTTCATGTCAGCAATTTTTTCATTTTTATGTCGTCTATTACCATTTGCACTAATAACTTCGAGTCTAATATTATCCATTTCAAGTTCACAATTATCATTAAACATTACTATTGTTACAACTAAATAATAAATAAACATAAAAGAATCATACAAATTGCAATCTTTTCTAATTAAAGACAATATTTCAGCTTAAAATTGATTGTAAAACTGAGATACACGATTTCTAACCAATGTTGCATGTTCTAACCAATGTTGCATGTCCAATTATGCCATCTCTTGGAAAAAAAAGTAAATAAACAGTAGGATCTAAGTTAGCTGACATTCTCAATAAAACTTATACATGACCTTTTGGGTAAATAACTTTCCTGGAAGCAGGTGGAATACCATCTTCTCCAACGAATACAACTGCAACTTCACTAACTATAGATTGCAAATAAAACATTAAACTATGTAAGCAAAGTTGATTGCAATGTCATTGCTTTCTAAAATTTACTGCTGCAAGTGGGTCAGAGATATACAGTTGATAATGTTGGTGGAATATCTTGATCTGTCCTTAGATTACCTAAACAATGAAAAACTTGACTACATATTTTATAACATGACAGGCTACGATTTATAGGTTAAACCACATCAGTAAATAAAGCAAAATAATGACAGGCATATTAAATTCTAATATCCTTTAAAACATTGATATTGGATTTATGATATAACTTCCTGTAAATCTAGCAGAAATAGTGAAATTGGAAGCAAAACTACCTTTGTATCATGGCAACATAATAAATGTGTTTCATCAAGAAATTTTTAAGCACATCAATGCTGACGGATTATTAAGCACATCACAATGCTGGTTCATTTCTCCTAAATAATTATAACTTAAAACAGTATCACTTCTTGCTATAAAATAAATTCTGATTGACCCACAAGATTGGTACCTTGATTTTGATTTATTTCTTTATAAAAATTTATGTACGCAAACAAAATTTGTAGCTGGAACAGACGATGCTATATTACAAAAAGTGTGCGTAGTTGCAAACCTAATTCATGCTTTATTTAAAACTGTCAAATTTTATCCCAATTATCAAAAAAACAATACTACTTGCGCCAACAACGCTATAGTTAATCGCGCTTTTGATCGTTTTAAATCACTACTAATTAAAAAAATTTATTTGAAGGCTTTTAGAGATTTAAACATCAATCCTAATTTAGGATTAGTGGAAGAAGCTGATCTTACTGCTAACGCCGTTACTTTTGCCGAAACCAAAGCGCATGTGCAATCTGCTGACCCTAATGGACTCATTAGACCACTCGCAACGTATGCCGTAGGAAACGAGCTGCTACATCGCCTGCCAATTATCAAACAGCGCTAAGAGATAGATATAATGCTTCCTTAACTGGGGATAAAGGTATGAAATTTTGAGTACCTTTGAGTTTATTGTGTGAAGTTTTTCAAATGAAAGACTATATTAGAAAAAATAAACAATTTAATTGGAATTTTATATTGAAAATGATATGAATCAACTATTAGAATGGGTAAGACCTATTGCCGATGCCGACATAACAGCGCTTGCCAACGTGGGTTGGTTATTAAAAACCCTATCATTTATGTCAATACTTAGAGAATCAAACCCAGTTTACCGTTAGAAAGATCTTTATATATCAACAGTAAAAAAGACGAAGCTTATACTTTACTACGTTTTGCTCATTACGAACAAGTTGTAACCAATGTAGAAAATGTCACCGAAGTCACTGTGAATTTAGGAAATATAGAAACAGCAGACATTGTACCACACTGCATTATATTTTGCGTGAATTCTAAAAAAGAAAGCGATTATTTAAACAAAAATTGTTTTACACCATGTGAAATGGCATGAAATATAATTTAAAAATTTACTGTTTATAATTACAGAAGGACATTTGTTAATTCACCAGGTGACACAGTTGAATTTGATATCACTAAAGTCGATAATCAATGGCAAATTTGGAAAAGTTATGTTTCTTGGTTTAAAGGAAATACACCCTCTACTTTCAATATTAATAACATTGCCGATTATTATAATATTGATGATGACACATTTTGAAAAGTCCTGGTCGCTATTTTAGTACTACTAATACTTTAGAACCCTTAGTCATTGACACTACTAGCGAATACAGTTATGTCAACGATAAACCTCCAGCCGTTATTGCAGGAAATATTTCGTTTCAAATCAACGTGCAATTTACGGTTCAATTTAGAGGTATACTTACTATGTATCTTCAATACCCAGCTGCACTTGTTTCAACTGAAACAGCAGATAAAGAACAATTAAACTACGTTCCTAATAAATTTAAAGCATCTTAATCCATCATAAAACATTTTCATTTTTTATTAAATGAACCGTATTTGTATTGTATTTTTTTATAAGCAAACGACTATTTAATTCTTAAAAATTCTTAAAAATCAAAAACTTGTTTTTTTTTTATTCTTGTGTTAATGGCTCGCAGGCGTACAAGAAAAAGCGGTCACCGTCGTCATCATCGACATCATAGAGGTAGCGCACATCCTTGTCATCATAGAGGGAAAGGGAAATTTTTTACGCGAGTTAAAAATTTCGCCCATTGATTACTAAAATCAAACGTAGGAGGTTACGCACTCGATTATCTACAAAAGCAACGCAATGCCTACAAAAATTTGTTGCACCGCATATAAAATAAAAAAGAGTTTATGTAAAAGAAAAAAAATGATTAAACAGGCGAAAAAGAATTCGCGGTGTAGAATTACGATCCATTACCTCTGCTAAAACCGATATTCTAAAAATGCTAACTTATTATCCTTAGTATAGATGTTTAGATAAATATATTTCACCCAGTTTAATTAATTTACCAGGTATTTTCTAATAACCTTTTTTAAATTTGCATATGTTAAAACAATACAACATTACAATATAAAAAACTTTATCTAATCTCAAAAACGTCGTAATGCATAGAAAAAGAGGAAGAGTTTATTTACCTCCCTTAAAAGGCACAGATAAAAAACGTTTAAGAAGACATTTAAGAAAACGAATGCGTGGTAAATTTCTTCCCTTATTAGCAGCAGTTTTAGCACCAACTTTATTACCATCACTAATTCCACGATAAAAAATGTATAAAAAAAGACATAAAAAAAGACATAAAAAAAGACATTAAAAAAGACGTTATAAAAGACCAAGACAAGTGCGTGGAGAATTTTTAGGACCCCTTTTAGGAAAGAAAAATTTGTAGGATCCCTTTTAGGAATGGTATCTAAAGTGGTTTCATCTTCCTTTGCTAGCGCTATTCAACCTACCATTGGTAAAGCTGGTTTGGGTGGTGCTATTTCAGGTGGTATGAGGAGGAATTTCTTAAGGAATCAATCAAATTGGAAAATAATTTACTATAATATATAAAAATAATCTTTACAATGTTTTTTTTATAATTTTATTACAAATATATAATCCCATCCAAGTAAAATAAAAGCAGCCAATAACGTTCCAAATAAATAACCTCCCACTAAAACGATAATAAAAAGACTTGAAAGCGCTAATATTGTCATTATTTTTTCTTTCACTTTATTAAGGGACTTCAAACGGTCAAATATGCTATGTGAGTCGTGCATTCCACCATGATCTATCGGAGGATCAGGTTTATAAAGTTGGACTACTGCCACCGTTGACGGAGTTTGAAATTGTCGTATTGGTTTGTTTTTTGTTTCCATTTATTATTACCCTATTTTATTTTTTATTCTTTATATACTTTTAGTCACGGTTCATTAAACAAATTAAAATTAATAAGATTTTTTTTTATTACCTCACATTTTTTTTTATTATTAAACTGCTGCTAATGAGGTGCGAATAGGCGCGAACAAGGTCTAGCTAAACAAGCCGTGATGACGTTGACACAGACAACGGGAATCAAAAAACCAACATTCATATATTATCATACAACATTTGTTTCAGACAAACCTATAGCAAAAAATAACAAGGGTTATTTAACTAACATATTGCAGAGATTAAAATATAAACAATTATATATAAACATATATAACAATTTTGAACAGTTTTTTTTAATCTTTAAGGGCTAACTAAAAAGGTATATATGTATGTATGTATGTATATATGTATATATATATAAATGTATATACATATATATATATATATATATGTATATAAATATATACATACATATATACATATATATATATATATATATATATATATATATATATATATATATATATATATATATATATATATACATTTGAAGTGGTTTTATACTAATTTATAATTGATCTGTTCTTTAAAAAACATTGAGCACGCAATTTTGTAGAATACCTTTTAAAGTTGTTCAAATATATATATATATATATATATATATATATATATATATATATATATATATATATATATATATATAAATTATGTTAATGTATTCTACAAACAGAGTGCTCAATGTTCTAAAAGAACAGAGCAATAATAAATTAGTAAAAAGGCTTGTCTAAATTTTGATTACTTTAACACTGTGTTTTACCATCAGTAGGTTCATCAGGAAGGATCTTCCTATACTAATTAGGAAGAATTTTCCTATACTAACTAATTTATATAAATATATGTATATATATATATATATATATATATATATATATATATATATATATATATATATATATATATATATATATATATATATATATATATACACAGACACTGTAAAATAACATGTAACAAAAAAAGGTCCTCTTAACGATATAGTTGCCCCCTAAAACTGCAAGGCTTGGGATTATAACCTCCGTGACCCCTTTAATCCCGTACTGTGCATATATAATATACAGCAATGACACGCCCATAGGGCAAAGTAGGTTTAAGCCTAGGGTGACCAAGAGTATGTATATATATAAATATATATATATATATATATATATATATATATATATATATATATATATATATACAAAGGCAATTCTTTAAATAAAATTAGAAGGAGAGGAGGAGTGGTGTGAATCCTTCATAAGTACCGACTGGCTTCGTAAAAAGAAAAATAAAAGTTCTTGAAACTAAGTAAGCCGACTTAATTGTGTCAAATACCCGACTATATTAAAAAAAAAAGCAGACTATAACTTGAAAAGCACCATCTTAAGGTAGGGGGGAGGAGGTGTTAATCCCCCAAGAATGGTGTGATTGTGTGTTTTGGAGGGTGTGTATGTGGGGGGTGGGGTGGGGGTGGGGGGTGTGCGAAGCATTTGTAACCATTGGCACTTCTAAGGCTATATTTTCGCAATTGTTGACAGAAAAAGCTTTGTCCGTGTTCGAAAAAGCATCATTATTACGAAAACAATACAAAAATCTCGCAGAAAATTAAAAAAAATCTTTCCCCGTTACTTTGTGTTAAAAAAGCAACGAAACAACGCTATGCAGACACTTATGCTTACCATGTGACAGAAACTTATGCGAATAATAAGTTACAAGGTGTATTACATCATACAACTCAGCGTCTTTATTTCTTGAAGAAGTGGTAACAACTATCTTAATGTAAACAAAAATTTAAAAAAGGAAGAATGTGGCACTATGAAACAAAGTAATCATGCAGCGATATAAAAGTATTGTGACAAATCCTTTTGAGTTATAATCAGTTACTACTAGATGTATTGTTTAACGTACAATTTAAATCAGAACATGTCAGTAATATTGCGAGATGTTTAAATTTTATATTTTTTCCGTTGCAAATTTCTGAAGATGTTAATTTTACGGTGTTTAATCACTGTATTATTCGGGAAGTGCTTCATTTTGTAAACTATATTTTATAAGCTCCTTAGTGGGGCGAAAAGATTAAACAAAATAGTCTTATGTAAAGCAAAAACCCGTCATTTTATTCTATCAGAATATATGGGGTACCATGAAACAGTTTTAGTGGTGCATCATGAAACTAAATTGATGCTCCGTTTTGAAAAGGACTCGATAGTCAAGCATACTATAACTATTTCCTGGTGGAAAATATCGAATTAGTCGACCATTAAATAAAATTTTTGTCGTAATAATTAATTTTATGTTATTTAGAATTTATGCATGTAATATGATGATGTAGTTATGTAGTTAAAATTAATTAAATCTTACAAACATAAGTTACAAAAGTTTGTATAAACTTCTGTTTGATTTATTATATTAATATTAAGATATTTGTTTTTCAAGCGGAATTCTTTAGGCGTTTCAAAGCCAGTTTTGTCAAGGATGACATCATTCAATAATTACAATGTACTAAGTTTTTTTTTACTAATTTAAAGGCATTGTATTTAAAAAAATTAAAATTTGATGATGGATTTTGCATATGAAACTTTGATGAAACAACTACCACCAGCAAAGTTAACTCTGTGACAGATTCTATCGTGGACAAGTATCACTAAATGGTTTTGTAACAGCCTGCCATAACGGAAAATGTATTGATGTGCATATAATGTCAATTTTTATGTTAAGTGAACTTAATTTTTTGTCAGTTTACTTTAAATTGTTATATCTTTTGAACGCCAAGACATTTTTATTTGAATTTTTAAATATTAGTCTTAAGTATAATTTTTTTTAATGAATGTATTTTTTTTTTTTAAATAAATAAAAGGCATAGGAAAAAATTTGCGGCGGCACCCTAGATGGTTTAGTTAGTTATAAAAGATTACCCGGCGGGCTCTGCCCGCGGGTAAATTTTACAATTAAGTCATTTAGTGGGCGCCGCCGCCCTACCGGAAATAGGATTAAGTAGAGTAGTTACGTCCAATAAATACGTCTTATTATTTTTTGAATGGACATGTCACTAGACATGTCAACAAGATAAGCCGTATTAATAGGACTTACATGGGTGGGTGGGTAGGAGATTGAGCGCCGCATTGTTCCTGCCATCAATCATCGCTAATTGGATTAATTGGATTAACGTTTAAAATACTATATAAACGGTAAATTTATTCATTTAGCATCAGAATGTGGAAGAGTAAGCATCAAAATAAAGAGCATCAAACTAAAGTAATATTAGAAGAATATATAAAAAGACAATCAGAACCATTATTCCTGAACCTTATATCTTGAAAGACACAGTTGAGTTACAATCAGTGACATTTCGTCCTTTACATATTATTTTCAACGTTGAGGATGACATCCAACTTACTGACGGTAAAGAATTGTGGGTTAATGACTTCGTAAGAGTTAAAAGCGCTGCCTACCACCATGGATGTAACAAGCCCCAATTCCATGGACACACAGTGTGTAAGCCCGACGGGAAGCTCGTTTGAGATTATCGACGATTTTTCCGAAGATACTTCAACATTCACGGAAACCCAGAATGTCGAATATGTGTTACAAACGCCAGAACAGGTCAATCCTCTAAATGTACAGAGTGTGGCTGTAATGTCTCCATCGTCGCCATTAAGAACAAAGACCACTATGAAGCGACGAACGTGTACATCCAGGATTGATGATATTAAATGTTACAATTCTTGTCATATCCTCAGTGTCAGCCCGTCCGTGTAGAAAAAAAGTTGAAATAAAAACGGTAAACCGAGAGTTGCAAGGTGTCCGAGGAACAAGAGTCTTGAACCAAGGGGATTCAAGTAATGAACGGATTAAAAAAAAGTTTCCCGGTCTCAAAAAAGAATGCTGCGCATGCGCATGCGCGCAGAAAAAAGATCAGGTGACAAAAAAATTTTAATGAAGCGTGACCAAAAGTATATAAAGAGTGAAAAAAAAAATGAAATGGCTTCATAACGAATGGAATCAAAAAACAAACCGTTACAACAATTTCAAACTCCAACGAGCGTAGCAGTAGTTCAACCTTATAAACCTGATCCTCCAATAGATAATGGTGGTACACACGACTCGCATGGGAATCGTATTCGATATTTTGAAGTGTATTAATCGATGGAAAGTAGCGACGAGTTTAACACTTTCTAGCTTGTTTATTGTTATTGTAGCAGGAGGATATTTATTTGGAGCGTTATTTGGAGTTTTTATATTACTTGGAACATTGTTGGGATTTTATATTTGTAATAAATAAACAAAGTGTAAAAAATTTTTTAATGATATATATTATAATAAAATTAAGGTTTAATATTTCTAATTCCGTAAGAAATTCCTCCAGAAATAGCGCCACCCAGAACAGCTTTTCCAATTGTAGGTAAAAGAGGTATAAGACGACTTCCTACTGTAGCCAATAAGGGTCCTATAAATTTTCCTCGCATGCGACTTCTTCTTCTTTGTCCTGCACCTTTTAGAGGTGGTAAATAAACTCTTCCTTTTCCTCTTCTTTTTCCAGCTCCTTGTAATGGAGGTAAATAGGCTCTTCCGCAGCCTCTTTTTTTTCCTTTACCTTGCATAATCGTTTTTAATGGAAGTAAATAGGGTCCTCTTCCTCTTTTTTTTCGCATTTTATGTATATCATATGTTTAATTCGGTTAATTTATTACGTGTAAAGTCAAAAGCGTATTTTTGCCAAGTAGGTAATTGTTTTTGAATGTATTTAGCAGCTGCAAAGGTTGCTAAATCTTTTACAATGTCTCCTTCTAATCCAAAACCTCTTTTTCTTTTATAATGTTTACGAAAACGTTTTAATCTCTTATAGTGTTTTTTGTAGTGTTTTTTGCGATTTTTATACATTTTTTAACGCGGTAAAATAGCAGATATTGAAGACGGAGCTAAAACCGCTGCTAACAAGGGTAGAAATTTACCTCTCATACGTCTTTTTAAATGTCTTTTTAAGTGTTTTCTACCTGCGCCTTTTAAAGGAGGTAAATAAACTCTCCCTCTTCCTCTTTTTTTATATGACTTTTTTTTTATTTTACAAGCGGTGCAACACCCTATTTTACGCATTGCGTTGCTTTTGAAGATAATCCAAAGCGTAACCTCCTACGTTTGATTTCAATAACCGTTTAGCAAAATTTTTCACTTTGGTAAAAAATTTTCCTTTCCCTCTATGATGACGAGTTTTATGATGTCGACGACGGTGACCTCTTGTACGCCTGCGAGCCATGAACACAACAAATAAAAAACAACTAGATTTAAGAAATTTTTTTAAAAATAAATAGCCGTTTACTTATAAAATAATAAATACAAATAGGGTTCGTTTGATAAAATTAAAAATGTTTTTCATAACAAATTAAGACGATTTAAATTTGGTAGGAATATAGGTGATTTCACCGTCTTCTCCTGCCCCTCTTTCTATAATTTGAGCTGGATATTGCAAATACATAGTAAGTATTCCCCTAAATTCATCTGTAAATTGAACATTGATTTGAAACGAATTATTTCCAGCAATGGTAGCAGGAGGTTTATTGTTGATAAAATTATAATCACTGGTGGTGTCAATGTCAATGACATCAAGGTTCGGTTGTGTTAGTAGTAGTCAAATATCGATTAGGATGTCTTAAAAAACTGTCATCGTCTGCAGAATAAAAATCTGCAAAATTGTTAATATTAAAAGTAGAGGCAGTATTTCCTTTACACCAGGATGCATAACTTCTCCAAATAGACCATTGATTGTCTTGCTTTGTCAAATCGTATTCAGTAGTATCACCTGCAGAATTAATATATGTTCTTCTGAAATTATAAAGGGTGACTTTTTTAATCAAGTTGCATGACATTTCAACGGGTGTACAACAATTTTTGTTTAAATGATCGCTTTCTTTTTTTGAATTGACAAAAAATATAATGCTGTGGGGTACAAGATCTGCTGTTTTTATATTTCCCAAATTGACAGTGACTTCTGTCACATTTTCTACGTTGGTGATAACTTGTTCGTAGTGAGCAATACGTAGTAAAGTATAGATTTCGTCTTTTTTACTGTTGAGATATAAAGATTTTTCCAAGGGTAAACTGGGTTTGAGTCTATACGTATTGCAATAAATCATTGGGTTTTTAATAGCCACTCCCACATTAGCAAGCGCTGTTATGTCAGCGTCGGTAATAGGTCTTATCCATTCTAATAGTTGATTCATATCATTTTCGATATAAAATTCCAATCTAATTTGTTTATTTTTTCCAAAATATTCTTTCATTTGAAAAACTTCGCACAATAAACTCAAAGGTACTCTAAATTTATAACCTTTATCTCCATTCATCATAGCATTATATCTATCTTTTAGAGCTATTTGATAGGAGGGAGGTGTTGCTGAATTGAGAGCTCTGACAACTCCATTAGGGTCAGCTGCCTGTACAAGCGCTTTGGCTTCAGCAAATTGAATGGAGTTAGCAGTTGTATCAGCATTTTCTACTAAACCTAAATTAGGATTAATCATCAATTCTCTAAAAGCTTTTGTATAACTTTTTTTTATCAACATTGTTTTAAATCGATCATAAGAGCGATTAACGATAGCATTGTTAGCGCAAGTAGTGTTGTTTTTTTGATAATTGGGATAAAACTTGATTGTTTTAATTAAAACATGAATAAAGTTGTTGCAAAGACAAAATCTATTGAGTAAAGCATCGTCTGTTGTAGGTGTAAATCTTGTTTGCGTGCTCAAATTTTTATAAACAAATAAATCAAAATCCAAATACCAATCTTGTGGATATGTCCATTCGTTAAGTATAGTGGTAAAAGTAATTAAATTAGCCATGTCAGAAGTAAGATCGTAAGAAAATTTTTGATTATTAACAGCAATGACTTCATCTTGAGTTTGAGCTGTTTGAAAACCAGGATATTTTTCATTTAATATCGCTTTATATTCAGCGCTAATATTACCGCTTGTTGCTTCTTGCAATAAATGATTTTCGTGGTCGGCTTGTGCCAAAACATCTTCAATAGTAACATGACCGTTTGTATTGGTGTATAACGATTGCTGTCACCGTCTCTCATATATTTAGCTAACGAACCCATTTTTAAAAAAAAAAAGAAAAACATTTTTTTTCTATTTATTCATCTTCTGATTCTGAAGTGGTTTTTTTAAATGGTATTTTTTTATTTTTAACGTCTTTTAAAGCACGAGTGTAACCAAGGTCAATTAGACTTTTTTTGTTCAATTTTTTTTTCTTTTTGTCGTTGTTATTCTGCATGAGTGGACTTGATAAAATGGCTCTTTGTTGAATAATACAGTTTCTACAAAAACCGCTTATCTTGTCGACAGCATTGACTTCTTGAAAACATTGTGAACAAATGTGTAAAGGACTAGATTTGCTTTTAGGTTTTTTTTCAACAAGTTCTTCTTCTGAACTTTCGGTTTCAGATTCTGAATATTTTCGTTTTTTAGGTTTGGATTTGATTTGTTCCTTTTTTCTCCTATTCTTGGGAGGTTTTTCTTCTGGTATTTCTTCTTTTTTATTTTTGATTTTTTTAATTTCATCCAATTCGGATTTCATGTTTTGCAATTCAGATTTGGTGGAATATTGAGTCAGTTGATTTTGTAATTGCTGCATGTGATTTTTAATCTGAGTGAATTGATCTTTAGGATTGACTTTTGATTCTTGCTTCATTTTTTCTTCTAAATTGACTAAATTTTTATGATATCTTCCTTTGGCACAAAAGAGACTCATTTTTTTTTTTTTGTAAGTAGGTAAGAGAAAAAATAACAACTTTTTTTTTCTTTTTATATTTTCTTAATCATAATAAAAAATAAAAGACATTATTTTATACTAATCAAACTAGTTAATTGTAAAACGGAACCATTTGAATCTTTAACGTAGGATTAAAAAAAACGGTAGAACTAAGATTATTAAAGGTAAGCGGTTCAGATTTTGAATTGAGAAACGACCATCTTGTTTGTTTCCAATCGTCTACATCGTTGATATCAAAGGTGGATAATTGTCCTTGAATAGAAGGACTACGATTTTTTGTAAAATCAATATTGGTGGTGACTTGAGTAGAATTGGTGTAGTCTAATAAATTGAAAAAAGCAACAATTCCGGGAACATAAATTTTGTTCATATACATTCCACAATTTACAGCTTGATCGCATTTGATAAAAATATAAGCGTCCGTAGTTGAAGGAAAATTGGAAACGGTGTTATTAAAATTACTAATTTGTACAAGAGCACATCTTAAAAAAGCGAGTCTTTTTTTTTGAATTTTAAAATCGAGTGTCATGGCGTTGGTCATATTTTGATCGACTTGCATAACAAAGGGATTGATTTGTTGAGTTAAACTGTATTGATCTCTTTGTAAAAGTAAAGTATAAGGTACAGGATTGTTTCCAACAGGTTGATACATTTTTAAAATGATATTTTTTAAAGGCAAGCTGTCTGTCCAAGTTTGTATAATCGTACCGTCGCTTTTTTTTTGATAAATAAATTGTCCGTTGAGCGAAGTGCAATAAAATACCAATTCTGTTAGATTATTTCCTTGTAATACCCCGTTCATACTGACGATAAAACACGTTTTATCTTAAAAGCGTATTAAATTGTTATTGCAAAAAGCTGTATAAAACAACAATAAAACAATACTGCAAGGTTGCTTTGTCAATATAAAAAGCATGTGTTAATATAAAACAACCTCGCCATGTTGTTTTATTACTGTTTTGCAGAGTTTATAACATTATAAACACAAAACACATTTAAAATAAAACGTGTTTTATCTCCAATGTGAACGGGGTATAATATAGCTTTGACACTATTTAACCATGTTTTATGAGTCGGTGTAGTCGCTCTTTCAAAACTAGTTGTAGTGACAAGAGGTACTTTGATAGTATTTGAAAATAGAGATTTGATTTGTTCGCAATAGATTAAAACTTCAATAAAAGTTTCTGCGTTATATTTAGCAATTAAAGCGTTATCGCCTGTCCACATTTTGTAAATGTCATCAGGTAAGTTGGAAGGTAAAATTTGAAAAGGTACACCTTTAATTACGGGAGCACCAAGGACGCCATATGTCCATTCGCCGATATCATATTCAGAATAGGAATTATGTTTCATTTGAAGTCCTACTAAACCTTTCATAAGTAGTTTACTGATTTTAATGGGTGACAATAATTTTCTTTGGAAGGAGGGTAAAGAAAAAAAAGTATAATAATTTGATACTCCGTCGATAGGATACAAGAAGGTATACCTTTGGGTATGTTGGTAAGATATTTACTAAACATGTTAAAATTGGGTCCTGCATAAGTATGATCGGCAAAGGTCAAGTTGTTTAAATTGAGATTGAGTAAATTGTTTGTTACGTTTAAACTTTCGGTAAAAACATCCATCATTTTTAATTCTCTTTCAGGCCATATGACTTGATCTGTGTTAAAAAAAGGTAAAGGTAAAGAAGCTAAAGGTATATTTTTCAAACTATAACGATAATAATGTCTTAGGTTTGTATATTTAAAAAAAATTTGATAAAAACTTGTTAATAATTCTATAGGTTCTACGCCTAATTCAGTAGCTGTAACATAGAGAAACTTTGTGCCAAAACCAGTTGGAAAAGCAGTTGAAAAAGCAGCTTTAATAATATCTCCAAATTGCGGTAGTACCATTTTTTCACTGGTATAAACTCCGGGTATAGCAGGGTTTTTAGTATCAACATATTCATTCCATATTTTCCATAGAGATTGAATGCGAACGGCGTCGGTGAACACACGTGGAGTGCATTGACTAAGATCAGCTTCTATATTAAAAACGTTGCCTAGATAGGCTATTGTGTTGGTGTTGGTTAATATTTTTAATAAAAAAAATGCAATTTGCCACGGTACAATGTGTTTCATTTTTGATTTTGTGCTTTCTGCAATAGGTAATATGTTGTGAATATAAATATCTAAAGCAACAGTAAGAATATTATCATCTGCAGTTAACGGTCTGGTATCCGTAAGTATGCTTCCCGAAGATAATGAGGGTTTTTTATAATTGGGTGTCAGCATGATATGAATAAACGGACGATCAAAAGTATCTTCAACACCGTTTAGAATAATCTGTCTTTCGGGTGAAACAGCTGCTACTTGTGTCGCGCTTAAAAGCGGATGTTTTGCATATATTACAAAATTTTTACTAGTGTGAGTGTTTAATGATAAATTGAATATATTGTCGTACAGAGATCTATTAGTAATATAATCATATTGTAGTAATTTGGTAAAATCTTCTATAACGTAGGCATTTGCAGATGTTCTGTTTGAAAAAAAACCAAAATAAGATAATCCTCTTTCTTGTACGGTTGAAGTTGAACTAGATCGAATAGGTTGTAAAAAAGAAGGGTTGCTTGCATATTCCTTTCTTTTTTTATAATACCACAGTAAGTTATAGTTGGTTCTATTAGCAAATGGGGTGGTATTGATGTTGAATAAATTTTGTTGTACATTGTTGTTTGCATCTAAACTAAACTTTATCATGGGCATATCGACTACAGTTGTTTTGTATCTAAGTTCAGTGGAAGGATCAAATAATAATTTTGGATTAAAATATTTTGTTGATGAAATTTTAGCATCTTTATTATAATAACTTGAAAAAAAAGTCTGAAAAATAGAGCACTCTATTTAATCTGGAATTATAAAGTTCCAAGTTTCTAATAAAAAAATCATCTTGATAGAATTTGGGTGTCATAACACCAAAGAGTCTACTTCTACCTGTTGCATAAAAGGACCACATAAAACTCAAATGATCACTACTCATGTTTTCCATATCCAATATGTCATAGCAAGGAAACGTGTCACCTGGTAAAAGGATATGATTGGCGTACAAGACAACACTTTTTGTAACAAGATAAAAATATTTTATGGGTCTTGTAGGATTAGCAATCATGTCGCTTTGAATATCGGATAACATTTTTTTTATAGCTGGTTTGGATTCCATTCTTAAACCGTAAGCGTTTTCAGAAAAAGATAGGCTTTCGTCTACTCGAGTTAAATTAGTAGGTACGTCCATACTGGCTAAATGTAAAATGGTATTATTTTTAAATGTGGGTTTGTCAATATCGTTAGGAATCAAGGGTAAACTAAAATCGTTCAAAACATTATAATGCACGCTAGCTTCATTTTTATTTTTAATTTCGCTAAAATAATACGTACTACAATCATATTTATTTACATTACGTTAAATTGTTCATTTTTTCTTTTTTTCTTGCAGTTTTTTCTTCATAGGTTTTAAAAAAGTATTAACATATTCATTAAAGTTTTTATAATAAATGTCTTTGTCTTCTTCGTTAACAGGTAAAAAATCTTCTTGTTTTACTTTAAAAGTCGTATTTAAATTGCCTACTATTCCCACTTTATAAATATAAACGGGTAAATAACCTTCGACTGAAGGGTTAGTGCGCTGAGAGACTTTGATAATAATTACTTTTTTGGTCGTGTCCCAATACGGTTGATCGCGGGTAGTTGATTTGCTAAGTGTCTTTGGGATCTATTTTATATTTTTTCAAATAACATTCGGTTCCAACGGAGAGAGGTTTGTATATTTTTAATTTTTCGTTTTTGTATTCTTTTTCTACTCGATGTAACATGTTGGAAGAAAAATGATGGCCTCGTCTTTTGTCGTCTCGGTATTGATCGACTAAACGAAGGGCTTTACCTTTGGCGTCGTCAGCATCCAATTCATCAGGAGCAATTCCACTCGTGACTCGTTCTTTTTCGTTGAGTTTTTGTTCCATGTCCTCGATATAAAAACTCCAATTCTTTTTTTGAAGTTCGCCTTGTTTTTTTAATTTTAGATAAAGTTGTTTTAAACGTCCTATTGTTGATTCGGCCAAGTAAGCTTTTCCATAATTTTTAGAACTAAAATGTACAATGTTTTGTTCATAACACCATTCTTCCATTTTGTTGTTAAAAAATTCACCACCTTGATCCGTTTGCGAGTAGATAAAAGTTTTATCGTCTCTTTTAATGTCTTCAAAAATATGTTTAAAACTGCTCAGCACTTTGTCCGCTGTTTTTTTACCGGTGACTCTTAAATAGACTTTTTTAGATACTCCATCTACCACAATTAAACAAAATTCGGGTCGATGAGAAGCAAAATTTTAATTAAAACGGTTCATGTCGGCCAAATCAGCTTGAAAATATTGTCGTGGTCTATCGTACGAATATTGATGTGTTTCGTAAACAAGGTTTACGAGGAGCTTGTTTTTTAGCGTTGACATCGTGTTTTTTTAAAAAGCAAAGTAACGTGTGACCAAGCGGTGATGAGTCCGTTCCATTTGGCATAGATGGAATTTTCTAAAAGCGCTTTGAGTTGATCGTAAAACTTCAAATCGGTTGGATTTTTTTTTAAAGTGTCCAAATGTAATAAAACTTTTTTAATTTTGGGTACGTCGGTCAAAGCAAACAAACGACTCGATAATTTGGTTAGTTGATCTTCTACAAGGTTGTCAATAGCATCTCTCAAGACATTGTCCATTTTTTTTTAAAAGTCGGTATATTTTGATATCGGAGTTTTTCTTTTTCTTTCTTCTATATTTGTAGATGACGATCTAGTAGATGGTTTTTTTGTTCTTAATCCTAAACGACAACTTCTAGTTAACATAGGAGTTTCAGTACTAGCAGCTGTTGGTTCAGTTTCAGTTGTTTCAGGTAAAGCAGTAGCTCCTAATAATGTGGGATCAGTTTCAGGTTCAGTAGATGCAGTTGTTTCAACAGGTTCTTCTTCTTTTTTAGTTTCTATCGAACCCAAATAAGGATCGGATGCTCGTGTTCGTGGTTCTATTTTGGGTGTAGGAATTTCTAATAAGGAAGACTTTGTTAAAGGATGAGTGAATAAATTTCTTTTTTTAAAATAGGTAACATGTTTTAAAGCGTTGGCAAATTTTACAATATTATTAGAATCCATTTCAAAACATTTTTTATAAGATATTAAAAGCGAATTTAAACGAGCAAGATGAGAATTATACATTACACCCATTATCATCAACATTTCAAGTAAACTTTTTTCTTTGATTGTATTTTCTGTACTGTAAAATTGATTTGAATTGGATTTAATATGTTGTAATAATCCCAACATACCTCCTTTAGCACAAGTTTGTTCTACTTCTTCTTTTAATAGGGTCACCTCTGTTACATCTCTAAAAGGTAAAGAAGGCACAGTGTTGAAAAAAGTTTTGAACGTCAAATAAACCATTGTTTCTCTGATGGGTCTGCTAGCTAACGCGTTTTCGTTATAGTTGTTTAACATTCGAACAAACATATCTTTATAAGGTAATAAATAACTCTTGACTTGTATGTATTCTCTCAATATTTCAAATTTTTCACCTCGAAACATTTCGCCATAGTGTATACATCTTTGTTGAATAATGTCTTTTGTTTGTGTTAATATTTCAAAAGCTCTACTTCCACCAAAACTTTTATCGCTGAGTGATTCGCTTTCTATAAAACTAGAAGTCATAACAGTGTAAGGATCTCGAGCTAGAGCGCCAGCATATACACCTTCGGAGGTTAATTTAGTTTCGTTTCGGAAGGGTATGTTGTATTTTCTAATAAAACTCCATAATTTAGCAAAAGTGAGTTGTCTTATTTGGTAATAATCAGCTACTATTCTCATGTTTGTTACAGAATGAGAAGAAGTGAGTAAAGTTAAAAATTCGTTAGCATATTAGGAATATTGTTTTGGATCGTTTATTTTTTCAAAGGCAAAGTTGCTGACATTGTTAATAATACTAGTTATAGATTCTTCTACATCTACGACGTTGGCTAGGTATAAAATATAAATTTTTAAATTGCTTAGAGTGGCTTTTTCGTTTCTCGGTTTGTAAACGCGTAAAGAAATTTGATGCGATCCAAATCGATAATTGACTTGATTTTTACACATGTCCACCAGCTGTTTAGCCAAGTTGGGAATTTTTTTTACAGATTCGTTTCGATAAAGTTGTTCTAGAATTTCGCTCACATTGGCTGTTTCGTGAAAAATTAAAAATTTATTAAGAGGCGTCAAAGTGTAAATTTTTTTATGAGTCGATGGAATAGTATTTAAAGTAGTAGAACGCGGTAAAGTGTTTAATGTAGATTGAATAGAGGTGGGTGGTGTAGCAGTAAGAGAGTTGTCTTGAATAGGAAATCTTTTTAAATTTCTCATCGTTCTTAAAGATTCGCTTATATTTCTTTGATCAATTTGATCATTAAAATCGCTTTGTTTATTCAAATTTAAAATGCTTTTAAAAGCGTAAGCATCGCCTCCTACGTTGAGATAGGTTTTCCATTTTTCTTGATCGCTGATTAAACTTGTAGCTATATCACTATCGAGCATAGTGTCTAGAGGTAACAAAGCATTTAAATTTTGTTGAAAGCTCACTTCACCAGCAATTTGATTGTCGAGATTGATGGGATCGGCATAATTGAGAGAAAAAGGCAAATCATATCTCAGGATAATCTCAGAGACATTTGATGTGTTTGTTTCTCCAGATTCTAGGTTACCTTGTTCGTTTTCTTGTTCGTTAATTTGTAATAATTTTTTGTTAAAAACATCCATGTTGTAGGCATTTTTGGCTAATACCTTACGTAAAGTTAATAAAGGAGACTCGTGATAAAGTCTATATCTATTCATGTTTCATAAAAATACAAATTATTTTGAAGATACAATTCTTTTTGACAATAATCAACGTCAAACTGTTGTCTTAATAAATCGATTACAGTTTTTGTAGGTTGTATAGTGTCGAATGAGATTAGTTTATTAGCGTAATAATTTATAATTTCGTGATAAAGTTTAAAACGAGTAGAGTTAAAATATTCTTTTAAAACGTCGTAACTGTGATAAACAAAGTCTGATATAGCTTGATTTTTATCTTTCATTTTTTCTTTTTTCATGATGACTTTTCCGTTTTCCTTAAATTTTGGATACGGATACAAATATTCTTTGATAAAAAGTTTAATTTCTATACAAACGTATTCTTGAAAAGCGTTTTTTATTTGTTGTCGTTCGTGATCCGATAAAAGTTCGCATTTTAACATTTTTACAGCGTTAAAACGCGTCAAAATTTCTTTCATCCATATTTTAATTTCGTTTTCGATTTTAATGTCTTTTCTTCTATTCATTTTCGGAATAAAAATTTGTCCTCGAACAGCCAACTTTTGTCTCATGGCTTGAGGTTTACTAGCTTTGTTGGAAGGATTGCAACATTCGTAATCGTTTTGTAAAATTCGTAAAAATTCTTCGCTTTCCCAATCATGTAGAATCAGAACTGGGTCCACCGTCTGAAGATTCGTCTGTAGATTCGTCTGAAGATTCGCACAATCCATATCGTTTTTTTCTTTTAATTTCTTCGAGTAGCTGTGTTGCTCTCTCGCTTTCACTCCACTTTCTTTTTTTTATCGTATTTTCGTTTTCCTTATTTATATCGATTTTATCTTCTTCGCCGGGTTTATTCTCCTTCTCTTGATTATAGTTGTTGTGCTGCGATTTGAGATAATAATGATTTTTTAGATTAGGCGCTTTTACGTAGGGAAAAGATTGAAAATTAACAATTTTTTTGTTCACGCTCATGTCTTTATAATCAATGTCCAATTTACCTTGAGCGTCTACTGTAATAAATACTTTTTGTTCTTTACTCGTAATCTGAGTTCTTAAGCGTGCAACGGAAGAGTTTCTTTTAAACAAAGCCAAATGTCCGTGTTGATTAGAAGTTTCTTTATTTAACAAATCGCTGATAACGTGATGATGCATTTTGCCGGTTGAAGGAAAATCGTTTTTAAATATTTTTTCAATTTCGCTGTTGTTATCAAAAGAAATAATACATTTGTAATGAGAGGCTAAATTGTTCCAACATTGACTGTCTTTAGAAGGTACGGAATGAAAAACGGTAATGGTACCTACTACGTGATGAGAACCGCTAGAACACGCGCTCGTGTATTGTTGACTTTTTAAACAAAAAGCGCTAATATCATCAAATAAAAGTATTGTTTTTAATAAACGGTGA
Source organism: Hydra vulgaris (assembly GCF_038396675.1). Lineage (NCBI taxonomy): Eukaryota > Metazoa > Cnidaria > Hydrozoa > Anthoathecata > Hydridae > Hydra > Hydra vulgaris. The sequence continues at coordinate 9,112,315 of NC_088932.1, read as the reverse complement.
TCGCTATTTTGAATACCGTATTTATCTTTGGAAAAACCAATGGCTCTCTGTATTACTGAATCTAAATTTTCTGGACTGGTAACTGTTATAATCTGATACGCTTCTAAATTATTTTTTGAAGATTCGATAATATTTTTCCATGTTTTGTGTTGACAATCGCTAGGTTCTCTCATTTGTATCACAAATAACATTTCGGCATCAGGAAATTTTCCACAATGTAATAAATCTCTAGCCATAGTTGATTTTCCGCTGTTTGTAGGACCTGTAATAATTGTATTTTCAGGATAGACATCTTGAGTAGGTTTAAAAATATTAAATTTCACTTGCGAATGGGTTTCTTCGTCTTTGAGTTCAGTTTCTTTTGATGTTCCTTTTAAATGGAAATCATGAAAACCTTTTTCGTTTAATATTTCGGTAATAGATCTACCATCTTTTTTTTCTAAAGGTTTGTCTATAGGTTGTTCTACAGTCTCTATTTTTTGTTCAAGAGGTTTTTCTTCTTTTTCTTCCATTTTTTTTAACTACGAATAAAAAAAACAACAACATTTTTTTTAATTTATATCCTTTTTTTTATCAAAAAAAATTTTTACAAAATACGGTTTAAAATAATTTTTTTAATGTCCATTCTTGGTATGTTGTTCATTGCGTAAAGTAATTGTTCTTTAGTACCATTACGATTCCATATTTTTAACATTTCAAAAGCTTTATCTTCAATATATCTGTAATCTACATCAATAAAATCCAGTTCCTGTTTGTTTACTTTCAAATATCTTCCACACGTTTTCCAATCTCGATTTAATCGTTTTGCCACTTCTGTTAATACTATATTATCCATCTTTTTTATTTTCTAAAAGACAAGTGCAATTATAATGAATTCTATTTTAATTTTCACAATGAACACAATCTTCTTCATAACATCCCACGTGACAGGCAAAACGTAAATAATCAATCAAACAATCGAGACAACAACTTAAAAATTCTTCAGGAATTAAATCTCGTCCGTTTAGAGTAATAAGAATCAAACGCGAAGTATAAGAATCGTTTTTTTTAAAATAATGAATTTCGTTTTCTGTATTTTCTACTAAATAAAAATTTTTAAAACCAATTTCTTTTAATTTGTTTTCAAGTTGTTGCGTTGTCCAATTGTGTTCTAAAAAATAAAACTCCATTTTTTTTATATTCATAAAAAAATTTACAAATTTATATTCTTTTTAAGATCGTATAATAAAGGGATCAAAATCTTTCGATTAAACATGGCCATTGTTTGATAACGTTCTGATTGTTTTATAATATTTTTTTCAATTTCAAGTAAATTTTGAATGTGTTCATCGCTACAAAATTTTTCTATATCGGTTAACACTTTTAAATTGGCTTCTCGTATCGGTTGCAAAAGACAATGATCTCGAATTTCGGTCATGACTCCGTCATCAAAAACATAATTTTTTTGTGTAAATCTTTTTAAAAAATCAATAGTGTGCGTTTGTATTTTCACTTGTTTGTAATTGACACTCATTCTATTTTGTTCGATAGGTTGATTTTCTTTTATCACTGAAAAAGGAACTTGTTTACACAATCTTTTGGAAGCAAAAGTATCGAATCCGTTGACATAATTTGAAAATAAAAGTTTAGAATTGGGTACTCCTATAGCTCTATTTTTATAATAGTTTTTTTCTTCGTCTCCGTTGACGCTATGAATACTATAACATTTAGGTCCCATAACAAAAGCTTGTGCAATGTAATAAGGAGGAGGTATTTCGTTTTAAAAATGATCCGTTTCTTTGGCGTATAGAGTGGAATAAAAAGGATGAGTCGTTTTATATTTGGAATAATCCATCCAACGATTGCCAAAGTTTGAAAAATAAATCCATTCTTCTACCTTTTCGCGAAACGTTGTAGAAAGCATTTTGTGTTTCTTTTGCGTAATGAAAAAACAACCAGAATCAGTATCTGTTACTACCAAATGTTTTTCAGCTCCATGATTTCTTAATACTTGTCCCAATTTCCATCTAAAACGTCCTACGTTGAGTTTGGCATAAGATAAAATTTGTGAAGCTACAATACGTAAAGAGGTGTTAACGAGTTTGCATTTTTCGCTGGTTCTTAAAATGAGAGCATTTTTATGATCTTTTGATTTTAAAAGTTCAAAGACGTCTTTTATTTCAGGATGATTGTCTTAATCGTGAAATAAAATACTTTTGGTTTTAACATCTGTCATCAAACCAAACAAAGTTTCTTTAAAATAATCATCATAACTAAAATCACTCGTCTCGTATTCATCTAAACATACTTTTTTTTCAAAAATATCCTATTTATATCTTTCAGGTTCAACACCAATAAATAGGGATCCGTTATATAATAAATTTTGAAAATGAAAAGGGAATAACATTTTATTATTTTCATCGGTTTGACCTTCTTGAATTAAAACACGACGAATGTTTTGAAAATTTTCAATACTATTTTGAAATGCTTTTTCTTCGTGGTTAATAAAAGTAGTATTTAGTTTTTGTGCAATTTGTTGACTCAAGGTTCCGTAATGACCGTTAATTTGCAATTTGCAAGAAGCATCCACTACCTTGTCACCCTTTTTAATAGCTTCTTTTCTTTTTTCCATATTTCGTTTTACCATTTTTTGAGCTAAAGGATAACGCCATAAAGGAAGCACTTTGTAAATTTTTTCAACAACGCATCCACAACATGTAGTCAACCATATTAAAGTGTCTAAAAATTCACAAGTTTCATGCGAACTTAATTTCATGACCAATTTAATAGTTTTGTCTTTTTCTATACCGTAGGTTGCATTGTTTTTGAGATAACGTTTGGATACAATTTCAGTGGGAGAATAATCTTGAAAGGATATAATTTCTTTTTCTACCATGGGTGAAAAACCTCCTACTTGATCTTGATACTCTGGTTTCATAGTAATTTGACAATGCACTAAAGCACTAGTCGAGAAACCGTTTAAATTAACGCGATGATATTTTTGAATCACATCGTCTAAAGTAATACATTCCAAATCAAAAGAATATTTTATGTGAAAAGGTAAAGGTTTTAATTGAGCTCCTCCGCATTGTCCATTTTCGTCCATAAAAATTAAACATCCTCTCAATTCGCTGTTTAATTTGAGTTCTTTTATTTTAGGTTCAAAGTAATCTGTATCAATGGCCAATTTTTGCGTACCGTTGGTGGACATACCACCTCGAATACTCTTTTCAATCATTTTTTGATGTTCGTTGGTCGCAGGATATTGGATTGGAATTAAACTAATGGTAGAATTTAATTTGCTGGTATAACTAAAAATGCTAACATGATTTAATATATGAAATTTTGTAAATTCAAATGTTCTTTCGTCAAAGTCAATCGTAACAGAACCTAATACGACCGTATCGAGCACAGTATAGATATGCAATAAGGATTTTAAAGTTTTTAAATTTAAAAAGTTCCACGATTTTTGAACACCTTCATAAGCTTCTTTCAATTTTTCTATTTCTTTTTGTAAGTTTTTAGACTTCATTAAATCGTTTTGAGCAAATATTTCGATAGGTGGAAATGTTTTATATTCAATGTTTAAGAGTTCGTCTGTTATTTGCGAGTAAGGAAATAATGTTTTTTCAATAAAACAGTTTTTAAACTCTGGATTGTCGGCTAAATCATTTACTTCGGGATGAAAAGGGCGTAAATAATGCAACATGGTGTTGACAATTTGATGTTGAGCTTTTTGTGACAACATACTACTGGCTTGTTCTAAAGAACAGTTTAAAATATTCAAACTATCTACAATTTTAATATGTTTACCGATGCAGATAATATTGACTTTGCTCACATTTTTAGATATAACAAAAACATCTTTCATGTTGCTGTATTTTATAAAAGCGTTAAAAGGTGTAGTTTCAGATTCTGCCAAATGACCGTATAACGGAATATCCAACATTTTTTTTAAACCTTCAACAATCATAATGCGATTATCAAAAGAAGCATTGCGAGCAAAAATAGGACAAGACAAATGCAGACTTTATCTACCTAAATTTTTTTTGCAATAATCGTAAGCTAATCCATACACTTGTCCTGAAAAATGATCGTGATCAATAACAAGATAATCTTCAAAAGCGTTAAGAAAAAAATTGCATTTATTTAAAACTTTTTCTCGATTTTTTTCATCTTAAATAAAATCAGATAAACTAAATTTTGTGTCAAATTGATTATTAAAAGCAACCAACATGGTGTAATACCATAATTCGTAGACGGGTTGCTTGAATTTTCTCATTAGAAACAAAAAATGAAGGTTATCTGTATATTGCTCACCACTTTCGTTAATATATTTGCGAAAGATTTTGATTAAAAAGTAGGGATCTTCTAACAACTCTATATCTTCTTGATTAACATAGTTTTCAAATTGGTGTTCGGTCATGATAAGCAAAGACAATTGTTTCATATAATCTACAAGTTCAGCAGTGGTGATTCTCACATAATCACTCAATAAACCGTTAGTGGCAGGTAGATATTGAAATTTTTCCCACCATCTACAACAAAGGTAATACAAAGTGGAGACTCGAAATAAATCTTGTTTCATTTTTTCAGCATCGTTGTCGATTAAATAATTTTGAACGTGACAAGGTAACATGAACAATTCTAAACGTCCTACTCTTTGAAACACCATGTTCACAACTTGAATTCGTTTGTCGTTATAAATGCGAAATTCATTATGATTTAATCTTTCAATTTCTTGAGGAGTCATGTGAGAAAATTTATTTTTATTAACATCAGATTGACGTATTTTATCTATGGGAGTTCTACAAATAGAACAACAAGGATTTTCTTCTTGCCATATTAAATCTCTTTCTTCATTTGATATATTTAAATTTATAAAACGCGGTAAACATATTTCATAAGTAAATCGAACCAAAGTATCTGCTAAAGCAATGATATTGTAAGCTCTCAATTCCATTTTTAATTTTTCATTATTTTCACAATTTAGCTTTTCCAACAAGATACGTCTGTGTGTCTTGTGAAGTAAAGAAACTCCTGGTTGAAAATAGTCTGGTAGACAGGTTAAAGGATTTCTTTCTAAACTTTCAACCGTATTTTCATAATAAAAAATCCATTGAGTAATGACTTGACCTTGTTCGTCCAAACCAAAACATTCTCTTGCTAATTTTTCATGAATGCATTGAATCACAATGGAATGACAATAATAATTCAACTCAGATAAAGGTTTGACTTTGGAAGTAGCATTTTCTTCAGACTTTGTAATACTCGTTTCACAATCAAATGTCATTAAAAATGGAAACAAGTTTCTACTTGTACACATGAACGAATTTTGTGGTCGATAGTGAGTAATGCAATCATCGTATGTAAATTTGTCCGGTTTATAATAACCTTCGCATTTGTGTTTCTCTGTAATAAATTTTTGTCCACAATCTGAACATTGAAACAAAACACGTGAGTTGTTAGAACAAAAATACTTTGTACAAAATTTTTCATTCAACATGCTTATAGCGTGAAAAGAATTGTTTTTTTGAAAAATACAAATTTTGATCGTGTTGATTGTTTTTTCCGTTCATTGGCTTTATTTCTTTCTTCATCATTAATAAAAACTCTTTTAGAATCTTGATCGTCTTTGGTAATGTTTGCGCTTTCGTAAACTACTTTTAATAATTCTGCAATAGAACTTTTATATTGTGATTTTAATTTAGAATGCAACAATCGAATTTTGGTGTTTTTTTTGTTAACGGCAAAAATTTTAATATTAATACGATCAAAAGTATTTCCGTAAGCAAAACAATGACACAAATCAATCAAAGTTTGAAATGACATATTTTTAGATTTTTTTTTTATTTGTTGTAAAACGTCTTTCCATGCTAGAATATTTTGCTCTTCTTGATCTTCAAAAAGAAGTTGTAAAATATTTTCTCCAGAATATAAATCAGTAGCATTTTTTTCCAACACTTTTTTATTCCATTCTTCAATGGTGCACACATTCCATTGTCGAATCAACAAAGAGACAAGAAAAGCAGAATAAAAACATAACCCTGGTTCAAACAAAATACTATAATCTAAAAACATTTTCTTTTTTTGTTGACAGAATAGTATAAGATATACTTTTTAGTGATTTTTCCCATTGTGTTATAGAATGAGGTCTATACCATTCGCCAAACCATTTGTCTATTTCTTTCTTCTTTTGTTGATTTTTTTCGTAATATGTTTTCATGCTTTTCTTTCGATTGCTTTTCCTTCGTTGATTTTGTATTTTTGTATTTTTTTCATAATAGCTTTTGTTGTGTTTTTTCTTTTTTTCAATCTCTTCATCTGTCATGAGCATTTTACTTTTAAAACCAGACAATTCAAAATCTCGTAATTTCATCATGGATCTTTCTGTTAAATTGGATAAAGTTTTAATTTTAATATTACATAATCGTATTATCTTCCATCCGCTGTCGTTTTCTAAAACATTAAAAACAGCTCGCACATTGGCATCTTGAATAAAACGTAAATTTATTGGTCCTTCTAAAGGTTTAATAAAATAAACAGGTGAATTGTAACAACGTTTCATTATTTTACAATAACCATTTTCAATAGACTTGCAACACAAAGTAACAATATTATAACCCAATAAGAAATTTTGAAACAAGTCACCAAAAAGAATACTGTTTTTCATTTGTGTTTCAAATCCTTCCATTGTTTTTTGTTCAACATGATAAACAATTTCATCAGGACTTTGAGTTTCAGAATAAAGTTGTGATTCTTCTACAATATCTTCATCTTTATAATCATCTTTAATGTAAAAAAAATGTTCCGTGTATATACTGTTATTACTAAAACGAGTTTCCTCAGTTTGATATTGAAATTTAATTTTTTTTTTTAATAATCTAAAAAAAAAAAAAATTTACATGTATTTTTTATAAATTTCCAAAACATCAGAATCAACAGTAATACTTTTAAATAGTGTTCGTAAATCAAATTTGTTATTAATAATTATAAATATATCGTTAATATTACAAACTCGTGATAAAGAAACATAATAAAGACTATTAATAAAAGCCTTTGAATTAAATTGAACAACGGCTTTATTCATGGTACTTCCTTGTGCTTTATGAACAGTAAAAGAAAATGCTAATTTTAAAGGTAAACCAAATCTTGAGCCTACGGCAGCATGAGAGCAATCTAAAATTTCTTCTTTGACACATTCAATTTTGACTTCTTTTTTATTCATCATCACCCAAACTGCATTATTTTCTATTAAAATGACGGTACCAATAGTACCATTGCACAAACCTTCTTCCACATTAATATTTCTTACAAGCATTACAATAGCACCTATTTTAAGATAAACAGCTGTTGGAATTTGAAACGTGCATGGAATATTTCGATTTTTAATAACATCTTTAGCATAAAACCAATACCCTTCTTGTTTGATAGTCTCCATTTTTTGATTGTTATAAACATCCACTTCGATGTTTCTAAAAAATAATCTTGCATATTTAGAGTTTAAATTTTCATCTTTTTCAAAACAACGTGTCATAAAATAATCAATAGTTTTGTCTGAAACTTGACCATAACGTATTTCATTTAAAGCTCCAAAATATTGTTCATCGTCTTTTTGTCTAAAGCATTGAGTTAAAACCAACACTTCTGTCATGTAGTGTTGCCATATTTGTGATTTAAAAACAAATTGCCCTGTAACAGGTGGCAACTGAAAAAAATCACCACAAGCAATCACTTGTACACCACTAAATAATTCATCGTAACATTGTCTAATTTCATAAGCTATTGAATGTAATAAATCAAATGTTTGAGCGTTAATCATTGAAATTTCATCAATAATTAAAACATCAGTTTCCAACCATGTTTTTTTAATGTCTGGATGCATATGACGTTTGTAATAATCAACACTTTTAACACCAGTTTCTATACCAGCAAAAGCATGTATGGTGACACCATTGAATAAATAAGCTGCTTTTCCAGTACTCGCAGTAATATGTATTGTTTTATAAATTTGTTCACAAATATGTATACAAAAATTCAATATAAAAAATTCAATATAAAAATATAATTATTCATCCATATATATATTTGAAAAAAAAAATGCGTTTTTCATAGTCATTATATTCTGAATGTAAAATTTTCAAACAAATCTTTCTACATTTTCCACACATATCGTCTGGATTACAAGGACAGAGAGCCAAACTGTTAATTCCATCTTTATGGTATGAAAAAGTCTTTTTTAACAACACTTCTGCTAATCCCACTTTTCGCGAAGCTAATATTATATTATTTTCCGTTTTTTAATTATGTAATCTAAAAAAATACATAAAAATATATACAAAGTTTATTCAAAAATATATAAAGAATCTTTATTTTTTGCTTCCGAACATAAAATTTCCGATCTGATTTTTCGACATTTTGTGCACATATCATTCGGTTCGCAAGGACACGAAGTCAAATAGTTAATTCCGTCTTCATAATATAAAAAGTTCTTTTTCAAGAATACTTCAGCCAATCCTAATTTTTTCGAAGCCAACATTATATTGATTGACATTTTTTTTATTATGTAATCTAAAAAAAAAATACATTTTTTTAAAAAAATTAAATTTAAAAAATTCTTCTTATTTCAGCATAAATGTAACAAGCGTTTAAAATACAAAATACACAATTCGATATACATTCACATTGAGCTATTTTACATAGAGCTTCATAAACAAAATCAGGTTTTTTACAAACAAATAAGAGCATTGTTTTGCTAACCCCTATTTTTTTAGCTACTTTTTCACACATTTCAGAAGCTTGTTCACTCATACGCCAATCTAAAAATAAAAATGCTTCAAAAACTTCTTTTTCTCTTTTAAAAGTTTTTTCTTCTGAATATTTATCAACTCGTAGTTTTTTAGGTTTGATTTGTCGCACTTGTTTTACAAATTTGTCAAATTCTTCTTGAATCATTTCTTCTTGAAACAATTCTTTAAGATGATAATCTTCCAAACAATCTTCCAAACAGCCATCTTTGTTTTTAACAATTTAAAATTCACAAACCACAACCATTTTTTTATTATGTAACCTAAAAATTACAAAAAAAAATTATAAAAAATAATTACAAAAGTTTTATAATAAAGTATAATTTTCAAACACTTCAAGCACAGTTTATTTAATATTTTCTTCACGAATATAATGTTTCACAAAATCATATATTGTTTTGCAAGAATCACAAGGACTCAAGCCAGTACAAGTTTCTTTTGAACAAGATTCTGCTTCATTCAATAACCTCCTTATCGTTTAAGTTTGATCGTGAATAACAGCTGTTGATAATAAAAGTTGAGTGATGTGATGTTCAACATGTATTTTAAAGTTTGACATTTTTTATTATGTAATTAAAAAAAAATACAATAAAAATTAATTGAATACAATAAAAAATACAATAAAAATTAATTTGAATGGTCATTTAAATGTCTCAAACAATTTTCTTTGGTTTCATCGCGTAAACAATTTTCTTTGGTTTGTTCATTACATAAACAATTTTAACTTTTTGAGAATTTGCACATAGTTGTATATAACGTGATGAGGTTTCAACAGGTGTCAATAAACTATTAGTTGGTCGTACTGTTAAATTTGGTCGTACTGTTAAATTCGACATTTTTTATTATGTAATCTAAAGAGAAAAAAAAATTTAATCAATAAAGGTACTCAAATATTTCATTGTTTTTAAAAAAGAACGTTGTAATTCTTCGCGAATACGTATCGTTTTTTCAGTCTTGTTGACAAAAGAAAAATGATTCATTATGTCTTTGCGAAATTCAGGGACATTTTTTTCAATATACTCAAACATAGCCACTTCTCTTTCTTTTTGTTTTTCTTTATCTTCTTCTACTTCTGTTTTAAGCCGTTCAATATTTTTTTGATTTGTCGTAAATAATTTGTACATGACTTGCATATACAGTTGCAAAGTTCTTAATCTGTTTATAAAACCATCTTTTTCAGCATCTTTTCGTATTAATTGGTTCAATTCATCTACTGCTTCATTTAACATGTTGTCGTGAAAATTTTTAACAACATCTTTAAAACGATCACCATATTTAACAAAACATTTTACTATTTTATATTCAACAGCAACATCTGCATTAAGTTTATCCAACTTTCTGTATTTATGAGAGATGTATTTTCCACATTTATAATCTCGAAAGAATTCCATTTTTTTATTAGTTTACCTAAAAAATACAAAGTTTTTAAAAGTACAAAAAAATTAAAAAAAAAAAAATAAGTTACTCGATAAAAATATTTATAAGAGTAAGCGTAAAACAATTTTTAATTGTTTTTTTTAACATTAATCTTTCTTTGTGCTTTGAAATATAATGAAAGTTTTTCATGTCCACGTTTACTTTCATATAAGAGAACATGGCTTCATCTCTTCTCGCAAATTCTTTCTTTTCTTTTTTTACAATAAATTCGTCTTCTTCAATTGCAGCATCGCAAATGACAATCAAGAAATTGACCATCTCTATTAAAAATTGTCGTATATTAAGATATTTTTTGATTTGCTCGTTATTTTTATCTATAATTTCTGTTATTTTTTCAAGTTGGCCCACTATGCCATCTTGATGATCATCATTGGTTAAAAATTCTTTAACGATAACAAAATGAAAGTAAAAAACAGGTGATAATTCTTCCAAAAACTTCCACAATTTCCGTTCAGAATGATGAAGTTTGTAATATTTGGTAATCCATTCGATGCGATCATCAGACCATTTTTCATTATCCATTTTTTATCTTATTAGTTAATCTAAAAAAAAATTATACAGTTAAATGATTAAATTGATATACTAAATTTTGATTACATTCAATATGTTTATTAATGAAAGTTATTAATTCCAAAAAAGTGTTTTCGATAAATTTTACATCTGTTAAATAATTTCCTACACTATTATCCTCATCTATTATATCCAATGATGTTATCATATTTTTTACAAATTGACATTGTTGATAAATATTTTCAAAAACAATATAAATACAATACAAATATAAATTTAATGAAATAGTTCCAAATGTTCGATAAAATTTTATTTTCATTCCAATTATATTATCAAGTGCTTCACTAAATAAAATAGCTTGACTGTCTTCTAGAAAATTTGATATGATTTCTAAAGGAATATGTTGTTCAGAATCTAATTGTTTAATGTCATCCCAAGCGCTCCAAAGAAGGTATTCTTTATTTTATCTCATTTTTTTTAATTAGTTATCTAAAAAAATAAAAAAATTATACAGATAAATGTTTAAATTCATAATTTAAATCGTGATTACATTCAATATGTTTATAACTAAAAGTTAACAATTCTGAAAAAATTTCTGCAATGGTTTTTAAACTTGATATATAATTATAAATACAACTATTCTTTTCCATTTCGTTCATATCCTCAATCACAATATCTTCTATATTTTCCATAAGTAATTTTTCTCTATCACCACAATTAAGTTTAATTTTAGAAAAAATATCCAAATAGCAATCTAGTTTATTTATAGACATGACTTGAATTGTTTGCATAAAAGAACTTTTCATATCATTAATATCTTTCATTACATGAGTAAATGAATCCATATGACGGTTGTCAATAAAACCCATTATATTTGATAAACGTCCATATTGTTCTTCATCATGTTGTAAAATAGTATCCCAAGCAAAGATTGTAGGCCAACAATCCATTTTTTTAATTAGTTTTTCTAAAAAAAAAAATTTTTACAAAAAACATTTAAAAAAATTACTTAATTTTACATTTGATATACAAATTATTTTCAACTAAATAATCGTTAATGTCTGCTGTTTTTATAAAATTACAATATCCATATCCAACATTTTCTTGATCTTTGACCGGACGTTGAAAAGACACATTATTTTCACTCGAAAAACTTTTTTTTATTTGTTTACCGTGAGGACCACATATTTTAAAAGTAATAATATGATTGATAAAAGGCCATTTTAATACTGCATCATAAGGTGTAGATCGCATCATTATATACAAACCAATTTCTTCTTCTTCATGTTTATCGCATTTCGTATGGATAGTCAATTTCATTAAAAATTGATAATTTTTATAATAAAAAGGAACACTATAATAAGCCTTGCTTTCATCTTTTAACTGATCTTTAAATTTTCAAAAATCCATATTTTGCTGCCATGACCATTATGATGCATTTCTTCCAACATGGATAGTCGAAAATCTAAATTTTTTATTTTGTCAACATATAACCCATTGAATAAAAAATTCGGATTGTTGATCAGTGAAACTATATCATCGGTGAAAATAAATGATGCCATAATTTTTACTAATCTAAAAAAAATTAAAAAAATTTACAAAATGTAACAAAAAATATTTTACAAAAAAAATATTTTATTTTCCAGTGGAACCAAAACCACCCTTTCTTTCTACATCTTTAATCATTGACATTTTTACTCCACGACAACAACACCCATCGAACTCTATTATGTTTTTGTCAGCTTTAAACATTTTTACAAATCCCATTTGAGCAATAGCATCTCCACGTTTAATCACATAATTTTCTTCAGAATGATTCATCAATAAGACTTTAATTTCCTCTTTATAATCGGCGTCTATTATTCCTGGAGCATTCAACACTACCACACCATATTTGTAAGCTATACCTGATTTTGAATATATCTGCCCTACTAAATTTGAATCCATTTCATTGATATACACTCCAGTACATACTAAAACACGCTGACGTGGTTGAAGTATAACATCCTTTGAGCTTCTCAAATTAAAACAAGCGCTTTCTTTTGTTTCATAAGAAGACCATTCATGAATATCTGTAATTTCGAGTGATTTAAACTCTTTATTTTCCATTTTATCTATCTCGCTGTCTTGTCCAAATGATGATTTACACAAGTTTTTTTTCGCTCTCTTTATATAAAATAGTAGTCATAACAACATTATCTCTATCATTAAAACAGAATTAAAAGTATAAAGTACAAAGTTTAAAGTTCATCGTACCACATTGAACTTTAGACTCTTGATTAAGGATTAACTTTTTTTAAAAAACTTGTTTAATACTTGTTTTTTTTTAATCTCTCTTTTCAACTGAAACAGTATAAAAAGAGTTCATTTTCATTTAAAAGTTCATTCACAGCACAACGAACATCAAAAAATGGCAGAGTTTGAAACTGTTTACTGCAATGATAACACCTATGTTAAATTCGCAGATCTAGCAGCTGCTACTTTGTGGCTAATTGAATTTAAAGAAGAAAAAAATGTGAAAGAAAAACAATATTCTACTGTCCCTCTCAAACCGTTGGCACAATTTAATTATTTCAAGAAAGATTTGATTTACAAACCAAAAAATGAAGGGTGTGAAATCTTGTTACCATGGAGATATAGAGAAATAGGTGATCTCAACAAAACAAATTATTTGTTTAGATCAGAGCTAAAATTAAATAAAGATGACAACACATTTAAATTGCCCAAAGGTGAAGTAACTAATAATGTGGTTTTTATATTTAATCATAACAAAATGACCAAAAAAGTATTGCAAACTTTAATGGCGAGTATGCAAGAAGCTCAAAACAAAGCCTTTATGACAGTGGCTTAACCTAAAACTCGCATAATAAAAACGGTCGAGTTTAACAATTTTGATATACGATTGGCAAAAGAAGAAGACGAAATTTATGCTACAGAATACGCAAGACAGATGGCTATAGAACCATCTTTTCATAATTCGTTAATTAAAAATGGTGTTTCACGAAATTTGAATCAAAATTTGAAAAGAGCTTCTGCCGAGCTTGCTGAAATTGAAACAAAAAAAACTAAAGTTGAACCAGAAGTATCAGAAGTACCAGAAGAAGACGAAGAATAATTTTTTTTTTTTAATAAATTTTTTGTAATTTTTTGAATTAAAAAACCTGTTTTAATATTAAAAAACTTGTTTTTTTAAATCTCTATTTTTCCTACATAAAGGGTGAAAAAAAAAAGCTAGTTCATTTGTGAAAGAGAAAATGACTAGCAAACAACTCGACGAAAGTCTCATCAAAGCTGTTCAACTTTTTTATCCAGATAATGAATTACATCCTGTGTTGTTTGAATTTCACCATTTAAATAACACGTATGAAGAATGGCAAGACATTATCTTTACGTATTTAAAAAATTTTAACTTGGAATTGAACTTGGAAGAAGAAAAATACAAGGATCTATATTATATCTTTATAGCTAAAGACTATAAAAATAGACTTGATTTGTTTGAAAAACCTTCACGTCGTTATATGAATTTTGTAGAACAATCACCATCATAGAGAACGAGCATACTAGAAGTATGTCGCATGATAAACGATGATTTTTTAAATGTAACCAAAACGACAGTAGAAAAACAACACGAAGAATTAAAAAAACAACTAGAAGACTTTGTTAAAGTATATAAACTTTATTACAAATCAAAAAACATGGAAAAGCAAACTTCGTGGAAAAGCAAAATTAAACCCACTTTAAAGTATTATTTTTTGTTTCCTTATCTATCTAACAAATGGGAGTATGATCAGTTGAAGAAAAATTGTAAACTACTAAATTACGTTGTTCCAGCTTGCATGGACCAACCGCCTTGCTTTTCGTTTGACGATAAAGTTTTTCATAATGGTTATTACACCCTATACACACCAGTTCCTATTTATGAATATTTTATACAAGAAAAAGTACATCAAGAAGGATATAAAGTGTACATTTACAAAGCCTTTGAACGTTGCAATTTTCACGAAAAAAGTTTAATAGAAATGTTTCCCACAGCTCAATGGTTTTTTTTCTTTAAAAGAAATTTTAACATTTCAAAGATTTTATACAGAAAAGAGGACGAAGTTTATAATTATGAAAACGACAAAATAGTATCGAAACAACCTATTCATAGAAACATTCATTACACCAAATATTATGTGACTGCGGAAGGATTATAAACAAGACAATTTTTTTTTATTTTTTTTTTTCCATTTCAAAAAGTTGATACACAAGTTTGTTTACTTGAAATATATTATTAAAGCATTCACAAGTGTCTTTTTTTAATATGTAAATACATTGAATGTTATCTTTTATAAATTTAATAAAATTCGAGTATTCTTCAACATTTAATTCTGTATAATCTTGCACGTCGATATTTTCTATAAACCCGTTTGCAAAATCTTCTAAATAGTGCGCAAACATAAATGTTTCATATTTAGGACAATGTTCGTGGGTATGTTTTCTCGTAAAGCTATGTTGATAATGTTCTAAACATAAACTTTCATTGTTAAAAAAAGTAGGTAGTTTACACAATTTCGGAAATAATAATTTATTTAAATCGAATATAACTATTTTTTGTTCATTTATTGTAGGCAACACATCTTTTTCCATGTTCCCACCTTTATAAAATACAAGATTATATTCGAATTTTGAAAATATAGTTTTTAAATAATCCACAACTGAGCAACAAAATATGATTTCTCCGTTATATTTGAATGTGGGATAATATTCTAACCCATGAATATTCTTTAGACAGTATAAAAATACTTTTTTTATCCTTTTTCATGTTTTCAAATTTTTCACATGGTATAACTTGTACGTGATAAAACTTTTTATCCACAAGTGATCGTAAACATAACTCTCTGATACAATTTTTTCCCCACTTGTGAATCTCTTGATTGGTTATAAATTCGAAATCTAACAACCACAACTAAAAAAAAAAATGCTTTTTTATTAAAAAAAGAAGCGTATTCTTTTAATAAAATGAATAAAAAAGTATAAAAAATCAAATTTTTTAAAAATATTTTTTTTACATTTTTTAATTAAAAAAATGAATCGCGTTGATAGCATCATTAAAAAAATTCACAACAATTGCGCAGTGTGCGCGCTTGATGAAGTATCTAAAAGATATAAACATTACGAACACAAGTCTGGAAATTCTTCACCTTCATCTGATTAAGTAGAAGAAGAACATTTTACAGATAAAAATTCATTTGAGTTTTTACAAAATGTACTCAAATCTAAAAGGATAACATTAAATTCTTACAGTATTGAAAAATAATTTAAAAACAGCGAATTTAATAATTTACTCGAAAATCCTCAACTTTGTCCTATTCATCTTAACTACTTTGATGATTTGAATGAAACATATGGTGAACATTATGTAATAGAACTCTATAAAACCAAGCTCACTCTTTTGCTGCTAGAAAGAAAAATCAAACCACCTATGGTTCTAACAGAAGGTGATCAAACTGACGGTTTTGTGGATACGTTTACTTCAAAAGTAATACCTACTGTTTCTTCTTTGATAGAAAAACTAGATGGCGCTTTAAAAAAGAAGTCTGTTAAAAGAAACATTGAAGGTATTATAAAGGAAGGAACCGGCGATAAAAAAACTTTATTTGTTAATATATTACACGCTGTTGTAACACTATTTATTGCGAGTTTTTTTAATTTAGAAAAAGAAGAATAAAAAAAATGGCTACTGATGAATCTTTGTCTCGTTTTTTTAAAAATTCAGAATTTAAAAATTATTATATAGGAATATATGCTTTTGACGAACTAAGTCAAACAAAAACACATATTCATATTATTCAACAAATGAAAAAAAATGGCTCCTTTATCATTTACAACAATGAAACTACAAAAGAAGCAGGTCAACATTGGAGAGTGTTGATGAAAATAGACAAGGGTCATTTTTTTTGTTTTGATAGTTTAGGTGAAGAAAGTGTATTGCAACAAATTCCAAAACATTTAAGATTTAATAAATATTTGTTTGAAGCAGTAGAAGAAGTCAATAGCAATATACAAATCAACACTATTAACATTAACTACAACGAAATTGAAATTAATTCTTATATACGACAATCCAATCATTTTCCTACAGAATGGACAGCAGAAAATCGTGAATTTTATTGGTTTACCAAATTTATTTTAAAACATAGCGAAATCACTGGCAATCAAAATGTATTTTTTTCATACAATAAATTTCCTTTTCAATGGAATGACAGTAGTTTATGTGGAGCATTTGCCGCCTATTTTGTAGCTTTAGTCTTTCGCAGCGAAAATGTATTATATACAGATCAAATATATTTACCTTCGTTGTGCAGACTGTTAAACCATTATTTTTATGAAGTAACAACGCTTCATGCCTCTTCACTAGTTCAGATAAATCTTTATTCATTTTTTCAGTTTATTAAACACGAACTCTTTCAACACCTTGATAACACTGCTAAACAACTGTTTGAAAAAGACATGCAGTTGCATTTTTATATGAAAAAACAGGAAAACCTGGAACGTGATCTATTGTCTATGAAAACAAAACAAATTCCTTTACATTATGATATTTATGAAAAACAATTATTGGCTCAAAATGCTGTTAAAAGATTTTTAAAAGATGCAGGTTTCTTAAGAACAAATTATGAAGCAACGTGGGATAAGTTATCCCTATTGGATATTTAAGCCATTCCATCTAAGATGAACGAGGAAAATATTTATTACATGATGCAAAATGAAATGGATAGAATTTATGCAAACAATTATACGCGATTAAAGACTGCCAATCAATTTTTAGATGTACCTATTGATGATGTCATGACTAAAAAAGAAATAAAAAGGCAAATTGCTCTGAATTTAATATAAACAGAATCATGAAGAGAACAGCACACACATTACTAGAAGAAATTGTCGAAGAAAAATGTGCTACGTGTAATGGATATGGCGAACTCTATTTTCTCGTATTAAAAGATAAAAAAAATGACGCTTTATTAAAAAATTGCACGATTTACTTATTAAATAAAGAAGTATGGATATTTAACACCGTTACTAAAAGAGCAGCCAAAATACATCTTCACAAGACGCAGTGTTTAACTTGTAAAGGAAAAAAAACATTGACTATCAAACGATATAAAAAGAAAAAAGGAGAAAAAAAACAAACCCTATTTTATTTGTACATATTTATTCTTTTAATGAATTAATATATTTTTTTTACAACTCTATTTTTTATATACTTCAAACACTTTATCCGGAGGCATATGAGGGTTGGCAGGTTTTGTAACAACAGGAACAGAAGGCGTTTTTGTTTTTTTGCCTTTCCACGCTTTTTTTATACTGTATAACAGCGAACCCATTTATAGCGATACATTTTTAGGCGTGATAAAATCGGCTAATCCTCTTCCTCGTCGGACTCTTCGCTTACGTATCTTAGATCTATAACGTCGTTTCTGCGTTTTACGTCGATAAACCATCCGCTAAGAGAACATCCAACAAAACGTAAAAACTTTTTTTGACTTATTTCAAAATGATGTTTTTCTCCGTCTTCATATATAAATAAAATAAGATATTTATTATTTGAATAAGTTACTTTAATAATTTGACCCTGTTTTAAACAATGCGACAAAGAAAAATCACCCTTTGCTTTACTATTAGCTTTGAATAGTGAAATATAAAAATCTTCTAATTGTGGAAACGGATAAGCATCTGCTGCGTAAGTTTCAAAAGTCATTTTTTATGTCTGCTTCTTCGAGTAACCAAAGGTTAAATGTCTCTTTAATATCATCAACAAAGTCTTCATATACCATTTTAAATGTGGAACAAATGTGGTTGTTTTCACCATAAATAAAATCAATATGAGCTTTATTATTATCACGAGTTACTTTGATTTGTTTACTTCCATCAAGACGAAATACTAATTTAAAATTACCTTCAACTTGTTTTTAACTATCGCTAGCTTCAAACTTGGAAGCTTCTACATTCATAACAGAGTTATAAAATTCGTTTAAACAAGTTTTAAACTCCATTTTTTTTGTTTTGTTTATTTTAAATGAATTTTTTTTCTCTTCAAATGAATTTTTTTATTTCAAAAAACCAAACTTATATTACTTTTTTTAAAAAAAAAACAGAAAAAACAGTATTAAATATTTTTTTATCAATATATTTTTGGTATTTTATTGCCTACAAAAAAAACACCGTCATATATATGTGATATACTATATATTTTATTTAGTATGTCAAAATCCATCACAAAACCACCAAAAAACGTAGATATTTGTGTCCAGTATCTTTATTACCGCTGATGATTTCGGCAATTCCATTTTCATACTCGTACGTTAAAATATACTCTCCTCGAGAGCTTGTATCCGTTCTTAAATTCTTTAATTTGTCATCGCGTTTTTCCATATCTTTTAATAACCATAAAATTTCTTTAGAATTATCTTGAACATATCGTCGAAATTTTTGTACAAAACATGGATTACAATACTTTTTTATGTGTGATTTTCTTCTCGCGTGTTTGCATATTTTTGAATTCGTTTTTGTAAGTAAACGTTTTACAGAGTTGAGCTTTTTTATACATGTTTTTTAATCCGATTAAATTATAGTTTCAAATACACCACCAATTAAAGGAATACCTCCTAATAGGTTACCAAGGATACCTTTACCGCGTTTTCTAAGTATAAGTTTTCGTCCTTTACCGATTAAAGAATGATAAGGTCTAGGATGAGCTTTCAATTTTCGATGAACAAAAATATATCTTCTAGCATTTCTATGACCTCTGTCTTTTATGTCTCATTTTTGAAAAAAAATTGCTTTGTTTAACACGAGCCACTTTTGCATACTTTATATACTTGCGTTTTTTTTGTTTTTTTCAATAACAAATCAGTGCTTTTTTCTACAATAGTATCGCCTAAAATATAGTTTTAAAGAGTTATGGTTTTAAAGAGCTATAGTTAGTAAATAGTTTAATATTAAAAAGACCTTTACCACGCTTCCTATGTATACGTGTTCGCCCTTTACCAATTAAAGAATGATAAGGTCTAGGATGAGGTTTCCATTTTTGGTGAACAAAAATATATCTTTTAGCATTTCTATGACCTCTATGTCTTCTATATCTCATTTTTTAATAAATATTTCTGTGTTTATCACGATCCACTTTTGTTAAAACAAAACGATATATTGGTTTTCCTACCCGATTCATTTCGCGATTTTGTTTATTATTTATATACTTGCTTTTCGTTTTTCGATAACACATCAGTGCTTTTCTACAATATTGACGCTTTATTTTTTTCAAGTTTTTCTTAACTCTTCTTCGTCTTAGAGTTCTTAGTTCTGTATTATTGGGATCGGTTAACTCGTTTTCCTCAAAGGAGGTCCTATCAAAAAAATCAAAAAAAGCATCCCTATGAAAAGGCCATTTTCCATCTACTGTATATTTGGGTAATTTAGATGTATATTTAGGTCTCAAATTGCTTTTATTTGAAGGTGTTGAAAATAAATTCCGTCTTACAATCATACGGGAAAAATCAATATCATCTGCAGCCATTTTTTGACTTTTTTTTTTTTTGTCTTCAAGTTTTTTTGACTTTAACTTTTTTTGACTTGTATTTTTTTTATATCTTTTTTTTTACAAGATAAAAAACATAGTGTCACCCTGACACAACCTTACTTTATCTGTCTTTACTTTAACTTAGTAGGCCTACTTACTTGTGTTTTTTCTTACAGTCTTTATATTTTATACGGCCGTATTTTTTCTTACTTACTTAGTCCTTACTTAACTTACTTAATCCTGCCTTAATCCTTAGCCTGCTTACTTACACACTCGTGCGCTCACTCGTTCTCACACACTCACACATTACTCGACGAGTATTTCTACCCACCGTGTTTACATATAACTTCCTAGACATTACTCGACGAGTATTTCTACCCACCGTGTTTACATATAACTTCCTAGACATTACTCGACGAGTATTTCTACCCACCGTGTTTACATATAACTTTCTAAACTTTCTACTACCTTCAACGAGAGTCGAACCCACAACGGTCTAATGACATGGCGTTTAAAACATAGTGCGGCAAACGAATGCACTATGTTACGTCGACGTGTTGGTTCATAAAGTTTTGAATTTATTTAACATGTTATTTTAACACTTTACGCAGAGTTTTTTTTTTGCAGAGTTTTTTAAAAAGTTGTTTACTCCATATTTTAATCTTTTTAATCTTGTTCATAAAAGCGGTATTAAAAGTTTCTAAATTTAACTAGCATGACACTGCATTTTTTTTTCATTGCACAAAGTTGCATCACTTTAGCTTTTATTTCGCGTTAATCTGTAGAGATTAAATTTTTATACATAAAAAGCGTGTTTTTTGTTAACAAAATCAAAAATGACAAAAACTTTTACCAAACGCTCAGTTAAAAAAACTAAATACTTTATGGATGATGAAGTTATTGCGAAAGAAATTATTTTAAAGAAAATGAGGTAGAAATAAGTAGCGACGATGATCATGACGAACAAGAAGTAATAGCGATTGAAGACGACGAATTAGGGTTTACCGATGCAAATATTTTCGACGACGTTCATGATGAAATTCACTTCTTAATTAACAAACAGACAAACGTACAATCAAACACAGAGACAAACACAGAAAATGAACAACCATTAGAATTTTTTGAAGATTTAACTGAACTCAACTCAGCCGACAAACTACCACTAACTCAACCCCAAGAAAATAATATTTTTAAAAAAAAAGTAAGTTATTTTTTTAAATTATTATTTATAAATAAAAAATTACATTTTTTAAGAATTTTTTTTGTTATTTTTTTTAGAAAACAATCAACAATAATAAAAAAATGAAAAGAAGAGTCAGAAAATTAAAATATCATATTAATAAAACATTTAAATTAAACTTGTAAATTTTTTTACATATAAAATACATTATTTTTGTCTATTTTTTCGCCGTATGTTTGCTTCTTTTAATTGTTGTTTAATATCGACATAGGATTCGGCAGTATGAACCTAGCGTTTTATTCTTTTACCAACTCTTCCAAGTTTACGGTTTGTTTTATTATCTTTATATCTGTTATTTGTTCTTCGTAAACACGATAATATTCTTTTACAATTGCTCGGTAAATACTGATTTTCAGTCTGTGTCGATGTTGAACTTTGTTTTGTACTTGTTTGTGTTTGAACTGCTTTTTTTGTTCTAGGAACTGTTGTTTTTGTACGTGCCATATTGACAGTGTTTAATGATCTAGGAGTATATCTTATTTTAGGCATTTTTATAAAAAATATTAATTTTATATTTATAACTATTTTATATATAACAAAAAAAAAATTAACATGGTATTTTTATATAAAAAACTACTCCTATTTTTTAGTAAAAAAAAATGAAATACATAATCATTAACAAAATAAAATATGAAG
This sequence comes from Hydra vulgaris, assembly GCF_038396675.1. Classification (NCBI taxonomy): domain Eukaryota; kingdom Metazoa; phylum Cnidaria; class Hydrozoa; order Anthoathecata; family Hydridae; genus Hydra; species Hydra vulgaris. The sequence continues at coordinate 9,090,147 of NC_088932.1, read as the reverse complement.
TGTTTCATGATGGCTTTTTTAAAAACCACTACATTATTAGAAATGGGAAAAAAACTCCTTTTATTTACGTACAACCCTACTCACCTGTATTAGGTAATTTTTTTTATATTATTTTTATACAAATAATCAATTCTTTTTTTAATAAAAAAAACAGGGTACAGAAATACAAGCAACACGTATTTTATACGATTCACTATGGTTTTGGTCAATGGATCTTTCAAGTGACAATCAAGAACTTTCAAATAATATAAATGAATGCATGTCAATAATACAAAACTTTATATTGCAATAATTTTTTTGTAACTTTTTTTTGTTTTTTTTAGCAAAACTAATGTATTAAAAAAAATGCATTATGTCAAAAAATGTGGATGGTAAGCATATTTTGTTTTCTTTTTTTTTTTTATATTTTTTTAATATTTTTTTATACATTTTTATTTTTTTCTCTAAGTTATGGAGAAAATATTAATGAAGAAACTATATGCTATCACGAGTTATTATTGTCAAAAGAAGAAGAACAAGATTTGAAATAAGTTATGGAAATGGAAGAGTTAACAGAAGAAGATTATGAAAAATATTTAGAACAATTAGTTCAAGAAATGGAAGATGAAGAAGAAACAGATTATATTGAAGAGCTAAAATCACAAATGATAGAAGAAGTGGAAAAACAAGTGGAAGAAATAAAAAAAGAAATGGATGAAATCTTAGATGAAATGAATTGGGAACAATACGTTTTAGACGTTATTAATAAAATGGACAACTTACCAGAGCTTTATTTGTAATTTTTTTATTAGTAAATATATCTTTTTTTTCTTTTTTTTAGACAACTAAAAAATAAAAAAAATGAATAATAAGGATGACTTTGAAGATATGTTTCCTGGATTTGGAGACGTTTTTGAAGGAAACATGCCAATAGAAAATATAACATTCAACAATATATTTAAAGAACCAGATATTGAAGATATTGAAACCAACCTCATTTATATTTTTATTCTTTTATATGTTTTATTGAGCAATTTTATTTATTTACTAATTCTTTTATGTTAAAAAAGACATGTATATTTTTTTTTATAGTTTTTATATAAATAAATGTTTTTTTTTCAGCAACTAATAAAAAATGGCAGACAACATATATCCTTGCTGTTTTTGTGACAAAGAATTTAGTGCAGAAGAACTTTTACAACATCAAACAGATTGTGCTACAGAACAATACTCCCACGAATGTTTTACATGTAAAAAAAAGGTACAAGATTTGTTAAACCATGAATGTGATTATGAATTTCTAGATATACAAAAAATATGCTTTTTTTGTAATACCAAAATCGATGATCAAGATTATTATGAACACTCTGTCATCTGCTTTCGATATTATAAAGAACAACAAAATCGTTATTTAAACCAAATCATTCAAGAGGAAAAGAAAAATTTAAATTATTTGAATCTTTCTATTAATCAAATCATGAATAAAATGAAAAGTCTTCAAGAAAAAGAAATTAAAAATCTAAAAGAAGAAAATGACAAACTTAATCAAACCCTAGCAAAAACGAACAAAGAAATGGCAGAATTAAAAAGTCTTTTATGACAACATGTTGGTTTTAGCAAATCAACAAGATACAGAACAAATCAAACAAGAAATAACAAAACTTTATCATATCGTAGAAGAAAATAGCACAGAATTCTTAGCTTTAAAAAAATCCATTCAACAAGCTAAAGAAGTAAAGGTAATACAACACATTTTTAAAGACACGCAAATTATCAAACTTGATCAAATGAATCTCAGGCTTTTATCAGATGAACCATTTTATACAGAACCAGTTTACACATCAGAAGGTTACCGTTATCGAATAAAAGTTTATACTCGAAGTACCGACATCAACAAACTAGCCATTTACTTTCAATTAATAAAAGGTGACCTGGACGATGCTTTACAATGGCCTTTTACCAAAAATGTCAATATAACCTTGAGAGATAAAGATCAAAATTTTACTCGTACTACTACCAACAATAATTATCTTTAACTTTTAGACGATAGTTCATTTGATAAACCTACCACTGAATATAATGTAGTTGTTGGTTATAAGAATTTTATTTCACACGAAGAACTAAAACAATTTATTATTAACAATAATTTATTTATCACGATTACTATTCAATAATATATTTTATGTAAAAAATGTATTTGTTCTATCATTGCTATTTTTTTATATGTTTTTTTTGTACTTTATCTAACATTATTAACCCTAATTTTTTTTAGATTAACTAATAAAAAAATGAACACAATTGAAATATTCAGAGAAATCAGTCAGGAACTAACCATTGCCAATGTTAAATCGATCAAATTTATGCTTAAAATACCTTTTGGAATCAAAGAAAGTATAAAAAATGGTTTGGACATGATAGCCTACTTTAACGATAACACTATACAAAGCGAAAACGGACATATTTACAAAACATTAGAAAGCAAGTTAGAATATTTACTTTTATTATGTAAAGCAATTCATCGTAATGATATTGTCACTAAATATAAAAACAAAATTCCTCGTCTACCTACCTATGAAGAAAGCATCGTTAAAAATTTACCACCTGTGTATTCACCACCGAACGCAATATATCCAAGTGCAGTTATAGAAGCTAAACAAGAAGAACTATTTTATTTTTATAATCCTGTACCAGAAGCTGAACATGCACCTGAAAGTGGTCAAAACCAGAATTCATTTAAAACTTTTTTTAGGAAAAAAATTATAGTTTTTTTTACTTGTAAAACGATAACTTTTTCCCAAACATTGATTTTTTATTGTATTAACTCAATTTGTAAACTTTTTTTTTTAGACAACTAATAAAAAAAAAAGGGAAGCAACTGGGGAAATATTAGAAATATACTTGATAAAGAAGAAGCTTCACTTCGCTACTTTTTACAAAAACTTCATAAACATATGGCATGAAAAAAAAAGTTTATAGAAATAGACAAAGAAACAAAAAAAGCTAGTCATTATTTAGAAAACATTTATTCTTACATTGAAAACTTTCAACATCAAACACTCATCTGGTTTAGCCCAGAAGAACGACATTTTTCTTATTATCTTTTTGACTTTGATGATTTGACATTGAATCGGTTTAACAGATTTACCCATGAAAATCAATCCCAACTCACTTTGAAAGATTTGTGTAAAAGAAGATTGGCACAAGAACGAATCCAATTTGAATTTGATCAATTGCGAGAAAAAATTGTTTGTTTATTCGATAAAACCAAACTACCACTCACCAAATGGAAAGATCGAGATAATATTCGTAGATAATAAACGTTTATCCTTTTTTTATCTTCAAAGACGATATCTTTATACTTTATTTCATTTACTTTTCACAGAAATATCCTGTTTTGCTGATCCACGTAAAAAGCTGGAAATACATTTAATACGAAAATTATATCGTTTAATTATGGAATATTTAAATTGGTCCCAAAAACAATATTTTTATACTATTGAACCTTGTTTTATTCACTTTAATATTGTAAATCAATTTTTTTAATTTTTTTTTTAGATCAATATTATTATATTTGCGAAAATAATTTTGTACATTATAAAAATAACATTTTATATTTATAGTCAAACTAATAAAAAAAATGAAAAGTGGATACAGCAACAGAAAACCAAACAAAAAAGTAAAAAAACAAATGAAAGGTACATTTTTTTCTGTATTTTTTTTTTTTTATCATTAAATTTTTTATTCAACTTTTTGTTTTTGTTTTACAGCCATGTACGCCTACTATTTTACTCTCCAAAAACATTCGATGAACCACTCACATACGATAAACCAACGCTACTTTTGCTTAAAAAAATGTGGCATATGCCAAAGCTGTAGATTGAATAAATAACTTTTCTTATTTAGAAATATATATATATATATATATACTTTATCTTGTTTTTTGTGATTTTTTTATTCCTTATTTTTTTTTCTTTTTTTTATACCACTTTATACTAACATTTTTCTTTTTTTAGATATAAATAAAAAAAAAAGAATAATAATGATGGTGAAAACTGGGAGATGGATCTTACTGCTCCTTCCTTCGAATTCCATTAACCGAATGCAAAATTAAAAAGACCCTTAAAAGGAATCGATTACGAAAAATGTTTAAAATTGGAAATAAAAAACATTAAAAAAATTGAAGAGACATGCAACAACCCCCCATTCCAAGAAGAATGGATTTGTGACGCACCCCCCTTTAATTTAAATTCCAAATATTATTTTGATTAAATTTTTTGTAAATAAATTTTTTTTTTTTTGTAAATATGTTTTTATAAATAATTTTTTGTGAATATATTTTTATAAATATATTTTTATAAATAAAATTTTTTTTTTTGGCTAACTAATACAATGTGTGGAAATTGCAATTGTACTGTTAAAAGCACAATCGAATTAACAGCTGAAGAGGTACTTTTTGTCTTGAAGTCTGCAGAACAATATAAAAAAACATTCTTTGAAGAAGTCAACATTTTTAATCACTATGTCACCATTGGAAAACGATTTCATCCAGACATGACGTTTGAAAATTTTGTCAAAAAAAACTATCCCATTTTCAGAGAAGAAAAAAAATCTATATTGTAACATTTTTTTTTTAACTGATACAGTTTTTTTTTAAATAAAATTTTTTTTACATTATTATCTCTATTTTCAGAGTATCCGTAAAGATAAAGTGGTCGTAGACTTGACAGTAAGCGATGAGGATGATACGATTAATGACCTCTTCAAGAAAACCACACCACTCCACATACGAATTATCGAGGGATCAAAACTCGGTCTAGTGGAACAGAAAAATAATAATAAAGAAAAAATTTGATCGGATAATGAAATTGACTTCACCATCTCTACTACCACTACTCCTAAAATTACTCCTAAAACTAAATCGATAAGCTCGACCCCTCCCGCTACGAAACGCATAATTTGATTGACAGTATTGCAGTAAACGCATAATTTGATTGACAGTATTGGTAAATATAAAGAAAAGACCCACACACATAAAGATAGCTGTTTCGATAAGAAGACAGCGTGGGAACTTATAGAATACCTCAAACAAAATACTAACCAGGATTACACCTATTCCAAAAAACAAATCAGTAAAATATGTCTATTAACATATGAACTAAGATCACATAACTAAGCAATCGAGGAACAAAGGCGAGAGGATAACAGCGAAATTTGTTATAAGTGTAGGAATGTACATAAATATAACACGGATATATTGTTCTTGACAAAAATGTTAACAGATTTGGTTTGAATGTATTTGTTGTTTTTTGCAATATATCCTATTTTTGTATGCCTTTCTTATTGTGTTATGTTGATGATTTACCAAGCATCCCCCACCTCCACGTCACACTTTTATTGATTTTACTCCTCACAGTAAAAGCCCGTCCACTTAACGTTTGTATATATATCATTAAGGATTCTTTGCTTCCGTTTACATTTGTATGTTTATGTCCCATAGGATTATATGTGACTCTATGTTTATGTATGTATTTCTAAGTTGTTCTACACATCTATAATCATATGAGGGAGACATATAAGTAGGGTAATGCTTTTGTGTGTATATGTATATCTTGTCGTGAAGTGTATGTGTTTGCACGTTTAATATGTGCTTACATATACATTAGTAGATGAGTGCTTGAATCGGGTGGGGACGTGTGCGTGCACCGTTTGCATTCACACATAAGAAACTCTTGGACGGATGAGTTGATACGGAGATATGAACTTACGTGTTAATATATGGTATGTAATACACTCCTCTCTATATCACTACTTTCTATACCATTTAGCTTGCACAGCCGATCTTACCTGGCCCAAAGATCCTTTATTATGCCAAGAATGTGACTAGACAACCATGTGTATTATCATACAAGAAACTCTTCTTACCTTAAGCCAGAAAAGAAACCAACAGCAACTACAAAGATCACCTCACGAATTCGATAAATGAAGCTAAGAGAAATATGCGTGATAAATCAATCACAAACCTTTCGGATAGGCACTTAAACGAAAATGAATTAAACCTTTTGGAAAGAGGATTGAAATGGATTATCAAACCCCATAAACCAACCTTCGACCTGTACACGGAACAAATTAAAAAATTTAAGAGGAAAATCCACTGCAAAATGTTTTTTGAAAAACGGAAACTAGGTAAGAATAGTATTAACGGTAACAACAAAGATACAAATAATAACCACTTCACAAGACCCAACCGAAGTTGGATGCCACCTACAGACAAAAACGAAAAATTAAAAAGATTTTTTTTAACTATTGAAAAGGAAACAGAAAGACTAACGAAGGAACCAAAACATAAAGACACCATGAATATGGAACCAGAAGAATACTCAGCACTGAAGAAACTTAAGGAAGACAATAATATTATTATAAAGAAAACAGACAAAGGTGGAGGCACCTGTATTTTAAATAAAAAAGAATACGAAGAAAAATTTCTACAAATGCTAGAGGACAAGAACACTTACAATGAACTCGATAATAACCCTACACAAAAAATCGCAGACATGATTACTAACGAAATCTTGTACATGAAGAGCAGCCTAATAATTCCGGAAAAAATCGCGGAATTTATGCTTCCAACTTCTGAGGCAAGAACCCCACTCTTTTATGGTTTCCCCAAAATCCACAAAGAGGGCGTATCTCTCAGACCGATTGTCTCTGGATGTGAGGGCCCATCAGATAATCTCTCAGAGTAGCCAAATACCTACTACCCATGGCGGAATCTCTTCCATCTTACTTTAAAGATTTTACGGAATTACTGAAGATCCTAGGCTATACCCCGTTCCCGGAAGAAGACTACATTATGGTGACAGCGGATGTAATCTCTTTATATACCAACATACCTTACGACGATGGGATAAAAGCTGTGAGCAATTTTATTAACAGCAACTGGAAATCACTTAAACTTCTTAACAGCTTTCCGCCCATAATACCGACTAACCATTTTTGCAAGTTAATTAAACTTATTCTTGAGAACAGCTCGTTTATGTTCGGATCACGCACTTTCCAGCAAAAGTTTGGAACCTCCATGGGAACTAGAATGGCTCCTCCATATACGAACATCTTTATAGGAGAACTTGACCATTGTTTTGTTGAAAAGTATAGAAATAATATTATATTATATAAAAGATTCATTGATGACGTACTAATAATATTCAAAGGCACCCCAAAAAAGTATATGCGATATGCGAACATCTTTATGGGAGAACTTGACCATTGCATTGTTGAAAAGTATAGAAATAATATTATATTATATAAAAGATTCATTGATGACGTACTAATAATAGTATAGAAATAATATATTATATAAAAGATTTATTGATGACGTACTAATAATATTCAAAGGCACCCCAAAAAAGTATATGCATATGCAAACATCTTTAAGGGAGAACTTGACCATTGAATTGTTGAAAAGTATAGAAATAATATTATATTATATAAAAGATTTATTGATGGCGTACTAATAATATTCAAAGGCACCCCAAAAAAGTTAGAAAAACTTGAAGTATTCATGAACAACCTACACAAGAATATAAAATTTACGTTCACCTCATCGCTAAAATATGTTAATTTTATGGATCTCACTTTAATTAAAAACGAAAACGGCACTATCTCCTCCACTCTGTATAAAAAACCTACCGACACTCTGCCTCTACTAAATTTCCACTCCAACCACCCCAGACACCAAAAACTAGGCATCATTTAGAGCCAGGCATTGTGAATTAACAGGCTTGTTTCCAGGGACAGCGACCTAAAATACGAATTGGAGAAATTAGCCAAGACTCTAATATTTAAAGGTTACCCAATTAAAAATATTATTCATGAAATTACCAAGGGTTTGTCCTTGACGCAAAAGGATCTAATTTCTAAACCAACGTTAAATAAAAATAAAAATGAATCTATCACCTCTGGTATACCGCTTGTACAACCGTATGACACGACAGGTTAAGAAATTATGGCAATGATCACCAAGCACTGGAAGATCATTAAAAACGAAACAGTGCTTGCGAAAATATTAGGCAATAATTTTTTGAAAATATTCTCTAACCATAAAAACTTACAGAGCCAAATTATCCATACCAAATTCTGATTAGTAGGAATTATTTTAGAATAACTAACTAACTCAAATATTAATATTCAAATGAAGAAAGAGAGATCCTCCTACTTAAGAGTCATTTTTCGTAAGAATCAGGCAGTCAATGGAAGTGACCTCCTCCAAATTGCTTGAATTTTTTATATATTGATCAGAATATAGAGAAAACCTGTTGGGGAAAAAAAAAATTTTCAAAAATGTTTCGTTCACTCGGAATCTGGGCTTAAATTTTTGAGATTTTTTTAAAAATTTTTAGAAATTTAGTTTTTGGCCACCTTTGAACCCATTTTTTTGGCAAGGCAAAAAGTTGCACATAGCTTTTGTAGTTAATATCAGACGTAACCGAAAAGCTCTCTCCAAAAAATATAAAAAAGTTGCGTGACACTGTGCGGTTGGCTAATTATCATAGTTCAAAAGTACAAAATCAATCAGTTTTGTCAACTTTTAATCGGAGTTAATTCTAGCGGCGAAGTGTTGCACACAATTTTTCTTTTAGGATTTGAAACTATCAAAGGTATTGAGTCTAAAAATGCAAAGAAAGTTATGTGATACCTAAGGCCTATTAATATATTTAGGCTTGAAATTTGAAAAAAATGTTTTAGTATACTTACAAAATGAACCATTACGGCAGAGGCGCTTAGTTTTGTAAAAATGTAAACATATCCAACTGTCAATACAAAAAGGTCCTAACATAATAATAAAAAAAATTCGTGTGATCTTTAGATATTAAGTTAAAAATAAAGGTACAAATTGTTAAAAATGATTATGTATTTTTTTGGACACACAGATGAGGTTTTCGCTCACAATAAAATTTCTATCATCCAAAATTAGCATTTAGCATTACACAAAACATTGCACGTAATGTTAAGAAAAAATTTAAGCGTTTCTGACTATGATATAGAAATCATAACAATTGAAATAAATAATAATAAAAAACAATACATGATCAGAAGTGAATTATTTAAATTTACGTCATAACCAAATAACTTGTGGTGATCGAATGGAAGAAGAATCGCTGATATCACGATTGTGGAGAAACAAGTTAGTGGGCGGTTGTTTACTTTGCCATAAAAATGTCTTAACTTTATTTTAACGATCTTTAAAATTTGCATAAATAGAGTAGATATTTTATCATTGCTATTGAGAAATAGGTACTGCATAAATAGAACTTGTTTTTAGTTGAGTATGAAACAAAACAAATATTTTTATGAAAACTGTTGTTGCTTTTCAAAAGGAAATTGTGGATCATTCAAAAAACATAAAATTATAAACAAAATGTTCTACATTCATCAGCTGGGAGATGTTGATGTTAAGAAACACCTCATCAACTTAAAGGTAATTATGTATTTTAAATTTACGCAGACTGTAATATAATTTTTATAATTACATACTTTATAACTTCTCTGCAATAAGATTTTGAGACAAAGTTTTTTAAACAAAAAAAAATAGCTCTTTTAATTAATTCCTCACTCTTTTAATAAATAATCACTAAATTAATCACACTCTTGCAATATTGTATTTTAATAATAACAACAATGTATTTCAAACTTGTAAACATTTTTCGTGAAGAGTCAGATTATAAACAATGCTTTAAATGACACACTTAATAATTGTTTAAAAAATTGTTTTTAGGTCATGCGATTAAACGATAATAATATTTGGGAAGAAAATGGACTTATTGCAAATAGACTTAAAAGAAATCTTGAAAAGGATGAACAAATATGTGCTTTTCACCGGTACACGTTTGGTATTGCATGGAGTCCTCCAAAAACATGCTTTCATCCTCACCATCTAAATATAAAAGGAAAAAAATCTCCTGCTTTAAGGGCGTCACCAATACATGTCGTCATATCAATGTCAAAGCGATACAATGAAGTATTTTCAGTTGGTGCAATGCTGTGTTTTACCCATTTAAAGCAAGAAACTGCTTTATCTAGAGTCAACGAAAACACCAATTTATGTACAGAAACACAAACACAACAAGAACAAACATATATGACACCTGCTACTCCAGATGAAGAATTTGATCCCGGTGAAATTAATGTTTCACAGAAGATTTTGGACGAATCTCTAAGAAGCCGTGAGAGTGTAACTGAGGTTCTTAATGCAAGTCCAATAAAATTTAGATTAAAAAGGAAGTTCGAATATCTGGAAGATACTACTAAAGATAAGTTAAAACGCAAGTATGTTCGCCTAGAAAACTTATTAAAGAAAAAATTTGCGGAAGCTGTTGCTCCTGGACAAGAGGAAATACTTATAGATTTTCTTAACAGTAAAAATGTTGATGAAATAAATAGCCCTCTCCCAATTGAAATTATTCGTGCTCAGAAAGTATATAAACAAAGTGATTCCATGGGAAAGTTAGTTATCCTCTCATTATTAGACCATACCAAGTATACCAAAAAGTTTATAATGAACACATTTGAGTGTACCAAACATCGTATAGAAACAGCAAGAAAATGGCATGCATCTCATAAAGGGTTGGCATTTCCAGAGAAGAAAGTATTCGTCCGATCTAGTCTTGATCAAACAAAGTGTAAACATTTCTTAGACTTTATATTTACAAGCGGTATTTTGCATGATGTTGCTTATGGAATAACCAAATTAAAATACGACAGCGGTGAAGAACAAAAGATAGTGCATGCAATACTGACGACAAAATATAGCCACGCTATCATGTTCTATCGAAAAAGTTGTAGTGAAAACAATTATATACCATTATCTGATTCAAGTTTGTGGAAAGTATTGCATGCAATAAAACCTTCAAGTCGAAAAAGCTTAGCTGGATTAGATGATGTTACTGCTTCAGGCATGAATGGTTTTCAAACATTACAAAAATTGGCACAAAGATTTAGTTCTAAATCTCTCGAAGCTGCCCTTGAAAAAGGAAAAAGGTATTTGAAAACAAGTTATCAAACCAATTGTAGCGTCAATGACTCAAACATTTCTTCTCATAGCTCAAAACATGCCTTATCAGATCCATCTGAAAAAAATCTTCAATCCAACACAGAGATATCAGAAGTGGTATGTGCCGATTGCTATTATTTGTGCAAAGCTATCGAGATGATCAAAGAACTAACAATTCAAAATTCTGACGATGCTGATTCTATTTATGATTTGGAAATTGCTGTAAAGGATGTATTCAACTACATAAAACACCTGATGAGAGATTCTCAACAGAAAAAGGCAAAAATCGAAGCTTTTAAGCAATTAAACGATGAAACTGCTTTCTGGCTTAAAGATTTTTGTCAAAAAATTCTTCCGGTTCGATACAGAGAGGGCCAAAGAGAGTATTTTAGCAAGAAAGGAATGAGTTTACATGTGGATATATTCTTCATAAAAATAGCAGGAAAGTTATTCAAACGTGTTTACTTTACTTCAATGTATAGGTGTGATCAGGGAATAGGTGATGTTGTTTCGTTAGCCTCTGCAGTTTTAGACCAATTCAGAATTGATCAACCGCATATCAAGAAAATGTTTACCAAATCTGATAATGCCGGCTGCTATCAGGGAAATCTTTCAGCTGAAGCAATCTACAATGTATGCAAAGAAAGAGATATAAAGTTGCAGAGATATGATTATAATGAACCCTGTTATGGAAAAGATCAATGTGACAGGGAGAGCGCAGTTGTAAAGACAATTTTAAGGAGTTACGTTGACTCTGGTAATAACCTTTTGACTGCTGAAGATATACACAAGGCTATGCATTATAGTTTTGGCGCTAAAGATGCAAAAGTAGCAGTTGCTCAAATTAGCAATGATAAAACTGTAGTTACTGGACCAAAGATTAAGAACATTAGCAACTATCACTCATTTGAGTTTGGTGAGAAAAGTATGAAGATGTGGCGTTATTTCAAAATCGGTGAGGGAATTGAACAAGAGTATGGAAATCTTAAAATTCAACCCTCGATTAAGTTGTTGTTGCCATATAGCAAAACAGATAATTCAATTAAGCGTAACATGTCACTTAAGGAAAAACAGAAAAGAAGTGACAGGCAATTATATTCATTAAGATTTTGCACTGAAATGAATTGTACTTTATCATTTGAAAGCGATGCTGAGTTAGAAGAACACATGCTATCCGGTCTTCATACAGTTCCGAAATCATTAACATCATTGGATAAAGTTCGCAACTCGTTTGTTCATAAGATGAAAATTACTTCACAACTAAATATGCCAATTTATTCATCCTCTAACAGTGCTTCCGTAAAAGACAAAGCACATTGCATGAACATTTTTCTATTGCAAGGTTGGGCATTACCAGTTCGAAGTTCTTTTAGATTTTCAAATCAGCAGAAAGATTCGTGGAGAAGAATCAGGTAATAAAATGAGCCCTGAGCAGGTTCACATGCAGCTGAGGAGAGAACTTCCGCCTGATCAATATGTAACTAGCCAACAGATAAGATCTTTATTTTCAAGGTAGGCATTGTTGCTATCAAAACTTTTGCAAATTAGATTATGTTTCTGACTGTTAAATAGTTCTTTTACAAATATGAAATTAAAATTTAGGTGAAAGTTATAATTTTGTGTGTTTGTTTACATATGTTTAAAAGTATGTACAATTGATATTGTTATAGATTTAGTAACCTGAAAAGAAAAGGTAAGCTGGTAGAATTGACAACAGAAAATAATGAAAATAGTCAGGTTAACGATAACAAAGAAGTTTATGGCGAAAATGACTTTAATCTGGCAGGAGACAATGAAGATGATAATAAATACGAGGAAGACATCGCCAATCTTGCAAAAGAAATTTGTCTTGTATGGAAAGTGAATGATTGGGTTGCTGTTGCATATAAAAAACAATGGAATATTGGATATATTGTGGAGGTAATATTATTCAAAGTATATATTAGTTTCAAGTTTTTATTTTGATTTACAAAACAGTGCTCTAAAATAAAAGGAATATAAATAAAATGTAAAAATAATTTCAGAATGACATTATATAAGACTTTACAAGTTTTATTGAATGTAAGCAAAATTAAACAAATCATAAACTCTTTATTATATTATTTTAAATGTTGCGCTAATACTTTTAGGTATCTATAACTAGGATCAGAGTTAATTGTAATGTTAACGGGCAAGAGAAGAATACTTTTCGCTGGCCAGTTACTACCGAGGAGATAAATAACCAAACTGATAAAATTATCTGTTTAGTAAATGCTCCTTTTCTAATCAGTGGTTGTGGCGATTATTCATTATCCGAAGAAGACTATAATACAGTCATATCATTATTCTTAGAGAAACTTACTGCAGCAGAGTAGAAATTATGTGTGATGTGGTGGATAATGTGTGTAAATGACTCTATTAATAAATGAAAAACTAATTTTTAAATGGAAAACATTTAAATGTTTGATTTATGTTTTATTTAATTAGCAATAAAGTTATCTTGATGTTAGATTTTTGTTCAGTTTTTAATTCATGTTATATCATGCGTGTGACAAAATCACACGAATTTTTTTTATTATTATGTTAGGACCTTTTTGTATTGACAGTTGGATATGTTTACATTTTAACAAAACTAAGCGCCTCTGCCGTAATGGTTCATTTTGTAAGTATACTAAAACATTTTTTTCCAATTTCAAGCCTTAATATATTAATAGGCCTTAGGTATCACATAACTTTCTTTGCATTTTTAGACTCAATACCTTTGATAATTTCAAATCCTAATAGAAAAATTGTGTGCAACACTTCGCCGCTAGAATTAACTCCGATTAAAAGTTGACAAAACTGATTGATTTTGTACTTCTGAACTATGATAATTAGCCAACCGCACAGTGTCACGCAACTTTTTTTATATTTTTTGGAGAGAGCTTTTCGGTTACGTCTGATATTAACTACAAAAGCTATGTGCAACTTTTTGCCTTGCCAAAAAAATGGGTTCAAAGGTGGCCAAAAACTAAATTTCTAAAAATTTTTAAAAAAATCTCAAAAATTTAAGCCCAGATTCCGAGTGAACGAAACATTTAAAAAAATTTTTTTTTTCCCCAACAGGTTTTCTCTATATTCTGATCAATATATAAAAAATTCAAGCAATTTGGAGGAGGTCACTTCCACAGTTTCAGGAATTTGCCTGATTCTTAGAAAAAACGGCTCTTAAATAAATATATTTACATTATCCGTATAATAAATATATTTTTGATGCTTTTCTTGCTTGATAAGAATTTTTAAGAGAGAACTTTTAAGCATCCATTACATATTTGATTGATTTTACTTTTCTGTGTTACACCCCTGCTAACTTATACGACTTCATTAACCCGTCCCCCTAACCAATAATCACGAATTACATCATCACCATTCATGTACAATATATATATATATTTATATATATATATATATATATATATATATATATAGTTCTATAGTTTGTTGGCTTTAGGAAGAGCGGAAGGAAAAAAGTGATTCTTACGCCAACACATACGTCACTTTTAATTACTTTTGACTTTCGTCCAACATTTCCGTGTTGGACGAAAGTAAAAACCATTAATTTAATTACAAATTAATCGTTTTTTAAAAAAACCACAAAAACGCAAATTTAATTGACCAGAATGTTTTTAAAAACATTCTGAATGTTTTTATAACATTTTGAATGTTTTTAACAATATAAACAATGTTTTTATTTTTATTTTTTTTAATAAAATGTTTTTATTTTTATTTTTTTTAATAAAATGTTTTTATTTTAATTTTTTTTACTGTAAATCATGCGCAGAGTTTTGCTACATCGACTATCTTATAGCCTGACTCGCAAGGGAGTGCTGCTACATCGACTGACAAATAGCCTGACTCGCAAGGGAGTGCTGCTACATCGACTGACAAATAGCCTGACTCGCAAGGGAGTGCTGCTACATCGACTGACAAATAGCCTGACCCGCAAGGGAGTGCTGCTACATCGACTGAGGGTTTGGTTGGGGCAGGCAGTCTATCATTATTAAAAAAAAAAAAATTCCGGTCTTGCATTTTAATTTTTACTTTTTGTCAACAAAATATCGAAAAAACTTTCGGACAACATCTAAGGGTTCTATATATATATATATATATATATATATATATATATACCTTTTCAGATAACTAAGGCCGATGAAAAAGAAACTGCGATATGCATTGAAGCGTTTTTACAAAACGAAGCCAATGAGCGCCTTAAGAATGAGACCAATAAAATATTAAGATTTCTGTCAGAAAACCCGAACATATTTTTTAATGATAATTGGGTTGATAAAATTTAGCATCTTTCCTAAATTCATATATTATACTTTTTATTGAATTGGTATATGAAGCTGTATATTGATCTGAATGATAATATATCTCTTGTATCGTTTAATTTTCAACAATAATCAACTAATATATATTCTGACTATAGCTATAATATTTTAAAATTATATGAATAAAATATTTATAAAATAAATAAATAATAATATAAAGTAAAAATTAGATTTAATTTATTTCTATAGAACCAACATTTAGGAAGTTACAACCTTATGCGTCACCTATTCTAAAGTAATATAATTCAGACAGTCAGATGTACTTGTTATTACATTAGCCGATTTATTACTTCTTCAAAAACC
This sequence comes from Hydra vulgaris, assembly GCF_038396675.1. Taxonomy (NCBI): domain Eukaryota; kingdom Metazoa; phylum Cnidaria; class Hydrozoa; order Anthoathecata; family Hydridae; genus Hydra; species Hydra vulgaris. The sequence continues at coordinate 9,074,469 of NC_088932.1, read as the reverse complement.
ATAATATAAAAATTTTAATATTTTACTAAAGTACCTCGCGTATCAGGTACAAACTAAATTATTATACATATTAGCCATTAAATTTTCTTCACTTTTCTCACATTAACAAAGCTTATTATTTAATTTTTTTACATACAATCATAGCATTATCTACTAGAAACATCTAGATAGCAGTTCGTTAATAATAATTTCATATATATTTTTTTAAGTAAAAATAATATGGCTTCGAAAAGACTATCATCATTAAACAGTTTTCTTCAAAACTCCAAAAGAATATGCCAAGAAGCAACGGTACTAGTCTTCTTTTTATTTATTTATTTTTAAGTAGGATTGTCCTGAATATTTAGCGATGCCAAATATATTTAAGGATACTTGACATCAAGTTTTCACGATTGTGTTGGCTACATGTTTGATATGTATAAGGGGTATATCATAAATCCGACTTTAATGCTATATGTATATTTTTTCTCAATAAAATATATATTGATGTGATACATTTTTAAAAGTATTATTGTAATATTACCATATTACTGTAATATATTACTGTAATATATTACTGTAATATATTACTGTAATATATTACTGTAATATTACCATCAATAAGGTAAGTGTGGGTATTAAGGCCCGGCTGGTAATAAGGCCCACTAATCCAAACTTAGGGAAAAAATAAATTGTGAAACTTTTTTCGACATTAATATATTAGAGTTATCTGGTTTTATCACTGGCAGCAAAAAAAAATCAGCATTTCTTTACATTTTCATTTTTTTAGGTGGGCTTTAATACCCATACTTACCTTATACACTAATTCATACTCTAAGTTTTTCTAACCAACCATATAACACTAAATTTTATTTTTATGTGTTTTAACTTAACGTAAATTGTATATTCACCTATTGCGCTTATTTTTCGTAACTTTTTTCTTAAGAATGTATTAGTGTTTATTCAATAAGTTTATGATAGGGTAATTGGCTCCGAGTAGTGTGTCCTTTTAGTGTTGCAACATGAGCGAGGCTTGGCGTCGGAATGGGTTTTTTATGCTGATTTCGATGATAAGACTCCGACGGGAGTTTTTAGAAGTTGGTGAATTAAACATTCAAAACGTCAAAATACCAGGGTAGAGACCCCCTCAAAAGGGTCAATACCATAACCATTTCCTGATGAGAATCTGGTATTTACACTACCTAATTCGTTTGCTTTTTTCTCAAGCATTAATGTATTTTTTATGCGTATCTTTTTTGAGTTTTTTACGCGCGATTGTTTTAATATTTTTTGTAGAATAAATCAATTGTTCAATTGTCCTTCGGGGTTTTATGCTTTATATGTTGGTTTTTGTACTGTGCTTTTGATTAACTCTGTTTTTGTCTATACATTGTCTCCGCATTTATACGGTTTTAATATGTGAACCCATTATGTTGTGTTGTTTGCTTGCATTAATGTTTTGTTTATGTCCAATAAATTTTTTAATAACTAAGTTTTTACAATATTGGTTATAAAAAATTATAACATGAAGATAATAATTAAATTTTAGACTAGATAAGAACAATTAATTTTATTATTAAATGTTAAGACTAATATAGTAATTTTCTAAGTAAGACATCTCGCGCTCATATTTCTCATGCACGCACGCACGCGCCATCCCTATCACAGGCTCTAATTTTTCATTTTTCAGAGTAGAATAAGAACTAATTCTCATTAAGCGCTTTGAAACGTTTTCATACTGAGGCAAAGCAGAAGGCTTTTTCTAAATCTTAGAATAATAAATTAATTTTTTGGACTGCTTGCCCTCACCAAAAACCCTTTGCACTTGCGAGTTAGCTCCACTGCGCCTGTCCCTATTTTAGTCAGTCGATGTAGCAGCACTCCGCGGCGCCTATCCCTATTTTAGTCAGTCGATGTATGCGCACTCCACTGCGCCAATCCCTATTTAGGTCAGTAGTTTTATGCGCACTCCACTGCGCCTACCCCTATTTTTTAATTAATTCTAGCATGTATGACCCTCAGCGCCTGCACCTATTTTTAAGCAGTAGATACATGTACGCGCCATAACACATGCCTCTTTTCCTTAAGAAATTTGTCATATTAGCATTCCACTGCGCATGTCTATACCTATTTTTTACACATACACATTAAGAACAATTTAAGGCTCAAATTACCATTCATATGCCTGGTCTATGGAACACTTTTCACATGAGTATTTCTTTCTATAAAAAATAACTTCTAAGTTTTAGAATTATTATCTACAAAGTTTTCGATAAGAATATGAACGTTTAGCTCATTCGGTTAAGACATCACATAGGGCGGCGGAGACCCGGGTTCGCATCCCGCGTTCGGCGGAGCATATTTCTCTCTTTTCACCTTTTTTCTATTAAATTTATGTAATTCTATACTAATTTTTAAATAAATTTATACATAGCATAATTAATTAAATAAATAAATAATTTAACAATAATAGAAGGAAGAAATACTTTTAATATGTCATAGTTAAATAATAAAAATATCTAACTTTTTGTATAACTTCTTTAAAATATATAAACTTTAAACAATTAAAACGTAACTTTAAACAATAATAAAATATGAAATATAAATTTAAACTTCATTATCCGGAATAATTGTTATTGTAATATTTTCTTATCCTTTCGAGTCAACGCCCTTAGCATCATATAACTGGTTTAACGCTATGGTGATTGATCTTAAGGCGGTATTCTGCCGCTGTTCAAACGCACTCCTCCTGATGTGAACTGTTGGTTATAGTTTTACCGCGAGTGGATCAACTGACTGAGGGAGCTACTGCTGACCCAGCATTGATTGAAGCTGGTTGAAAAAAATCATTTAAGATTTTGCCGTGAGTAAATCAACTGATTGAGGGAGCAACTGCTGACCCAAGCATTGATTGAAGCTGGTTAAAAAATGATTTAAGGTGTTGCCGCGAGTAAATCAACTGATTGAGGGAGCAACTGCTGACCCAGCATTGATTAAAGCTGGTTAAAAGATCATTCCGCTTAGGTACCTCGCTGGAATTGGATCAGTGTAATTTGGATAGTGGGGAGTATACTTTCTACTAGCACCATGAATCGATACGCCTACATCTAAGATATCGCTTGGTTATTCGTTTTGAGTTCAATAATAAATAATCTAAAGTTTTTTGTATATCTCCTTTTAAAATATAACTTTAAAAAACAATTAAAACATAACTTTAAACAATAAAATATAAAATATAAATTTAAGCAATCAAACTTTGAATAAGCTACAAGCACTCAATAACTTCAAAATAATATAAGAATGTGATAGTAAAAATTATATTAAAAAATCACCACGTAACTAATGAAGAAATAAACTTTCATGCCCCCGTAAATCTATAATTTTCAAAGTTCTCTCTAGACACCTGTCTAACTTTGCGTAAATCTATTTCTTATCATATATTTTAGTCTTTGTTTCCTTTTTTTCCCTTATGCTACAGGTCCAGCTTGCATATCGGGTAATTAGACTTTGTCTGATTACTCAGGTAATCAAACGCTTCCTTGTTTTTTGATTTCTCTTATTTAACTAGTGGGATATATGTAAACAATTTTTAAAATAAATTTAAAATATTTTGCTTTAATTTTGTGCTTGCATACCGGACATCTGTCCAACATCTTTTAATTTAATCTGTGATGCTTACTCTAATATAATCTTTTCTCCTTCTTCCCTGAGGCTCCTACGGCCGGGTGTATTCCGTAAAGTAACTGGTTTTCGAGTCCAGTTGCGAATTATTAACATATTTTAACAAATAATTGAAAAGTATCAATGTTTTGTTAAAAATTAACTAATTTACAGGGCTTCATGGCACGTTGTAAATGCAGTTTTCTTGTATAAAATATAAAAAAATGTTTTAGGAACTACGTTAAATAGAGACATATTATGCGAATTAGGCTTGATAGAAAGTTAATTGAAGACCATTTGCCTCATAAACATTAACGATAACGCAATAGATTAACGCAGTGGTTGCACAGTGAAGTTAAATCATTATTAGCTGGACGAAAATAACAACTTTTAGAATATTAATAAGATTTTTCCTATAATTACCAGGTTGAGTATATTTCATACTTCAAATTTAATGTTGCCATTAGATTGTTTCTTTAGCTGCTATGGATGCCTATATTATAAAGCAACAGTGCATTTTGCGTAGTTACTTAGATTAAGAGACTTACTTAAGACGTCAAATTTAAACTAAACTGTTATTAATGCTTCAATGCTTTATTAAGTATTTGAATGATAGCACAAAAATTTAGTAATTATGGTGTTGCTTTGCAGTTTTGGGGTATTAGAAACCAGTAGGGCATGGAAACCGGTAATGAGAAACCGGTTTTTACCGGTAATTTATATTCCTATAAAATTACTGTTACCGGTTTTTTCTCAATCTATTACCACGGTTTTAAAAATGATATTTTGTTAATTAAATAACTTGGTATTTTGCTTTTATTTTAATTTGGCAATTCCTAATAAACGCAACACAGTGAGAGAAAGCAGTTTTTTGATGAAAAAGCAATAAACACGAAGATGACCTTCGTTGCAGGAAACAATAATTCCGCGGTATGAAAGCACTTCTTACACATCAAGGATCTGTAGCTGGCGAAGTGCAAAACTTGTAGCAAAGAAATCAAGTGCAAAGGTGGATCTACCAGTGGTATGAGATCTCATCTCAAATCAATGCATCATATCGAGGCCGATGCTTTGAAACAAGTATCAGCCAAAGTTGAGCAAGTTGGAAAAATTGAAGTTGGAAAAATTGATCACTTTTTCGTTACTCAAAAAGATTCCTTGGCAGTTGTCGTGTCTGAGTTAGTCGCCATTGATAGATTACCAATTCGAGTACTGGCAAAAAGTCAACGTTTAAGAGCGGCATTTAAAGCTCAAGGATACCACTTGCCAAAAGATGAAAAATCGATCAAAGCAATTATTATGAAGCACTGTCTTGAGGTTAAAGACATTTATAAAAAGCAGTTTGAAGAAATGAAGAAAGACAAAAAAGTTTTATTAATATCAATGTTCATATCAAGAACAAGAAAGAAGGTTTATTAATATCAATGTTCATGTCAAGAATCGGCATTGGAATTTGGGAATGGTTAAAATTTTTGGCTCAATGCCAGCGGATAAAGCTGTGACCATTGTTAGAGAAAAGCTAAAAGAATTTGGAATTAGTCTGGACTCTGCAGCTACAACTGATGGAGCTGCTACAACTGACGGAGCTGCTGTAATGAAAAAATTCGGAAAAGCTATTTTACCAACCCATCAATTGTGCTTGGCACATGGCATCCACTGAGCAGTCTGTGATGTTTTATACAAAACAACTCCGGTCCAAGAAGTCATTCCTGATCTTGATGAAGAATATTTTGTACTTGATGATATTTCCATCTCTGATGACAGCGATTACAAAGATGAAGAAGGTGTTGGATTACAGGTAAGTATTATGTATAATTATTCAAAAATATAAGGTATCTAAATAAGATTACTTTTATTAAGAAAATCATCATAATTTCTGACAATTTCAGGTAATAATTGAAGATGATCAACCCCCTGAAGTCCGTCAAGATCTGAGACACAATATTTTAAAAGTTAGATGTTGTGTACGCCTGTTTTGCAAGTCCCCTGTCAAAAACGATGATATTCTTCAAAAGCACGTTCTAGCTGAGTTTAAAAAAGAATTATCATTTATACTTGACTCAAAAACTAGGTGGAACTAGGTTTGGTGGACATAATGTCTCGATTTGTCAAGCTAAAGAAGCCTATCAAGACGTCCTTGATCGAAATTTCTATTGAAATAAGCTTCTCCGATGAAGAATTTAACACACTTGAAGAATGATTGCAGCCCTAGAACCAGTGAAAGTGGGAACAGAAGCTTTATGTAGACGAGATACAACATTGATTTCAAGTGATCAGATTCTGAAGATTATTTGCCTTAAATTGAGCATGTAGAATTCAATTTTCAGCAAAGAGTTATTAGAAATGTTAGTCAAAAGAATAAAGGAAGGAAGAAATCCTGATATAATAAATCAATTAATTTATTTAAACTTTGACACTCCACAAATAAAACGAAATGCCCTCGCAAATACTGCTGCCAAATTATTCTGTCGTCTGTTTGAGGAGCGCTACAAAGATGAAGATAAATCGGAAGAAGAATGTCAAGAAACACCCAATATTGATGATGGACAATCATCCTTGGCAGAACAATTGGAACTGTCTATCAAAGATGCTCTGAAGTGTCACTCTAGTTCAAAGAGGATGAGAGTGGGCACCAGTTTCAAATCACTGTTGAAGGAAATGGCCGTTTTTGAGCTGACAAAAACTCGCACAAAAAACTTAGAAATGCTGTATAATGCATTGATGGGTATACCAATAACTACTGTTAAAGCTGAACGTTCTTTCTCAGCCAGTGGTCTTTTTGTTACAAAATTTAGATCAAGCTTGAATGACTGTTGCATTTGCATTTTACGAGCTTATTTTCTGTTAAAAAAGCTCAGCAGTCAGCGGTAATTTCTGTATTGAATGCCTAACAACTGTGTTAAATGTTATATCAGTCAATCTATAGAATTTGAGTTTATTTAAACTGTTTAAGCTCTTTTTTTGTGATATTTAACTGTAATATCTGAAATTGGATGTATTGTATTGAGCTTAATATGAGATTAACTTTATGTGATATAAATATGTCTTAATTAGAGGTGGGTTTGCTGCATTTTAAGCCTTTTTTTATTCCTTTGAAAAAACTTTAAATAACCGGTTTTAACGGTAATAAAAATGGCAAAAACCGGGGTTTTACCGTTACTGGTAATTATGAAACACGGTAATAATTCCATGCCCTAGAAACCAGTCATTTAATTTTTGTTATGAAATATTTGCTTTATTCAATAATTGTCGTCCTTAACAACCAAAACAAAAATCAACAAGCTTTCATACAATTGAAGCTATAGAATACTTTGTAAAGTATATGTCAGAATACAAACAAATTAGCATATTCACCAATTTCAAATTCAAAAATTTAACGTTTATTCAGGTATTTGAAGATCTTTGCTCATAGGATAATGATTTTCTTAAACTACTTGTCTAAGGGTCAGAAGAACACATTTGCCTTGATCAATCTTTATTTATTTTTGACCGCTAACACTTAATTGAAAATGATTCATAAAACTGAAAGTTTTTCTTATTTTTTTTAATTTTTAATTTAAAAACTTTATTCAAGTTGATTTTTACCAGAAAGTTTTAGTTAACACTAAAACTAATTTTTAAGTTAATACTAAAACTAATTTGTTAGTTAATACTAAAACTAATTTCAATCAACACATTTAACTTTATTGACAGTACACACACACATAAAAATGTCATAAAAAAATTCACAACTATTTCATAAAAAAAAAAAAGATGTCATGAAAATATACAAATGTTTCAATTTTAAAAATATATTTAATAGTACACATGTTCCTATTTCAAAAAAAAAAAAAATTGATATCAAGTTATTTTGTCCGAGAAAGAAAATTGATTTTGAATTTTCAACATTTTATAAAGGAATGCCAGTTGACATAATTATTGAAAAAAACGATTTATTCTAAACTGGAAATACCATCCGAATGTTCCAATATGTAGCATTCGAGTGTTCGGAATTTAACTTTTATGTTATTTTGTTTAAAAGTTAATGAAAATCTTTCTCATAATAATATTTTCATTCATTCCTAAAAAATCTAGTATGAGAATGTTAATATTCAAAGACCCTAAATTTTCAATGTATACTTCTAAACACCTCATTTGTAAGTTCTGAGCATAAGTAATTATAACAGAACAGAAATAACGCTTATTGAATTAAGCTAAAAATGCTAAATATGTAGTTAGCACAATCTCATAATAAGGGTGGCAATCTGGAAAAATCTTTTTTTCTCTTTTTTTGGGAAAAGGCATTGACCCTTAGTTGCTTTGGTATATGAATTGTTTCAAATCAAGTTATTTCATTAAAAATGCCTAACTCAGCTAAATCCCTTGATTGCAGAAAAACTCTTTGTTTTCTTTGAATGAAAGAGTTTTAACCTCCTTCTTGATTGAGCTAGTGAAAGAATTATTTTCTGATGAAATTGATTTTGCCGATTAAAGGGTTCCCTTGGGAGTTTGTAATCGTTACAGAGTTAACCTTCAAAAAAAGGCACAACGGCGAAAATGTGAATCTTCCAAGTCTTTTTTCCAAGGCCAGGACTGTGATTGTCTCATTTGCAAAATTGGCACCTTGAGCACAATGAGAGTCACGTCTTGGAAACATTAAGCATTCCATCCTCAAAACCTGAGAAAAGATATTCAAAATGCTTAACAATCGTAAGAAGAGGTTTACCACACACTTGCAGAAAATCTACCTGCAGGGAGAATATGAAAATGCTTGCATCTAAAGATTTGAAGGTTGGAGAGCAGATTGCATCTGTGATTTTAAAGATGCATCTCCCCGTTGAACCAAAATAAGAAAATCTGGGGTGGAAGGCCATTGTCTATAAGATATTGTTTCAAAAGATTTTTTTTACTTTTTATAATACAGATATTTTTGTAATTTCACCTACGAATTTAAACAACAAACTAATATTATGATTTTTTAGCAACTCCACACGGACAAGCCTTTGTTTAAAGGAATACAACAATACTAACCTTTGTACCAAATTGATGAAAAGTAAAAGAAAACTTTACATTTAATGGACCATTTCACTTTCTGAAATGGTCCATTAAATGTAAATTTTATTCATGTCTGATTTGACTACCCAAGATTTAGTGCATGTGGATTTTAACGCAGGATTGCCGAATACAGAAATTAAAAAACTGGCTACCACTCTCAATTTTAAGTGTCAAAATCAAAAATAGATGAGACCAACTATTTTGAATTTTGACCGCGAGAAATTCTCTTAACTTGATAAGCCAGCTTTCCGATCACTTCACCTAAACAACATTTAAAGTTCATGATCAGAATAAAATCAGTCAAACAGTGGTCCACTGCAAAGAACTCACTACATTTACAGATGAAATCGTGAAGAGAAGACAAGTTTTTACTGATCATTTAGTAAAACTTGGCATACATGGAAGTGGCGGTTTTCTTAAAATCACCTTTGGAATCCATGAGGATTTATAATCTCAAACACTCTGTCCACCTATAAAAAAGTTATTGACTTTTCAGCTTGGAAAGGACAGTATAGTTTAACGTCACTTTCTTTCAAAATTAATGAACAGACTACAGATTTCCTTTTTCCCCACAAACCGTCTTGACCATTACTATTATACGGACTTCCGAAAAGTCATAAACCTAACATTCCCCTTCGACCCATAGTCAGCGCATGCAGCGGACGAACGGTCAATTTATTAGAATAAATGAAAAAAATTCATACAACCACTAGTCGAATCACTACCAGCCTACATTTAAGACAGTATACACTTTCTCAACATGTTACAAAATATACGACTTTAATCTTCGGAATTCATCTTTGTGACGGCTAACGTGACATCACTCTACACCATCATTCCACAAAGAGATGGCATAGACCCAGCATTACATTACTTGAGGCTCATACCAATACAAGATAGACCAACTGACTGTCCATTCCCGGGTATCATAGGTAACCTAATAGAAGAAACTTTATAAAGCAGTACCTTTTTCCTTTGATGACAAACACTACCATCAACTGACAGGCACATCAATGGGCACAAGGGTTGCGCCATGCTGTGAAAATTTATTCATGGGGAGGCTTGACGAACGAATCACTAACCAATTTCCGAACAACATTACTTTCCACAGAAGATTTATTGACGACTTATTCTTCATTTTTAAAGGACCCATAGAAGTGTTAGATCAGATCTGTAACTACATGAAATCATTCATCCAACAATCAAATTCACTTTTAATCACTCAGCGACATCAATAAATTTTCTAGACATACTACTGCTCAAAAACGAACAAGGGAACATTCACACGACTATCTACCGAAAACCAACTGACACAATGAGACTACTTCATTATGACTCACATCATCCCACGCACACCATACCGGGCACCATATACAGCCAAGCTCTCAGATACTGCACTATCATAACAGAACTTAACAACCTACAGAAAGAACTTGAGTACCTAACTATGACACTAAAACTTAGGGACTATCTTCTGCACATCATCAACAATAACATTAAAAAAGCGCTTTATAAAACGCAACTTGAACTCATCAACAACAGGCGAGCGCAGGAAAATACAGAAAGACTAGCGATAATTACACCATATACTCCCATTGGACAACAAATCAACAGCATTATTCTTAATAACTGGACATAATTGACCCAGACTTGCAACTATAGGGACATATTTCCACACAAACCACTATCAGTACATACAAACTTAAAATCTAATAAAGACTTACTAAATCTATTAAAGACTTATTAAACACCAACAATAACAACTGTACAAAGAATATGAGCTTTTATTTATGATGAGTTTTTAGCTATGATGATAGCATAATCGTTCTAAAAAAGGAATTTGAAAAAAATAAGAATATAAGTAACCCTTGCACTCTTATAAAAGAAACGTTATTGAGGGGGGAGGAATAAAAGGTGCCTTTGCACTCTTATAAAAAAAAGATTATTGAGGGGGGAGGAATAAAAGGTGGATGAGAATAGGGTGTAGAAGATGTTAAGGGTGTCAAAGGGTGCAGCAGGTGTTAAGGAGGCGTTGACAGGTGTAAAGGGTTGTAGCAGGCGCGTAAAAAAAAAAAAAATAATAAAAAATACGGTATATGATAAAAAATGGGTTTAAGAATATGCGAAATAAAATGTGCTAGTGTTGAAATTAAACGCATTCTCTGGTGCATTATCCAGAAAACTGACAACAGAAATACCTGACAAAAAGAACAATCAAAAAAAGTGTACAGTAAAGAAGATTACAAAAACTACTAAATAGAAAAAGACATAATAAACAACAAACACAACGATAGCACACTAGAAGATGCCTATTTAAAATCTTTAGAACTATCAGTCAAAAAATGCAACGACATAGAAACAATGAAAAAAACTGCATTTTGCCAAAATTACTTGCGTTTGAGAAACTGCGACATACTATCACCAAGAGTGCAAATATGTGAGAATAAAGGAAGGTTAGGGCTTACAATGTATTTCTTAAAATCAATAGCACAACAAAACTTTTTTGAAGTTGCTAACATGTAACGACAATTATCATTATTTATATATGACATGAATAATAAAAAAAGGTTTGATACCATGTGGTCCTTCTGATATTGGTAAACCATTCTTTGCTAATCTAATGTATAGTAAATTCAAATATCATGAAATTAATTACTTTAAGTGCCCTACATCTAAAAACTTATTCAACATTCATGTTACAATCACTAAGTAATGCTTTTGCTTACAGAGCAGACGAGTTTGTGTTCGAAGAAACAGCATTCATACAAATGATTAATCAGTTACTAGAAGGTAGCAAAACATTATATAGTGATGTAAAATACAAAGACGCTTTGCAAGTAGGCGCTCACCCAGTAATAACACCCAGTAATAATAACAATTTAGTTAGCACTTCGAATGCTAGCTACAAGAGAGACATCTTAAAATGGCATCCTAATAAATATTCTACGTTTGAATGCCGTTGCCTAATCTTATTCATAGGGAGAAGTTTAAGAGAATACTTTCAGAAGATGAAAAAAGTTTACTATCAACATGTGGAGACAAACTATTATTTATATTACATAAAAATAACAACAAGTTATTTAAGCCAAATGTAAATCTTTCAAAATTAGAAAAATATCTTTGATACAATTTACGTCTCTTTTTTTAAATTAAGTCCTTGTCTTTATTAGCAGGAGCAATAATTTAAAACGTTGTTTTAAATTTAGGAACAAACATTCAAATACCACCATTATATAAAGATAGCTTTTTAGCCGCATTAATAGAAAATGGATCAGTCGAAGTAGCCTTTTGATGCAGAACATCTTTACCAGGCGTAATTCTGTTAGGCGTAATGAGGCTGTGTAATTTTATTTTTAGAATCAGGAAACAATAACGGCTTCTCCTACTACATCCTTCAATAGTAAAATTATAACGTAAACAATAACGCTTACCATACTGTTTATTACTAAAATAACTAGGATTACAATTACCAGGAGTAGAAGTATCAACAAATATATCAACTCCATCATCTATATCAAAAGTACTTTTTTGTGGCATTACATCCACAATTAGTCCAAATATCACAAGCAATTAAATTATGAGAAATACATTGATTATACAATGATATGCATGCACTGTAGCCACCAATTACAGTAGGCTGTAGCAAAGAGAAATGCACAGAATAAATCCTAAAACATAATGACAGAATTACATGTTGACATTGTCTTTAATAAACCTAATAATAAGAATCTTTTATAATTGTAGAGAGTCCCAGAGACCGAATTTCATACGTATTATATAACTATTAGATATTATATTACTATACAGCACAGCCCATGTAGGCTGCCTTAATGAGCTGTGTCTGTATAGTAATAGTCTTGTAATCAGCAGGTCTGTGTCTGTATAGTAATATAATATATTGGATTTTTTGTGTTCATACTGTACCATAAGGCGCGAATTCATACTGTACTCGAGACGTCTATGACACACTTGTATCAAAAATGTATGTTTACCACCCTAACATTACAGACCACATGATAACTACTTATAAAACGAATAATTCTACAATATCACTGATTCTGTCTACACATCACACTTACACTAACAGCAATTTAGTAGAACAGCAGTAAATGACTCTTACTTATCTCGACTATGGTTTATTGTTATTGTTTATTATTACATTTCACTTATTCGTTTTTTATTATTATTCTACTTTGAAGCTCTTTGCTTTCCACTGGACATCTGTCTTTTTGTTTTTTTTATCTCACACTGTTAAACATATTTAAACTTATTATTCATCTCTAAGGCATTCACTGCTCGGTGCAGCTTCACTCTAATACAAAACAACATAAGTTTTCTTTTGATATTGATGAAATAGACTAAGCCAAGACTTCAAGCCTTCTTTTTCGCTGCACCAATCACATTTTATAGAAAGAGGATCCGGAAGATTGCGGGATACAAACTTTTTTGAATAAATATCAAGTAGTCACCTCTCTGGATGCTAAACTCAACATCAACGTCACAACCTTCTTTGTATGCACTAAAGGCTCTAAAGTTAAAATAAATAGTTATTTAACTACTTTAAAAACATCTGAATGTTCTAGTTAGAATAACAGCCGTAAGCAAATTAAATAATAATAACAGCTCAAAAGCATAATATAACTACTTTACCTTGAACTGTTTCGAATGAACCTGTAGTAGCTTCGGTTGTTATCTTCAAAAAACTTTATAGTGCTAAGGTACTATAAATTTTAAAATCATTGGTGGTTAAAAAACTGTAAAGGTAACTGTGATTCCGCCATAAGAAATAAACATAACTCACAAATCTTACCAATTTAAAATAAAATCTAATAATGAATACTATGTATAACACTTAATAACTTATAATATTGTTTATTCTTATTTTTCTACAAAAAACGGGGTTAGATTAGCAGTTATTAATATTAAAACAAAGTCATTAGTAATAAACCTTATTATATTAATATTTTACATAATGAGATATGTTTAGTCTCATAATCCATAGTAAAATAGTCCATAGAGATGTGGGTTTAAAGATATAAATCTCTCAGTCTAAAGTAAAATAGACCATAGAGATGTGGGGTTAGAGATTAAAATAAAAACACAGATGTATCATAGCATATAAGTAATGTTAGGAGTTTAAAGCTTAAGCAATGATAAACCGTTAACTTAATTTTAAACAATACTTAGATCCCTGATTTGATTTGAAAATGTATTTTTCATTTGCTCGAAAAAATTTATTCTGTGAAGTTGTTTGGCAAACTCAGAGTTAGCGAAAAGGTGTATTGCTTTAAAACTACAGAAACCTGGCGGCGTAATTTAGTATTATAATTTAAAAGGCGTAATTTGAAAGTGTTATAAAAAAAGATGAGGAATGTTAGCCTTTTTGGTATATTTTGACACATTAACATCAAATTGTAGAACTTTCCTTTGGTTCTCAGGACCATGCTTTTATACGATTCTTAATCAATATAAAATTCTCTATCGTAATCATAAATAATAATAGGGGATGGAGACGTAAACTAGCGCCCTCAGTTTCTTCAACAAATCCATTTATTGAAAAATTGGTATTTAAACCGACATAACATTTAAACTATTATTCAATTTTAATAACTCTTTTACTATTACAGTACTGTATTGAATTGCTTCCAACAAATTTATGACAGTGTAGCATGATTTTGTCATGCGGTTTCTTTAACTACCTCTAATAGCCTTACAAATGTCACAATACGAGGCCCGCTAAGACAAGTTCAGCTTACGGCGTCATAACCCGCTTAACAGACCAAGGAAAAAGTAATTTTAGGAAAGATCGGCCTGTTACAAAACCTAATTGTTTAGATGTGCAATTACAAATAAGGTCAAGACTACATAATTTACATCAATTAATAACCTAACGTAATAATCAGTCTTATAATAATACAAGATTAATATATACATTACTTGGTCGGGTTTCATTCTAAACCAAATTTTCCAGAAATTGTGTCGCATTATGACTAGTTTTGTTTAGGAAACATTTAATAAATATAAATACCTCATTTAATTGAAAACTTTTTACACCCAACATATATATACTTATGTATAAATATTTGTTGACACATATGTATATATATAGATATATGTAAATTTTAATTTATATATACTTACGTGTCTATATATATATATATATATATATATATATATATATATATATATATATATATATATATATATATATATAAATATATATATATAATATATATATATATATATATATAAATATATATATATATATAAATATATATATATATATATATATATATATATATATATATATATATATATATATATATATATATATATATATATATATATATATATATATATATATATAAATAAATATATATATATATATATTAGGTTGCTGCAAAAATAATCTCGTTTTTCAACAGTTAACTTTGAACAAACATAACTCAGCATAAAATAAACTTTATTATTCGAAATAAGAACCATTACAATCAACACATTTTTGCCAACGAGAAACAAGTTTATTTATGCCGGTAGCGTAAAATTCCGAAGTCCTGGAAGCGATGAAGTCATCAAAGGCCGTTTTGACATCGTCTCGGCTTTTAAAGCATTTCTCGTGGAGGAAGTTGTCGAGATGCTTGAAAAAGTGGTAGTCGGTGGGCGAGAGGTCCGGTGAGTATGGTGGATGAGGCAGAGTTTCGTAGCCCAATGCGTTCAACTTCTGCAGGGTCGGTTGTGCGACATGCGGCCGGGCGTTGTCGTGGAGGAGAATTGGTCCCTTCATATTGACCAATCTCGGGCACATACATCGGAGCTTTTGATGCATTTCGTCGATTTGCTGGCAGTACTTCTCTGCCGTGATCGTCTCGCCAGGATTCAGGAAGCTGTGATGGATGAGACCGGCTGCAGACCACTAAACAGTCACCATAACCTTCTTTTGGTGGAGATTCGGCTTCGGGAAGTGCTGTGGGGCCACATCGCGGTCCAACCACTGCGCGAAACGTCGTCGGTTGTCGTAGAGGATCCATTTCTCATCACACGTCTCGATCCGGTCGAGAAACGGATTGTTTTTGTTGCGCAGAAGAAGAGCAGACGATACCTCAAAACGACGATTTTTTTGATTTTCGTTCAGTTCGTGCGGCACCCATTTGCTAAGCTTTTTTGACTTTCCTATTTGCTTCAAGTGTCGATCAACTGTTGAGTTATGAACGTTGAGTTCTTCCGCAACCTCTCGTATGGTTTTGCGCGGGTCGGCTTCGATTAAGGCTCTCAATTGATCGTCATCTATCTCAGACGGGCGTCCGCGACCCTCTTCATCTTCAAGGCTCTCCTCACCGCTGCGGAATTTTTTAAACCACCACTGTGCCATACGTTCGTTAGTGGTTTCTGGGCCAAATGCAGTGTTGATATCGCTAGCTGTCTCGGCAGCTTTTCGGCCCATCTTGAACTGGAACAGAAAAATCGTGCGAATTTGTCTCTTGTCTATGATATATTTGACGTCCTGTAAAAAATGACTAAATTATTATAAAACAAAACCAATACGATAACTAGATCAAGCGAAAAACGCGCTTTTAAATAACATATAGCATGACATCTGCCAATAATAAATTTATTCAAAAATTCATCCAAAAATATAAAATATTAAAAAAGAGATAATTTTTTCCGAAAACCAATATATATATATATATATATATATATATATACATATATATATATATATATATATATATATATATATTTATAAATATATATAACATATATATATATGTTTATATATATATATAAAAAATATATATATATATATGTATATATATATACATATTACGTGTATATATATATATATATATAAATATATATAATAAATATATATTTAAATATATGATATATATATATTTATATATATATATATATATATATATATATATATATATATATATAAATGTATATATATATATATACATAAATTACGTGTATATATATATATATATATATATATATATATATATATATATAGATATATATATAATATATATATGTTTATATATATATATATATGCATATATATATATATATATATGTATACATATATACATAAATTACGCGTAAATATATATATATATATATATATAGATATATATATAATATATATATATATATATATGCATATATATATATATGTATATATATATATATATACATTAATTACGTGTATATATATATAAATATATACCATATATATATTTATATATATATATGTACATATATATATATATATATATATATATATATATGTATGTATATATATATATACATAAATTACGTGTATATATACATATATAAATATATATATTTATATATATATATATATATATATATATATATATATATATATATATATATATATATATATATATATAAATATATATAAATATGTATATATATATTTATATATATATATATATATTTATATATATAAATATATATATATATATATATATATATATATATATATATATATATATACATAAATTAACGATAAAAAAACGACTTTTTCTATGGTACTTCAAGTTTCATGCCTAAACGGCAATCATCAGCCATTGAATACAAATTCAAAAACAAAACAAAAAAACGCTATAAATTACAAAATACTGTGTAGTGGAATCTTAAACGTCGCTAAGACATACTTGATAACAACGAAAAAACAAAATATTAGATAATCACCGGTGTCAATGAAAGCAAAGAGGAATTTATTCTTGTGTCTGTATTTTGAAATCAACTCATTTCGTATATATTAAAATAAGGAATTTTTCGTATAAACAAAGATTGCAAATTTTTGACGAAGTGTTATAAGGATGGCAACGTTTTACAATTTTCCACTTAATTAAGGGTGTAAACATTTTGTCTTTTTTATGTCCGAAATTTCTTTAGACAATTCGGTATCATTTTTATATTTATTAATGTTAAAAGATTTTAGATGGTTAGCATACCGAAATTTAAATAGAGTTTCACATTAACCAAAATATACTTTTTCTTTGTAGTCAGGTTTATTTGACGACACGGTCGCTTGATAAGCGATGTTGTTTAACAAGCACTGATTGTTCATGGGACAGATGGATTTATTGACACAATTGCATGTTTTTCCCTTATTTTTAACTTGGCTATATAATATCCTGTGATTGTGCGAATTAATGATGGACTTGGCATACATGAGTAGCTTATTATAATGGTATTTCGATTAAATATCTTACGAAGTTTGTGACCAACCAGAAAGTGCAGGTCTACCATGTTCAATAAACGACTTCCTATTTTTGTTGCAACATTGGTACTGAAAGGTGGGTTGTACCAGATTATGCTTCGCTTGTGATTTTTGAGCGGGATCTGTTTTTTATTTGAATGGTAGGCGAATTTGCAGATAAAACCTGATTTAAATGCATCTTGATAAGGAGGAATGGATTGTTTAAAAATATTTTCGTTAGAAGAGTTGGTTGACAATTTTAGTTCGAAAGTTTGAGGAAGGCTTTTTAGTATACTAGGAGGGTGGTTAGAGGCAGCATTTATATAAATGATGGAATTACCAGGCTTGCAGTAAGGTTGTAAAGAATGTCATTAAAATTTAACGTTAAGTCCAGATAATTAACAATTTTAAGATTACAGCTGATGGATATAAGATCATTATTATTAAAAAATTTTCACGAAGTGCTTTTTAATTATTTCCATCTGTTGGCCACTCCAGTTCTTAAAACTTGCTAGACCATCATCTCTATCATGTCAAACATCAAGTCCATCATTAATTCGCACAATCGCAGGATATTATATAGCCAACTTAAAGATGAGGAAAAAACATGCAACTGTGTCAATAAATCCTTCTGTCCCATGAACAATCAGTGTTGTTGAAGAACATCGTTTATCAAGCGACTGTGTCGTCAAATAAACCTGACTACAAAGAAAAAGAATATTTTGACTTATGTGAAACTCCATTTAAATTTCAGTATGCTAGCCATCTAAAATCTTTGAACATTATTAAATATATAAATAATACAAAATTGTCTAAAGAAATTTTGGACATAAAAGACAAAATATTTACACCCTTAATTAACTGGAAAATTGCAAAACGTTGCAATCCTTAAAACACTTCGTCAAAAATTTGCAATCTTTGTTTATACGAAAAATTCCTTATTTTAACATATAAAGGTGATAACTCGTTAAATAAACGAAATGAGTTGATTTCAAAATGCAGGCACAAGAATAAATTCTTCTTATCTTACATTGACACCAGTGATTAGCTAATATTTTGTTTTTTCGTTGCCATCAAGTATGTCTTAGTGACGTTAAAACATACTTGATGGCAACGAAAAAACAAACGCTTAGCGATCTAAATACACAGTATTTTGTAGTTTTTAGCGGGTTTTTTTGTTTGTTTTTGAATTTGGATTCAATGGCCGATGATTGCCGTATAGGCATGAAACTTTAAGTACCATAGAAAAAGTTGTTTTTCTACGTTAATTTATATGTACAGTCGTATGACAATTTATTATGGCCACCTACATTTTTCTAGAGACTCTAGAAAAATTGTGATTTTCCATTAGTTTTTACAATTTTATCTACCAAAAACGTATTCTAATAAAAAATCAGGTTGTGTGTTAATAAAAAATTGCCATTTTATAAGAATAAATACACTTTAATAAAAATATTCATATAATATCTTAGTTACAATCAATATTTTGTAACCCCCCCCCTTTTGCATCGATTACTGCCTGTACCCTTTTAGGCATGCTTTTTAAGCAGTTATCTGCCATTTCCTGCAATCTTGCATTGTGGTTCCAATGTTTTATAATACTTTCTATTAGAACCACCTTGTTTGTAATATTTTCCTTGGCCACCTCCTTTTTTAATAGTTCCCAAACATTCTCTATAGGATTGAGATCAGGCGAATTTCCCGGCCAGTCCATCAAAGGAATATTTTTATCTTTCAAAAAGATTTTCATAGACTTAGCCGTATGGCATGGTGCTCCATCTTGCATGAATGTTTTGTTTTCCTGTGGACCAAACCATTCCGTCAATTAGGGTAACAATCTTTGTTCCAGGACATTTTTATACTGCACCTGGTTCATTATCCCTTGAACAATGTACAGCCTTACCATTCCTTTCCCACAAATGACCAACCAAATCATCACCGGGGTTGGATGTTTGACGGTTTGAATAATATAGCTACTTAAATATTTCTCTCCAACCTTCCTTTTCACGTATTGTGCTTTTTTTGATAAGACTTGGAACGTGCTCTCATCACTAAAGCAAACCTAAAAATATTATACGATGGTTCATTGACCACAATGCATGGATTATCTAAAAAATTTGAAGAATTATTTAATAAAATAATCTGTTATACCGTTTTCCAATCGTCTTCAGTCCAATTTCTATATTTTTTTGCCCATTCTAATCGCTTCTCCGTCATTTTTGACGTTAATTTTATATATATTTATATACAAATGCATGTAGTTAAATTATGTTAATATATTCTACAAATAGAGTGCTCAATGTTCTTAAATATCAGAGCAATAATAAATTAGCAAGACAATATCCTGATTTTCTTCTAAAATTTGTTTTGCCATCAGTGGACTTGTCAACTGATGATCCTGCTGAGGGCGAAACAAAATCTGTCGTGTCAAGAAAAATTTGACAGTAATTATATTATCGGGTAGAGTAAATGAACATATGGTGATCCTTGTAGGTTTGCTTTTTCTCTGTAAATAGAATTGAAAATTATGTTTTTAGAATTTTGGTTAATAGTCACTTTTTTTTATTTAAATAACCCAGGTCATTGCATGGAATAAAAATAATGAAATTTGATTTAAATCACCAACCCCTCTACCAGTATCATATAAGTAAAGGTGTTTGTATTTTAACACAAATTACTAAGCTATTTCGATATTTAGAAAAGTCGATATTGTCGATATTACGATATTAAAACAACTTAGTATCAAACTCCGATATTAAATTGAACATTTTTCTCAAGAGTTTTAAAAACTCGATATTAACTTCAATATTGTACGATATTATTCGATAATGTACAATATTCAACAAGATTTTATTTTCTTTATGTTAGGTGCCCCAACCAGTCTTTAACGTCTTATCACAGAGCATCACGTAAGAACATTTAACAAGACGTTCACGTCCCAGCGGGCACGGGTACGTTCATTGTACGTACAAAAGACGTCCGGACGGAACGTACAGTTTTAGTTCAATTTTGGTTCAGATTGGAAATACTGAATGACGTACAAATTTGAATGTACAATGTACGTCCAAATTAGAACTTACACTGTACGTTCAAATTCGAATTCAGACGTACTCTGCACGCTCAAATTATACTCGAGAATTTTTCAAATTAGACTTAAATTGCAATTACAAATTCGACTTAAAAATGACTATTTCGAGTCAATTCGACTTAAGACGCTATAAAAATAGTCAGGTATGTGTAAATTTTTAAATCAATTTGGAAAATTCAGTATTGTTACAAGTGACAATTACGAAACTTTCCACTTCAAAACATCATCATCGACATCATTTAGTTCAAAACATCAATAAAACTAAAAACGAAAACAACTCATTAAGAATAATTGAGATTTATTATTAAAATAAATCTTGATCTTCTGCGTTACAGCCACGTCCACCGCCATCTTTTCTATCTGGTGCACGTTTCAAAACATTACCAATCGCCTGGTGCACCTCATTTAGTGTATACTTCGGCATGCTATCTACAATGACACAAAAATTTATCAGCTATAAACTATATACTTTTTTTGAAAGCAAGAACAATATAACTTAACTAATAGTTTTAATATTCTATATATAAGATTGATATCTGATTTCCTTGATTCACTGAAAACCCTCTGTGTTTTATATATTTTATTTAATTCAAGTCGTGCAATACAATTTTGCAGAAAATTAAACACTTTTTTTTTTAATAAAAACGTAAAAAAATCTTTTAAAAATATCTTTTAACAGAAAATAATATACCCACAATCACTCTGATTACGTTTGTTTTCTTAAAGGCTTTTTTGTTTTTACCCTCCATGTTATAACTTGCCATCAACTTGTTGGTCATAAGTCTGAAATATGTATAAAAATCGTTTTCTGTATAAAAAATTGTTTTCACATTTTAATACTATAGGATAATTACTAAGTATTTTTAAAAACTAAGAAAATGCAAATAGCAGTATATTGTCTATGGTTTATAAAGTTTTTTTTTTTGACAAACTTACTTTAAAAGTATCGCTTTGACATTTGCGTGGCATGACATGCCGCCAACCATTGTTAACCGTCTTTTCTAAAATCAATATGATTTTATAGTGAGTGAGTGTGTGTGTGTGTGTGTGTGTGTGTGTGTGTGTGTGTGTGTGTGTGTGTACATTCATTACTAAAAAATACATTAATACATTTACTTACTAAAAGAGAACATTTTGCTACGTCAGAAAGTTCTTCATCAAACCGCTCAAACTCCTCCAAATTATCAAACTGCTGCACATGGTATAAAGAATGTTCAGGTTCATAATGTGTTCCAATCTTGCATTGCTCTTCAAGAATTTGTGTCAGTAAATGAATTACTTTGTATTGGAATTCTAAAATTTTAGATTATTATTTTATACATTTACATTTTTTACAAAATATATCTAATATTGATAGATAATTGATTAAGATAAATATTGGGGTAAATAGACAAATAATACCCTAAAAATTTTTTATTTCTTTTAATATAAATCTTCATAGTAAAACTAAATACAATACAGTTAAAGGTAGTAAAAGTGAAAAAGTAACTTGTGAAATGAAAATATTAAAAATAAATAATTTTACTGGCTTCTGGAAGAGGAAATCTAGACATTGAAGTTTTGGTATTTTGAGCTGCATTTACTGGTGGCATTTTAACTTGGCTGGTTTGGCTGGCTTGGCTTGATGGCTGGTTTACTAAAATTGAAGACCTTGGTTGGGACAATTGTCTTACTGGGATTTTAGATTTTACTGAAGATAATAATTGGGATTGGCAGGTTGACTTTACAGCAGGTGACAAAAAGGTAAAACAACTTTTAGAAGAAGTAGGTATTATTGACTGTGGCTGTGTTAAAGATTTTGAACCATATAATTTTGAAATTGGCTGTTTAAAACGTGACTCAAGTTCTGGAATAACAAGAGATTCTACTAAAGGATTTTGTAAAGAAGAAACATTGTAAGGAGATCGCGACCTAGCTCTGACAAACATGGGCTTTTCAGGACATACAGCTAAATAAAAGTTGTGCTCAGTATATATATAATACAAAACATATCTCAAGAATAGTAAAATATATATCAATAAAATAAAACAAACAAACAAAACATACGCATTTTATGTATCTTTTGATATTTAGTTCCTTTTTTATTTTCATGGGTCAATTGACCAAATTCAATCTTGCTAGAAGGTGCTTCAGATTCCTCACTCGTAAAATCAAACCCTTCACACACTGCTTTATCATCTATATTTGTAAATGAATGTGTAACAATAAGTAAAGGTTGAAAATAAGTAGAAACTTGAGACTTGTACAAACAGTTCTTTATTCAAACTAGGTTTGGAATAATTAACTGTTAATAACAAGTAAGTGAAAAAGTTTTGCAATACTTACTATGACGACACTTTTCCTTAAGAAGGGGAAAGCTAAACCAATCGTTCTGTGGTATTGCCTGTTGCTTACAAGCTTTTAAAACATTTATACCATTAGGCCACCTCACAAACTGCTTTTCATTCACAGATCCTTCAACCCATACAGAAGGGATTGTTAGCTCTTCTTCTACAGATCCTTCTAGCCATACTGCTCGGCACCAAGACATTTTAACTGTAGTATAATAAAAACTATAGTATTTACTATAAGTAAAATATAATATTTATATAATATTTAAATATAGTACTTACTATAATAAAAAAAATAGTGTAACTATATGATATTAACTGCTATAGTTTAAACTGTAGCAGTTAACAATAGCAATTAGTAATAATAGCGGTTTTATCTGTGTGTATTTATAAAAAACATCTGATCCCATATGGGCTATAAAAAGTGCTTCTCTAACAGAGCAAAAAATAAAAGTATTCATTTTAATTATTCAGAAAAAAATTAATTGTCTGCTTTGTGTAAACTTGCTGAATCCATTTTTGAGTATTTTTATGCTTTACCTACTACCCTAACTTCTTTGATTTAAAGAAGTCTCGAATATATATATATATATGTATATATATATATATATATATATATATATATATATATATATATATATATATATATATATATATATTGAATTGGCATTACTTTAAGTTTTAATGATTTACAATTTTTTTCTAAAACAATACCTTGTATTTTTTAAGTAATAGAAACTGAACATATAAAAAATATATTAAAACCTACTGCTAACTGTTTATTATAAAAATTAACAAACCGTAATTTTCAAAAAGAAGAATTTTGAATAAAAAGAAAAACAAAAATAAAAGATTATATCAAAAAAAAGTCATGGTTTCAACTTTTCATCATAATGCAGTAATGGAAATATTGATGAGCCTCTTTTTTCTTCTGAACAAACACACTTTCTTTGAAAATCAGCAACACTCAGTGTTCTCTGGACAACTTTATTAAAATTTATAGTTCGAAATAATGATATACTAAATTGCATTGATGGAGCTGGAGTGTCAAATACATTGTCTAAATATTTAGTGCTGAGAACATTACACTGAAATGTACCATCACTATTCTTAACCTTTACAAATGCAATAGAAGAGTTGTGTAGCAAAAAACACCTATCTTTTCTGTTAGCTGAGATTTTAGTCTCTAAAGTTTTTGTAGGTAACCCTCCAAAAAAATGTTTATACTCAGATAGCCGTTTTGATACTTGAGCGACTGGATTGGAAGAATTACGTATGCTCTTTTTAATTCTTTGAAGAAAGTTTTCAAAAGGAAAACATGATATTCTGTTAAGAGAACAAAAATTATTACGACAATCATCAACTAAGTGCAAAAGATTATGGACATTATAAACTGTAAATGTGTTACCATATATATACTTGGCTTGATACACAAAATACTTAAGCAAATCATGCGCATAATCTAAATATGAAACACGCTTATCGTCATCATCTTGTAACAATATGTTCATAGCAATACTTAGGGTTAAAAAATGTTCATATAACTCCTTTGAGACAACACCTCTTAATGCAATTGGACCGGTATATAATAAAAATTGTCTGAACTCTGTTGCTTTCCATCTATCCAATTCCTTTAAACTTCGAGGTTGTCTAGCAAACTCACTCGGCATACATCCACTAAAAGAAATTAGTACTTGAGATACCTCTGAAATTTGAGCAGCAGATATTTTCGCACATGGTCCTTTTTTCAGGTAATTCAACATGCGACGCATTACACCTAAACACACAAGATGCATGTAGGGTCATGGCACCACCTACCGCGACTTTAAGAAAACTTTTAACTTCAAAACTTCATTACTCCAAAACCATAACAGATTTTTATTTAGGGTTTTCGAATTAATATTTTATACTCAATTATTAACTAAATTATATAATTCGAATTTGAATAAAGTTATTTTTTTAATGTTATTTTTAATTTTTTGTAAGATCTAGTACGTTTCTTCACCTACCGCGATAAAGCACCACCTACCGTAATCGATTCTCCACCTACCGTGTATGAAAAAAAAATCGTATATTTTAATTTTACTTTTATATATTTAAATCAAGAAAAAAATACATAAATTTAATATGATTACAAAACAAAGAAGACATTCGATA
Source organism: Hydra vulgaris (assembly GCF_038396675.1). NCBI lineage: Eukaryota > Metazoa > Cnidaria > Hydrozoa > Anthoathecata > Hydridae > Hydra > Hydra vulgaris. The sequence goes on along the minus strand of NC_088932.1, from coordinate 9,048,986 downwards.
TAAAATTATCCACCAAAGCTTTTTTCTGAATTTAGATTTTTTTTCATTTTAAATTTTTTTTTAAATGTTTTTTTTTTTTTGTCTTTTATTTTTATTTTCTTTTGTTACAGCTTGTTTTCTTTTAGTTTTTTCTTGTTTTTCTTTTTCTTTCAATTCTTTTTTTTCAGCAGCTTTATTTTTACGTTCAATTTTTTTGATATCTTCTTCTTCCTTTGCATTTTCTCTAGTTATTTGAATCTCTAACCATTTGGCTGAAGTTACAACGCTCGGTAATCGTTCAACTTGTTTCAGCCTTTTTTTCGTGATTGGTTGTTTTGGCCATAAAAGAAAGTCGTGTAATAGGTTTATATCTTTTATTATTTGTTTATTTGAATCTGGTGGTTCTGCTGCTGATTTACTTTCACCGGGTTCATCAATTATTACGCTTTTTCCAAATTCGCTAACATTACTAGATACGATTTCATTTTGCGTACTGCTAATATCTAAATACGATTCTTTATCGATTTCATTGTTCAATACATTATTGTTGGCTTCTATTAAATTTATGGTTTGTTTGGACCTATCGTTAAATTTTAGTTTTTTCCAAAAATTAAATAATTCTCTGAAGTCAGTTTTACCTCCCCATTCTTTATTTCCAGTTTTTTCAAACTGTAGCAATACTTCAGGTGCAACGTTGTCTTCAAATAAGTTTCCCACGTTATTATGGCTTAAAAGATTCGTTTCATTATTATCAATTGTGGAATTTAATTTAACACGTTGAATTACTTTTTTATAATCAACATTGTTCGCATTAAATGGGAATATACCTGTCGACCTAAATCCGTTAATAATATTTTTTTTCATACTTGGATCCATAACAAAATTATTCAACAACATTGGTACATTTTCTTTGCAAATTTCATTAAAATCGTTATCCAATTTAAATTGCCGACAAATGTTCTGCCATTTTTCATTGGTCCGAAAACTGACACATCTAATGGTTGTAAGATGTGTGTAGCATTAGGAAACAACGAAATCAAATGAATTCTTTCCGAAGAGCAATACATGCTGAGCTCTTTAGACAGATGCGAGCGGTGTCCATCCATGAACATATATATAGGTAATTGTGTATTAATAGATTTCAAATATGGTATTAACACATTTGTGAAGTACTCATAAAAGCATTCGGCGGTCATCCAGCCGCTGTCACTTTTACCGAGTCCCCAACCTGGTGGTGCAGCAGCAATAGTTTTTGGCATTCGAGCATACTTGTACAATGTTAATGATGGTGCAAATTGACCATTTGCATTTACGCAAAATAAAGTTGTAAGGTTTTCCTTATCGCTGTTGTTGCATTCTTCATAAACATTTCTTCCTCTAATGCCAATTACTTTTCCAGTTTTTGGTGCTAACTCAAAGCCAGTTTCGTCTAAATTAAAAACACGAGATGGATCATTAAGGTATTGCGCATCATCGCCTAATAATTCCTACACCTCATTAAACCATTTTCTTATCGATGCTTCAGTTATAAGACCTCTAGCTCGACTAATATGCTCTGCTCGTTTTTGCGATAATTCCTTATGACGACGCATAAATTTATAAAACCAGTTTTTACTTGGGATATCATCTTTAAATGGTGTTTTTATACCTCGCCCTGTAACTATTTTTTGTACCGCCTTAATTAATAATTTTTTTGTAATCGCAAAACCCATGTTAGCGCACTGCATTAACCAAGCAACCAATTCATTCTCTATTTCTTCTCCAAGATATGATTTAAAGCCAGAGTTTTGCCGTTTGGGTTGGCTTTTACCAGATAATTTATCGCGTAAGGTACTTTCAGGAACATTAAACTTTTTGCTGACACATAAAATTTTTTCACCTTTATTTAAAGCTCTAAGTGCTGCATGCAGTTGTTCTTCTGAATACAAAAGCTTTTTTCGAATATTTTTTTTCTTTTTTGAACCTTGCATCTTTCTAATCGAATTCATTTCACATGATAAATAAAGTATAAAAAAACATATCAAATAAATACTCCCTTGGGTTAAATTACCTTTAATTGGTAATTGAGTTGAACTGAAATGGTTTTTTAGAGAGAAAACTTTACAAAATAAAACGCGTCCGAAAAAATATTTTTATAAACGGTAAGTGCTAACTATTATAATTTTCGTAATCACCTACCGTGTAAAAGATTAAACAATGATATACAAAAAATACTTATATTTTTTGATAAAATTTAAAATATTCAATGTTTTTACAACTATTTTAAACTTTTATCAAAAAAATTATATAAGTTTTAAGCCGTAAAAAAACTAGACAAACTTTTTTTTACTGTTAAAGATTTTCTTAAGAAAGCAATAAAAAAACATTTGCGGGTAAAAAAACATTTCAAATCTTTAAAAATACATCTTTTTAAAAATTATTTATTAGTGAAATAAGTTAGTTTTGTATAAAACAATGCTGAAAAAATAAATTAAAAAAAAAAAACATAAAAAATTTACTGATTTTTTCAAAAACCACGGTAGGTGCTTCTTCACGGTAGGGGGTGCCATGACCCTAGTCTAGTGTGAAAAAATTACTGCAATCAATTCCAATTCCAATTAAAGGAGACCTATCTCGCTGATGATTATCACAATAGCCAAACTGTTCAAAAGTATTTTTTTCTCGTAATTGAAAGTCTTCTTCTTCATTGAAAACAACTCGTCCTTCATGCGTTCCGTGAATGATACACCTTTCACATGAATTATAACCTCCATGATGAATTATGCATTTTAAAAAGGCCCTAGATGGTGCATCGCAAATGAAAGATTTAATTTCTATACTTAGGTGGTGCCCATTAAACACAATGCCATTCTGTCTCAACTGATTCCATTCACTGACAAAATCTGACAAATAATCATTAATATTGTTCGGTTTATGATCACCACAAAAAATAGCAATGATAAATATGTCAGAGTTATTAAAACATGCAAGTATTGGCCACATCTGCTTACTTGATGATTTAAAAAGTGGGATTCCGTCTACATTTATTGATAATTTTATAACATTACTAACACAATTTTTATCATTGAGGACACTTTTAATTCCTTTACATAATCCATAATATGCATAATCACCACCACATTTTTGCTCTTTTGGTATTTTTCTCGGTGTTTTCAAGAGAGTTCGTGCATCTTTAGGAAGAGAAGAATCATTTTCACGAAGGATAGACAAAAGTTCATTAACGGATGACCGAGTCCAACGATTTCTTGTTGCACATTGAGCCAGCTTTTTATGTAATAGTGAGATTTCGCCCTCATCAGAATAATCATCATCAGAATAACCATCACTACAGTAAAGGTCTGTAATATCACCTTCAGATTCACTACTGGTGTTCGGATAATATTCATCAGTTAAGTAATCGTCAAATAAAAAAATATCGTCTGTTACATTATTCGACGATTCGTCGTCACTATTTATGGAATTTATTGGACTTAAAGAAAAATCAACATCAGCATTTTCTTTTACAGTTGTTTCGTCATCACTTGATAAATCAAAAAGAGTGTTTACTTTTTTATTAATACCTTTCCATTTTTTCACACACGATGCCATTTTTAAAATTTATAATTAACTGAACCCTGATTATACGCCACGATACTCAAATAAAAATGAAAGTAAAATAGTTATGAAATAATGATTAGAGTAGACGATAATGACAAATTGTGTTATGCCTACGGCTAAGCTTATATAAATATATATAGTATAGTTGCTATTTTGGTAAAAAAATAATAAAATCTCTTGAAAGGTTCATTTTCAGTTCAAAGACGGACGGACAAGTATTGGACGTACATTGTACGTACAATGAACGTGCTTGTGCCCGCTGGGGTCTCCTTCCTAAATGATGTTGCAAAACTTGTCCAAAGGTGGCGGTTGAACCACGGATCTCTAGCATCTAAGACAAGTGCGCTAGATTATTATGTTTTATTTAAATTTAACATTCAGTTAGGATTTGATTTATATTTCCAATTAACTTTTTATCACAAAACAAAAATTAATCCATTTCATCAGATGATGACAAATTTTCTTACTCAAGCAGCCGTTAATTACGGTAACCCAATGAATGTTTACTTTAACATAAACAAGTTTTTTAATTGTATCTGACTTAAGAAAAGTTCTTATACAAGAAACAATGTTTCCAGCTTGTAAAAACACACGTTCTGAAGAAGTTGATGATGCTGGTTCACACAGCATTTTTTTTGCAGCGCTGGACAAAATTGGGAGCTGGGCTGAATGAATTTTCCACCATTCCAAAATATTGTAATTCATAGCTGAAATCCAAGTAATCCTGTAAGAGTCAAGTTCAGCTTCAAATTGTGACTCTTGATGGTCTGTGATGTGTAGCTACATTATAATCTTAACTCGTCACTCGTCAAGTTTTTATAAGAAAAGAAGATATTACAGAATTTTAAATATTTTCCTCCTAATTCAAAGGATTTTTTTCGCAAACTTACAAAATTTTGATTAGAAATAGAGGATGTTTGTTTTATATAGGTTTAACGTCTATGTATCCACATATGTGTGGTTTGGACATTTTTTAATTATACAATTTTATGTTAAATGACACGGATTTGCTAAAACGATTTTTTACAGCCCAATGCCTTTGTAGACGTTAAGTAGTTTAGCAGACCAGGAATGAATTATAAACATTGTACATAAAAAAAATGATGCCAGACGAATCTGAGATTAGCCAAGTCATTAGTGTCATTAATCATTAGCAAAGTCAAATTATCATTAAAATTAAAAATTAAAAAGGTGTTTGCATTTTCAAACTCCGTTTCTGCCGACAAGACAGTGACATTCACAAGGTTGTACTCATGCTTGTTACAATAAAGTTAGGACTTAAGACAACTCAAAATTTGATGTAGGATCCCTTAATCCAAGAAGTTACAAACTACTTTTTGCTGGAGATCGATAGAAGATTCCCACATTGTGGAAGTGTACAAATAGAGTATACTGTAGCCCATTTCTTAAATCCCTAAGCAAAAGGAGCAATGACAGAAAGACCAGACCATTCTTATCTCGCGAGGAATACCCTTGTGAACACACTGAAGGACCTTGTTGACAGAAGCCCCACACTGCAGCCCACACCACCTCAAACCTCATACCAAAACATAGAGGCCGCGGACATTTTGATGCCAGCAGTTTGATGGCTACTTTGTTGGACAATCACCACACACGAAGGTATGGAGCATATATACGCACAAAAGGAAAAATGCAAATGCCCTAGGCTTGCTAGGCAGATTCTGGCTATCCTAGCCTCATCTACTTCTTATGAAAAAGTGTTTTCAAGTGCAGGGAACATTTGCACTGTAGGGAGAACAAATTTAAGTGTTAGCAAAATGGAGCAGCTAGTGTTCATGAAAGAGAACTGTAAACTACTGTATGAAATTACAGATTTAAAATGGCCAGACTACTTTTAATGTTTTGCTTTTCCTGAAACTTGAACTCCTTCGGTATAAATATTCTTATTTAAATTTTTTTTTTACATATTTGTTATTCAATGTAATAAATAAATTGAGTTGAATTGTTTTTGGTATTTTTACTTCTTCGGATATTTCGACGGGTATCAAGTATTGAGAATTTTCTACGGGTATCAAATATTAGGTATAAAAGTGATCGGGTATTACCCGACTTAATAAGAAATGGGTATTTTATAACTTTCGGGTTATTACCTGATTATTTATATTCGGGTAATATCTGAATCAACTTCCCGGATTCGAGTTCGGGTCCCTAATTTAACGTTAAACTTTTGGCAATATTTTCTTTAAAAAAGTAATGATGATAATTCTTTTGCTGCTTATTCTAAGCAAGCTTCCACAACACAAATAAGAACTTATTTGAGGAAAGTTCATGAGGAAAATTGATTTTAAATACATAATAAGCGGCTAGCAGCAACTCAAAAGCAAACTGATACTCAGTATGGCTTACAACCGTATAGCTGTATTATCGACTTAAATAAATAGAGTGCCGCAACACTTGAATAAAATCAGTTGGAAAACCTTCTTTAACAAAATTGTTCAAAGTTCATTTTGTAACTACTGTTGTATTAACTAACTCAATGAAATAAGTCAATAATTTTAGAATTATATTGCAATATTGCTTTGAGCTATATAGAAACTTTAATCAAGTCAACATTTAAATTAGCTGGCAAAATGAATAAAAATCCATGGGTGTACAACCAGTTATTTAAATATATAAAAATTGCCAAATAAAATAATAATAAGCCAAAAAATACTTTTTCTTTGAATGATACCACAATGTTTCTATATTGTCACTACGGGATCTTCTTTGTATAATGATCATTTCCAAAAATCTGTATGTGCTTTAGCAAGATAAAAATGTTCCTAAGAAATCAAATAAAAACATGATATTCAATTATGTTTGTTAATTTGCAAAACTTTTGGTTAAGTAAGTGATAATATAAAATAATATCTTATTTAAAAAATGATAAAAAGATTTTTACTTACTAAACCAGACGTTGCATTGTCACGAAGTACAGGGAAAGCAGTGATAAAGTCTTGACACAATTGCAGTTTTTCTTCTTTAGATGTCATGTCAGTCCTAAAGTATTTAGTATACAGTTATACTCTAAAAAAATTCAAATCATAGGTCCTTTAAAATAGTCATTAAAAATGCTTTCATTTTGATTTGGTTGATCTAATATATATCAACAATGTGTATTTAAATTTGTATGTAAGGAATATTTTCGTTATCCTAATAAACACAAAGTTAGGAAAAATATTTGGAATTCCAGATATATCCAGAAAGAGACAAAAAAAAAAACACTAAAACTAACACTTTGCAATTGCTCATAAGATATCTGCCAAGAATCTTAACTAAAAAATTTTATTGCTTATTTCCTCCATTCTTCCTCGAGTAACTTTGTTGTCGGAGGGACAGTATAAAACTAATCTTTTATATAAAAATTAGCTTCTAAATTGCTTGTAGGTTTGTTTTTTAGAAAGTAATCTTCATTCATTAATAAATCTTATTTTTAAATTTGGCTAATATTGCTTGTGGGTTTGAGATCTTTTTTTAATAATACTATTTTTTTATAAATAAATCATTTCATTTTTAAAATCGACTTATATTGCTAGCGGGTTTATTATTCTTTTTTAAATCTTTTAAAAAAAAAATTTTCTTTATATTTGTTTAATATTGATATATCGCAACTATTTTGTAAAGACTAAAAAGTAGAAAATTAAATATAGCAAAAACATTTGCCTAAAATATAATCTTTTTTGTACTAAAAAGGGGAAAATAAAGTTTTTAATTTAAATTTATTAGTTCTGTTCATAAACTAAAGATTGACAGGTATGCAAAAATTTATATAGAAGCATACCTGTCAATCTTTAGTTTATGAACTAAACTCTTAAATTTAAATTAAAAAGTTTGTTTAATCACTTTTTAGTACAGAAAAGATTACTTTTTTGAGCAAATGTTTTTGCTTTATTTTATTAGCTTATCAACTAATTCTGCTTCTTTCATCTTTGTCATGGTCATTTTATTTAGTATTGCTTCAACTGACTAGCCCTACATTAATTCACATACACACACACACACATATATACTTTTCCAAAAATAGGATAATCTCTATCTTCACTAATAGTAAAATGGTGGTTTGTTTTGTATTGAAGAGCTCTCCTTTTAATTTTAAATGCAATGAAAATGTCATAAGTAGGTTCACTATGAAGATTGTCAAAAAGTACTTGTGAATAATGAAGACTATGAATTGGTACCAGATCATGGCTTTCAGAAATTATTAAATTACGCATATAGGCACTTGATAATTGATGTAATAAGGCATTGTGTTGATGTCTTTCGGCAAGAGTGAGGCATATACTTTTAAAATAGCTTACAATACGTGCAGATCTTTTGAAAAATGAATTTTTCAATCATTATTTAGACAGTTCATCCCAATAAGAGGTCTAGAAATCATTGTAACTGTTTTTAAATGAACCAAAAAATGTTGTTTAGGATGAAGACGAGTGTGGTTACCAAAAAAAATTTCAAATTTTCCAAATGGCTGACTATGATATATTTAAGGTATGTTACCATTCCTATTGCATAATTTGGAGAAAAAATGAAATCAACTAAAGTAGACAGTTCTAGTAAAAACTTCCAATGCTCATCCTCCTCTGGAACAAAGTCAAAAAAAAACAGTGGCAAATACAAAAGTAAGGACCGGATCTACAAAACTTTCGATCTTGGTGATATCCTGCGAACTTCCAATTTGTTGAGTTCTGGCGATTTTTTTTTTTTTTTTGTTCACATTAATCATTTATCAAAAGGAGGTTAGGCGATTGTTCAATTCGCCAAGGGTCAAAAAACTTTTTTCGACAGACAAACAATACAGGACAGCACCTAACTTTAAACCAACAACGCTTTTAATACAATGTGCATGGTTTCTAAGCTAAAGTTTGATGTGACATAAAAACCTTTGATTAATTTTAAATCCCAAGCTTTCTTGACTCCTTTGCAGTGATTTTTAACCCCGACATTGCCACTTTAACATTTTCAACATCTATTTCGTGTTTTAGAGTTGTTCTCATTTCAAATTTATCTTTAGTAAAGTAGATTTAAATGTCATTACTAGTTGCATAGCATAAGGTACACAAGAGGCTGCCAGAAAACGATTCAATAAAACCAAGTATAAAGTTAAAGCCACATTGTCACAGGTAACCTATGCAAGACTGGGGTAAACTACATTCCTACCAATTATTGCAAATTCACCTGAAATGCCAATTTCAGTTAACTTGTTCATTTCAAAGAAAATTTTTCAAGAATAGCTTTGAATCCATACACTTTAATATCATGAGAATAGCACAAAACCAATAAATGAACATTTGTAAAACTGGAGTTATACTTTACAGGTAAACTTAAAACAGCAAAGTAAAAGCTCCAATACTACATTATTTTCTAAGTGTTTATCTTGTTTATATAATGTGTCTAGAAACCTGAGTGGCTCGTTGCAATGTATAACGCTACTTTCTAACTTACTTTTAAACAATGTTAGAGTGGAATCATCTGCTCCATTGTCATTTAAAACTGATAAAGTAGCATTACCAATATAGGAGACTAATGGTTGTTAAATATTGTTAACAGAAGCAGTTAATTTAGGTATAATATAATACGGAGCACTTCTGTTTGCTCGCAATGAAGAAACTAACAAAGAACCGATAAATTCTAATGTTTTTTTATGATAAGTGTCAATTTAATAAGTAGAATTCTCTGGGAAACTAGGCAATGAATATTCAGAAAAGTAAGCAATTAATCGTTATGATTATCATTTAATGGATTACATAAGATAGATTTTGGCTCAGGGTTTATATCAATAAAATTATTTTCAATATTAAAGTAACATTTTATATGACTAACTAGCGACATAAAAGCTTTAAATGTACACTTACAGCCATTCTGTAAACATTTAATTGGATAAACAATATCACCGATACTATTATGACGTTGTAGATGATTTTAAAAAAATCAATAGTTTCAATAAAGCACCACATATTCATATATATATATATATATATATATATATATATATATATATATATATATATATATATATATATATATATATATATATATATATATATATATATATATATATATGTGGGCATATCCATTTTTAACTTACGTTACACGCGCAACAACTTTATCAAATATTTGCATATTTAAACTGTAAATTAAATTTTTAGCTGATTTTTGTGAAAGCTGTCAGTCTAAAGAATAAAACAAGCTAAAAAGTTTTGAGTCTGGTCAAAAGAGCACGAATTAATTACCGAAAATGCCACTTAACTTACGTTACGCAGAAAACAAGGTAAAAAAAGTGTTACAACTTTTAGGTCGAATATTTGCGAACCATTAATGCGGATCGTGTTTAAAATTTTTGCAAGATGTTGAGAATTCAATACTAATTACAATAATTAAAAAAGAAATTATCAGAGGTGACCGGCTAAGAAGAATATACTTGTTTTCTAAATACTAGGTTTTTAACTTATGTTACATCACTTACGTTACCTTGCGATTATTTTCGTGGAATTTTTATATCTATTATTTCGTGATAAATATTTTAGAGTTATGTAACAAAAGAACGGCATTTGTATTAAAACTCAGTCAGTTAAAGTAATTAACAAAAATAATTTTCAATAACTGGTGACTCTCTACTGACTAATTTTTGTTGATGAGGCAGTGATCAAGAAAAAAGAAGACTTAATTAAAAACTTCATTAATAATGAAGTTTTTAAATTGTTAACACTTATTTTCGGAAGCGCAAGAGCAACTTAAAAATTGGTATGACAACTTTATTAATTGTTATTGAGTTATTCAAATAAGAAAATGTTACAGTTATTCGAAAATTTTACTTACGCTTATAATTTTTATGTGCCGGCTTAATTTTTTAAAATGCTGCTAACTATTTACTCTCCCCTGCTGAATAAACGGGAGGGGGTGGGGGTCTTAATAAACGAAAGGGTCGGAAATTTTTCTAAAATCTAATAAACTTTCATAATAACGTTTAAAAAAACGGGAGGGTCAAAGTTTTAAAAAGCCTAAAATATTTTTGTTGGTTGGTTATTCATATTTTCATTTAATATTGAGAGAAATTTTTTCTGAAAGTAAAAAATAAGAAAATATTTTATATTGCTTCAAAATTATTAAACGGCGGGGGAGGGGGGGTTCTAATAAGTTCCGAGGATTCGGAAAAAAATTAATAAACGTCCCCTCTTGTTTATTCAGCTGGCGAGAGAACATTCAAATCTTTTAAAAAGATTTTGACGCTAAAACTGCTCAAACAATTTTAAAAACACCAAGGTGGATAGAATCAAAATATTTAACTTCATTTAATTTCAAGAACGTGAAAAAAGGTTTTTATGTTGTTGGTTGTTTTGTGTTATTTTTTTTATGGTGGGGGGCGGGGGTGCTGGAATATGCGACATACTTTTAATGAGAGAGGGGTGCATGTATATCTGATTGTTTGTGATATACATGCACCCCTCTGATTGTATATCTGATTGTTTGTGTTTTAGGAAAACAAAAATATAGGGAGAATAAGAATATAATTTAAAATAAAAATGGTTACATCCTTTTTTTTTGTTTTAAATACTAAATACGTCACGGTGAAGTTTTTTCCGCTATGATCTGGCTCTTACCGACATAAAAGTAGTGGGATTTAGAGATATCTTTCACTTTTTTGGCTTACTGGATAATTTGAGATAGTTTGAGTGCACAATTGCGCAATGCTGCAAAAAAATACCAAAATATTATTCTGTTAAATTTCTTTTCAAAGTACATTATTGCGCTCATCACGTCTTTAATTTTATCCAAATTTGCAATTAAGGAGGTCTTTGAGACCAAAGATCCAGAGAGTCAGATGCAATGGTGAAAGTTTTAAGATTTTTTTGCCAGATAGCTGCAGTTAAAAGAGAAATTTGATTTTAGCCATAGTGTGCTGCTTGAGGCTCATTCTGACTAAAACACTTAAAATTTTCTGCATAGTCAACCTGAATAGTAGCAACATTCAATGATGGATTCATGGATTTAGTAATGCTTAGTTTAAAACATTTAGATTGGTTACCCTTGATATTGGCATGAGTTGTGAATTTTTCTCTCATACTCATAATGTGAGCAATCAATTCTTTACCACTTCCAAACTTTTAATTTTTTCAATTACAGCGTTACGCTTTTGATTTGGTTTCTGCCATTGGTTGGTACCAACTTGTTTCAAAGTTAAGGGGTTCAATGGTGGCCAGGAATTGCTGGAAAAACTTTAGATCTTTGCATTGGTTGCATTTGTTGTAGATACAATCATTTAATGAGTCTTTATAAATAAAATTTCGAGGCATATCTTTCCTAATTTGAATGTTAGACAACAGTAAACGATCAACTTTCACCAAGGAATCCAAAGTAAATCGCATATTTTTGTGGTAAGTACCAACGCATACATTATGAGGCAAATTTGCGATAGATCGAACGTTTTCTGGTCGTAGTTCACAAAACCTGCTTAATCCAATCTTGATATCTAAGTGATCATGTTTAAAAAGCTGTTACGCTTTTTTTCATGGTTAAAAGAAGGTGACGAACTTTGATCTTAATCTTCTTTCCATTTTCAATTACTGATACAAAGTCCCTAACATTTGGAGACAGTCGACTAATGTTATCTTCGCAGTAGAACCTTTTTACTTTTATTTCTACTTCAGTTGAAGCTGGATTATTCACGCTATTTAATGGAAGAGTAGTTTCCTTGTTGAATGATCCATTCAGCAATTTGGCTAGGACTTCGTAACGTTGTGCGGGATCTTTGGGCAATGATTTTTGGACTTTCTTGAGCAATTTCCCTTTTGTTTGAACACTCATAATGGTAAAAAAACTAACTGTTTTTGCAGTATCTTTTTTTTTGATTCGATACCTTCGGACTCTTTCCTTTATTTTTTCTCCTTCTTTCTTTTTTTTTTTCCGGATCTTTTATTCGTTGACGATGAGCTTTTTGGTGATCAGCATTCATATATTTTTTCCGTTCGGAATCACGCTGGTGATAAGCAGCTTGATAAGTTTTAACTCTCTGTTTAGAACTTTAAGCCATTTTAAAATGCAAAGCAAATTTTGCTAAGTTTTGCTTGAATAACTTTTAATTAATCAAAACTTATTTACGAATAAACAATAAAAAAAAAACCTTTAGGAAATTGCGATGTAAAATAGTTTTCGTCTTTATAAACAACCGTAACTTTAAAAGTTTTTCGTTTTTTTCAAACCACTTGGGAGTTGCAATGAAAAACGTTTTTTTTTTATGTTAAAAAACTTTACGAAAAAAGCGCTTAAGCTTTTGTAAATAAATGTCGTTTTAACTCACGTTACACAAATTCAAAATTAAAATGTGCCTTAACTAAGCATCGTTATTCAAAAATCCTAATGTATAAATCTAAGATTTGATATTCTTTCACATATAATATTACAAAATTTAAATTTTCAAATTAAATTTTAGAAAAAACAAAACTTGATGATGTTTTGGTTAACTTACGTTACATGAAAACTGCAAAAGTTATTTTATTATTTTTTTGAATTATATTTATTATTTAGAGAAAAAAATCTGACCAACAAGAGATTGAACATCTTAGCTCCATTATCACTTTAAAATATTTCGGAATATTCAAAAAAAATCATGGGTATAATAACATTTAACAGTGGTACTTTTTTAACATGCAATGAGAAAAACCGTATTTTTCCGCCGTGGATTTGCCCATATATATATATATATATATATATATATATATATATATATATATATATATATATATATATACATATATATATATATATATATATATATATATATATATATATATATATATATATATATATATATATAAACTTTTTAGAACATTTTTTATAGCATTATAAAACATTAGCATATATATATATATATATATATATAACATATATATATATACATATATATATATATATAGCATATATATATAGCATTATAGAACAATTTTTATAGCATTAAAAAATTATATTCATGGAGTATAAAAAGAAGAAAAGTTGAAGATAAATACTTTTTCCATTTTAGCATTCAATTAAGTCTATTTTTTTCTTGATCACTGCCTCAAGCCTAGGACGGAAGGACTGGCAGGTGCTTATTATATAGTCCCTTGACATTGAGTTCCAAGCACGGGTAATTGATGACTTCAGTGACTTGACACTTGAGTGGACCTTTTTGCAATCGTTACTCTCAACAACGCCTCACACACTATAGTCGAGGGGATTCAGGTCATTGCTAGACGGCGGTCAAAAGTGTTTAGGCCAGAAATTAGCCATATTGTCTTGAAGATATTGTTGAGTTTTTCTTGACCCATGACAAGGTGCATTGACCTGTTGAAAAATATAATTGCTTTCTGGGAATGTCTTCTGCAGCCATAGCACCACATAGTGTTTTATTAAGGTAATATACTTATCAAAGTTAATTTTTTTTCTCTTTGATGTAGATGGGTGGACATTTCTCTCCATTAGAAGCGAAAATTCCTAGCATCATGATGGACTGAGGGTGCTTGGTGTGACATAAAAGTGATGCTTTGTCACCCTTCTGCACAATGAATCTGTCATTTCGCCTATTTATCATACAATCAACCCGAAAAAGTTTTTTATTTAAGAAAACTTTAACTGTTGGCGAAGCATGGCTTTTTAGCTGGTTCAGAAGCTTTTTTGATTGTTCCAATCGTAAAGTTTTTAGTCTTTCTGTTAAAAGTTGACATAAAGGTCGGGCCACACTGACTTTTTATGTGATTTTAGAGTTCTTCTGACTGTCATTTCATCAACATTAAACAATTTTGCTGTCTTTCTGATGGATACAATACGATTCTTTTCAACTTGTTTTTGAAGATTCTTTGTGAACTTTTTATCAATTTTTTTATTCACTAGAGAAGGCAATTGGCTCTTTCAGCACTTCTACGTCTAACCGCTTTGTAAAATGTAGTATTAGGTACTCCAGAAACATGGATCACTTCACGTCCAGACAAACCTGCGTGAATCAAATTTAAAACTTCGGTTCTTTTGGCTTCCATTGTAAAACTTTAAACTAAAATGTGTTTTATTTACTATTTTATTAAAATCTAAGACCGTCATTGAACATTAATCAACAAAAACAAATTGCGGAAGTATTTTATTTACTTCAAAAAACCTAACCGAAATTTAGTTCGCAAATCGCTTCCGCACTCTGTGTATATATATATATATATATATATATATATATATATATATATATATATATATATATATATATATATATATATATTTATATATGTATATATATATATATAGTATCGGACAAAACGAGAGCAACCAAATAATGCAAATTTAGCTTTATATAAAAGTGCTGCATTTTTTCAATTCAGAGAAATAGCTATGTAACTGTTTAGAGACAAAGTTTTCAAGTTTTATTAAGTTTCAAGTTTACAAAGTTCATTATTTGTACACGAAAATTAATCAAAAGTATTTAAAAAAAGTTGATTTCCTTCTGGGAAAATCAAGTGCAATTCGACAAAATTTTGACCAAGCTGTATTTCGCTATCAATTTTTCGTGGCGAATTCTTTGTTGTCGTTGACAGCCTTGCGATTTCAAGGCATAGATTTGATCAGATGATCAATGAAACTTTGTTGAATCGCTGCCCAGGCCTTTTGGATTTGTTCAAACAGTTGAGCCTATGAGAGTAAAAGTGGACCAAGTCCAATTTTTTTCAAATGACCCTTATATATGTAAAACTGCTAAAAATTTGCTATATTTTTAGAGCAAAAATGGACCTAGTCCGTAACATTTATTTCTTATTCAACAGAGGACAGCACATTTTTACTCTAACAATAAATCACCAGGTATAGAGAGTAATAGTGGACCAAGTCCATTGATAGTGCTTTAATGTAAGAAATCAAGATTCAAGACCACATAAACTACACATTTTCTTAGAATTATTATTATTATATTAGAACAAGATAACATTTGTACAGGTAAGATGCTTTAAATGAATATCTGATTATGGTTTTATATTAATATAGTGAAGTATACAGCACTTTCATACTTTATAAAGTGACAAAACTGAAATAGTTTGGTGAGCGATAATATAAGATTTATTCAATCGCTCTCAGCAGGAATATAAATATTGATTTGTTAGACAGTAGATATAATGGTCCGTCACTACCAAAGTTACAGCCTCTTTAGAAAGGTCTATTATGTGGCTTTAATAAAATCTAGCTAGGGGAGCACTTGCATGCATGTTGTGTACGTGTACATTATTCTTTCTAATAATATTCTGAATGTATGTAATATTTAAAAAATATTTATTGCAGAATAGTGTAAACATGCATTCACGAGCCGCACACATGGTGTCACTGGCATTGATAAAGTGCAAGAAGGTTCAGAGATCTCTAGCTACAGATACAACAATTGCAGATCCTAACTTAGCAGCAGATATACAGACAGAACGTTCTACATTAGCAGCTGAATCTCCAATTGTAGCCGATAATTCATCGGTTGTAGCAGTTGAATCTCCGATTGTAACAACTGAATCTCCGATTGTAACAACTGAATCTCCGATTGTAACCGATCAACGCCCTCGAAAACGAAAACGTTGTGTAACGAACTGGAAGAAAAATGTGATTAAGCGCTTACGAAATACAGGTAGCGAATATGTAAAGCATGGCGGAACGTTTCAAAAAGCTAAGAAATTAAACGAACATTATTTAATAAATCACAGTTGCAAAATCAAATGTGCTGAAAATTTGACTTTAGAGCAGACTAAAACTCTATTTGAAAATTTCTGGAAACTGGGAGATTTTGATGCACAAAATCTGTTTCTTGCTGGCTGCGTGAAACAATCAACAGTAGAAGGTAAACGACCAAGAGTAAGAAAAAATAAAATTACAAAAAATGAAAAAAAACATGCAAAGGATTTTGCACGAGTATACTCTGTGTTTGCAGATAATAAGCCCGTTACTATTTGCAAACCATACTTCTTGGCGATATTTGACATTAGCAGCGGTCGACTAAATCGTGCGTTAGTCAACCAACGGGAGAATGGTGGTGTGTCAGGCAAAGATGGACGAGGAAAATATGATCACAAGACACAACGCATTCATGAGGATCACATCACTCGCATTAAATATCATATTCGCATGTTTCCCACATACGAAAGTCACTATACTAGAAGTCACAGTGCATCTCGACGCTTTCTATCTGCTCATTTGACGGTATCCACTATGTACGATATGTATAGAGAAAAATGCATACAGGATTCAGTCGAACCCCAAAAAGAGTGGAAATTTCGGGACATTTTTAATCATGAATTTAACTTGAAGTTCCATCAGCCATTAAAAGATACTTGCAAGAAATGTGACATTTTTAAAACAGACATTGAAATAGAAAAAACTGAACACAAAAAATCTTAACTAAAAGCAGCGCATGAGATTCATTTGCGCAAAGCAGAGAAGGCGCGTCAATCCTTAAAACTAGAAAAGGAAAATGAAGACAATAAACATGCCTCTTTTGTTTTGACCTGCAAAAGGTCATGTCATTGCCTTGCCTTACAACCAATGAAGTTTATTATTGCCGGCAATTATCAGTGTATAATCTAGGCATTCATGACCTTAAAAATGACAATGCTGTGATGAATGTATGGCATGAGGGAACAGCCTCACGAGGTGCAGGTGAGATCGGTTCATGCTTATTGGCATATTGTCAAAATCTGGCAAATAAGGATATTACGTCTATTACAGCATTCAGCGACTCGTGCGGCGGCCAAAATCGAAATATAAAAATTGCTCTGTTATGGGTGCATTTGACGCAGACGACGAGTATTGAACTGGTGAGTCATAAGTTTATGGTCTCTGGGCATTCTTATTTGCCTAACGATGCAGATTTTGGAATAATTGAGAGAGCAAAACCAAAATCCACAGAGATCTTCGTGCCAGAACAGTGGTACAAATTGATCGAGAACTTCTCTATGAAGAACCGCTTCAGTGTTGCAAGATTAAGCACTGATAATTTCAAGAGTGTGGAGCCCTTATTGAAATTAATTACAAATCGGAAAGTGGATGAGAGTGATCAGAAGGTCAACTGGCTGGATATGCAATGGCTGCAACTTAGAAAGAACGAGCCATACAAACTGTTCTTTAAATACTCTTTAGATGATGACGCATCATTCAGTTTCATTTCGCTAGCGAAACGTCAAACGAATCTTAGTGAAGTGAGTTTGGCTCCACTGTACTGTGGAGCAACAAAACTGAGCAAAGAAAAATACTCAGATCTAATGAAACTGTTAAAGTATATTCCTCCCATCTATCATGACTTCTATCAAAAGTTGGAACACAGCGGTCACAACAAGGATATACTAGAATATGAACTGCTCGATGACAGCGGCGATGATGATCAGTAAATTCGTGTGGTTTTTATTGTACTGTTTGTAATAATGAGGACTATTTTTGCCGATAATTAGCAAATAGTAATTGTGTTTTTTTACAACATGGTATGAATTTGTACTACTTGTCTTAATTTGAATTGCTATTGTAAACGAATAATATGAAATTTGTTCATGATTTTACAATAACATGATTTAGTGATTTGTTGATTATGTTTAGAGAAAAAATGGACCATAACTATTATTATATTATTCCATAACTATTATTATATTATTAATAATTATTTAAAAATTTATTTGTGCATTTCACATATCTTGTTGTCTAAGAAAAAAGATTTAAAATGATACTAGACATCAATAATATTACATATGGCTGAATTATAATATATGCAAACACTAAGAACGTTTATTTCTAACAATATATATTATGGACTTGGTCCACTTTTACTCTTATGGGCTCAGTTGATCCTTGTTACGAACACCTTTACGATTAATTCTTGACAATCTCCCACAGGTTCTCAATAGGGTTGAGATCCGGGGATTGAGGCGGCCAATCCATCACCGATAGGTGGTTGTCTTGAAACCACTTTTTGACTACTTTTGCAGTGTGTTTCATATCGTTGTCTGGCTGAAAAATCCATTTTATTGGCATATTCCATTCAGCATGAGGTAACATAACATCTTTCAGGATATTTTTATATATGAAAAGGTCCATTATTCCATCGTTTCGATGTATTGGACCTAAACCGTCAGCAGAAAAACACCCACAGACCATTACATTACCTCCACCATGTTTCACGGTCTTATGGCAGTAACGTAAATCGAGGCGTTTTTCGGCCGCTCGACGTACGCGGCAAATGCCATCGCTGCCAATGATGTTGAACTTCGATTCATCACTGAACAGGGCAGTTGGCCGTTTCTGCACATTCCAGTCAATATTTCTTTGCAGGGCGTTGAGAAAACAATCCAGCTTCAACAGCACGTTGTCTGATTGTTCGGTCCGATACAGGCAGCTCTAATTGCTTTTGTATCTCGACTGATGATATCCAGGGATCCTTCTTGACGGATCTGACGATCATAGAATCCTCTCACGATATTTGGAACATTGTCTTGATACGGTCCATTTTTTCACCCGATATTTATCACAAATACTTTTTTGTGACATTCCACTTACGTAATCGCCTATATTTTTCTTTCTTAGTTCTTAGTTAGTTAGTTTAAAAATAATAAAAATAAATAATCACGCTTCTTACGGCTTACCGTGTTACATTTACCTTGTGATGATAAAATAATGCTCTGTAGAACACAACGTCTTGGTTGGATGTGGGCTGTATTGATGTAATGAAACACTTGTTGTATTTCACTTCTTGTATTGATGTTCTTCGATAAAACACTTTGATAAAACTCACTTCGATAAACTGTCTTGATAATACTGACTAATTGACTTCTATAATCTGACTGAATTACATGTCGATTTACATGTCTCTTATATAGTAAAATGAACCTGTGTGAACCTGTGTGAATCTGGAAGATTCAAGATGCTTCTTTTTGATGCTTCTGAATGTTTCTGGATATTTCTGGATGCTTCTAGATGCTACTTCTGGAAACTTCTGGAAGCTTCTGCATGCTTCTGGAAACTTCTGGACACTTCCTTTAATTATTAAAAAACTGCCGTGACATTGACACGGACCAGACTTAAGAAAATCAAACAAACCGAAAAAGTTGCACTTGTTTTGTCCGCTGCAAATTGACACTTGTCAACGAAATTCTGCCTGTGTTCTGTCACCTGTCAGCTGTCTATACATATATATATATATATATATATATATATATATGTATATATATATATATATATATGTATATATATATATATATATATATATATATATATATATATATATATATATATATATATATGTACTTTTATACATATACAGGATGGATGCTCGAAATCCGGACTTTTTTGACACAATATAAAAATTACAATAAAAGTATTAGTTTCAAAGCTATATTTCTGAAATTTTGAACAGTAATGTACAAATATAAGAGCTTTCATTTCACTCAGTCCATCTGCTTCTAGCTTCAATGACTTGCTCGATACTCCTCCTGAACCTGAAGCAGGCGTGCTCCACCTCATCTGCTAGCATGTTGGCAACTGCAGTAGTAACAGCTCGCTTTAGAGATTCAACAGTGTTGTGACTTGATTTATTGGTATCACGTTCCAAAGTGCCCCAGACATAATAGTCCAATGGATTGAGATCTGATTAGTTTGGAGGCCAAAAGTGCTTCGACCAGAACATAGGGAGATTCTCTTCAAGCCAACCCTGTACCAAATTGGAGGTATGAGCAGGAGCTGAGTCTTTCTGAAACACATATAGCCTACCATTGGAACACTTGTCCATCCAAGGTTTCACCACCTTAATCAGAAGGTCCAAGTAGACTTCTTTGTTGACATTTTGGCCCTTCAGGAAGAAGTGTGGTGGCATGACATGGCCTTTGCTGGAAACAGACATAAAGACATGGACAGAGGCTGGAAATTTTGTCTGACCAATCACTGGGACATCTTCTGGGTTTTGAGCCAACTACCTGTCATTTCTTCTGTTCACTTTGGCATCCACAGTAAAAATTTTCTCATCGCTGAAAAAACGAAGTTTACCGGCAGCTTCTTGTTTTATTGATGTTAAAAGAACGGAACACTTAGCCACTTTCTTCTCCTTCATTGAAGCAGACAGCATCTACCTGACTTTCAGGATATAGGACTTGTACCTAAGGTCATCACAGATCACTCTTCTCATAGTGTAATGAGACACATTCATATCTTTACTCAGTTTCCTGATGGAGGTGCTGGGGTTTTTGTAGATCGACTTCCGTACTCTGCTGATAAAGGCCTTATTCCTGATTGGTTGGTGAGCAGTCTTTTCTTTTCGTTCTACAGACTCTGCACCATCATTAAACCTCTTTGCAGTACCATAAACTGTGCTTATTGGGAAGCCAAACCATTTTATAATCTCTATGACAGAGTGCCCGGCGCGGAGGGACTCAACCACTGCAACTCTACGGTCATATTCCTTTGACATAATGTGATAAATTTGCAATTTTAATTTTTTTTCCCAAGAGTACAATGTTTGAATTTCGCAACATAGAATTTTAAAACAAAAAATTGCCGGCAAATTTAAAATTGTCCGGATTTCGAGCATCCACCCTGTATATTTTTATATTTCTACATATATATGTGTATGTACATATATATATATATATATATATATATATATATATATATATATATATATATATATATAAATATATAAATATATATATATATATGTATATATATATATATATATATATATATATATATATATTATATATATTTATATATATACATATGATAGCACTATAAATTATAGTGTACATCGTGCATTAATTGTATATATAAATATAATTTCATTAGAGAGCTTTCATAGGTATGGTGAACTTATTTAATTCATTATTACAATATGCAACATGGCTAAATATCATTTTTGAATGATATATCATGCCTTAATGATTTTTATTAAGTTATCTCAGCAATAAAAAATATATATACATTATGTAAAATATACCTTTTTGGTGTACATATATTTCTAGGTGTCAACATACCATAAAAAAGTATTGTTTTTAATATAACTAAAATGCTGCTATTCTAAAAAAATTGACTCAATATATGATATTTATTTAATAATATTTATGTAATAAATATTTTGCGTTATGTTATAACATAACAAAACTATCTTTAACAACATTAATTATCGTTGACAACATTATTTAACAACTTCTTTTACAGTTATGTTAAAACCATGTGTTAATTATGTTAACTTAATAGATTACCAGTTATGTTAACACAATCATTTTAGTGCTGTTAACAACATTATCATGAAGTTATAAAAATTATAACATTAATAACATTAGTCATAAAGTAATAACAGTAGTCTAATTAAATAAGGTCACATAGGTTAAACTAATTCATGTAGTAATCTACTACAAATCGAAAGTCTTACCTAATTTTTGACAACTGAAAATTGATATTTTCCTCGCCTAATATAATTAAAACAATATTACTAAAATATTACAAATGAAATATTTCTTTATGAAAAAGTTAACTATATATGTGTTTAAAATTAACATGCAACAATAAGAGTTACACTAAAACTTTTATTAAAATTGTAAAAGATTCATAAAAAAAACATGTCGCCAGAAACATAATTCTAGCCTCTTTTCCGAATAATTCAATATGAGATTCCAAGAAAGTGCAACACAAAGTGTGGCTTTTTTACGCCTATAATTGAGTTTAATTTCATAATTACAAGTGTGTCTTTAAAGCCAACAAGTTTAGCCTTGAAATGCACAATTTGTGTAGCCAAAAAGACGCTAAACTAAGTGTCGTGTTTTTTTTCCACCCTATTTTAAATACATATACATGATACTTTACATACATATACACACTTAAACTTTATTATTAACCACAATCGGCCTTTTTTATCACTATATCACTATTATGTTTCTTACAAATGCTAGCTTTTGGTACTATAATGTTTATACTATTAATTCTGATTTTGGTCTAGATATAATAATGTTAAAGAAATTCTTATTTTTCCAAGAAAAAAATGCATCTCTACGGTCGAAGGTACAAATGGCTGCTTCGTCTCAAGTGTTGCAACATGTGGGAAGTGCAGCTGTTTTTGTGTCAGCTGCTGCATACGTTATTGAGCCACCATCTGCATCTGTAAGTCAGGTGCATCTGGCACATATTTCATTAACTAACAGCATTCAAATTGAAAACAGTTAGTAGAAGTTCAATTACTTTAATTGATAGTTTTTGTAACAATTACAGATTTGGATTTTGGTGCTTATTAGGTTTACCTACAAGTTTTGAGACCTAAACCTGTTAGACAGTAAAATGTTGACTTCAAACCAATTCCATTAAGTACGTATACACTTTTTTTCAGAATGAGAAACCACAACAAATAATTTTGCTCCAAAAATGAAATTTATTCAGTTAATTTTTTGAGTTAAGGTTTCTCTTTCTGTAAAAAAGTGTATAGCAACGTTATGGGCTACCCCTTAATAAGAATTGCTTTCAAAAAGTTGCTTTTCTTTTAAAACTTATTTTCAAGATTCAAGTATTAACTCTTAATTTTGATAATGCAAATTTTGATTAAGAAAAAAAAAAAATTTTGATAATGCAAAATATTTTTTCTAATTTTAAAAATAAAAAATTCATTGTTTATAATATAAGCAGTATCAAAAAACCATTAATTGATGATACAATAGTTTGACACGCAGCAACGTTTTAGCATTTTTTTGCTTACTGTTTGTAAATTATACTTTGTTCTATAACTTAGATTTGTACAATAGTTTTATCTAATTTAGCTATGAAACTAGACAATGTTATTAAAAATAAAGAGGAGATAAAGGCAATGCTTAGAGGTACTGTGGCTATAACCAGAGAGGATGTTTCTGATGATGTGTTGACACAAAAGATAAAAAATGAACATGAATTGCAACAGCTAAAAAGAAAATTATAGGACTTAATTTTTTGCAAAAATTTGGTAAATAATAAATTTATTATTGTTTAAAATAGTGTAATAAGAAATCAATAGAATAATCAAAAAACAGTGTTTACAATATATAACAGATTATCTTATAAAAGTAGTACACTTTTATAAGATAAGATTAAATAAGCTTGCAAATAATAATTAAAATTTATGTTGTAGAAGCGTTATGCAATTTATATAAAATTTTGTTATAACAATATAAGTTACTTTATTTGCTACACTTTGCAAATAGTTTCAATGTTACTTATTAAGATTAATTATTTTGACAGTCTTGATGGCCGCAATTGCAAAGACGCAATTTGACGCATTATGCATCGAATTGCATCATTGTTAAGTTTTAACGGTCAAATAGGAAAATAGTCATTTGATAGCTGTTTACTCTTTTAATTAATTATTAGTAAGTTTTTAAAAAGATTTTTATATGGCATGTTACAAATAAAATGTGATATATGAAATGCCTAATTATCGTTAAAAACGATCATGTACTATATGTCTTTTTATGGTAATTGGTTATGTGATTAAGATTTTGAGTACTTTTATTAACTATTGTAAATATATGATTTTAAACTTTAGACGCTTGTAAGAAGATCATCAAGGATCAATGCGAATCAACAACAGATAGATAAAGACTTACAGAGGTGCTAAAACATACTAATCGACCAGGTGGAGTTACCTTTGAGGTATATGAAAAAAAAAAAAAAATTTTTCTACCTGTAAAGTTGCTTCTTAGATACATCCAAGTAAATTTTTATTAGTAATGCAGATAATTGTGTTAATCATTTAGCCTTTATAAAAAAATTTGTTTTTGTATTTATTTAGACAAAACTTGCAGCAAATGCTCAAAATATTAATGTGTTGCAGCGACATTTTTTGAAGAAAGTCTGACAGTAAAGACTAGCATATGTCATGTTATATGTGCATTAGACTAGATCCAAAAAAAATGTTTGACTTGTTAAGTGGCTAGATGTTTAAATATTGTTAATTGATTAAATTCCTTAAAATTTTAAAGCATTATTCAAATACTAGGTATCAGCTCAATTAACTTTACATTTCAAGGGGGTCCTTTTATTAAAAAAGTTATTTTAAAGTAAATCAACCTGATACTCAAAATAAGCGATAATACTCAAAATAATAGTTGTATTATTAAATCATTATTTATTTAAAATTTTTATATAATTTTACTACTTTAAAGATTCAACATGACATTTGAAAAAACATTTTTTTTTTACGTTTTAGCGGGTCCCAAATATTTTTCCCATAAAAACGATCCCGTTAAAACGTAATGTTAATTATACTGTCCCTAAAACACATTATTGTGAACTAGTGTCAGTTTTTTGTGTATAAATAATTCATAAATAAAACTAGTATGTTTATCAAATTCACAAAAGGCATTTGTTTTTAATTAAGAATTTTATTTATGATCAATTATTGTAAGTTTTGGTATTTTAAGTACGACGTGCATGTTTTTTATGTTTCAAGGGGTATTAGCTGTACTTTTTCACTGGAATAACATGTATTTATTTTTTATGTTGTCGATGTTGTTTTGTAAATATTTAGTTTAAATTGATGTAAATTGTTTTTATGCTTTATAGGGCGCTTAGCACTATAACAAAATAAACTTTTCATGCATTAGGTATTTATTGAGTGAGTTTTATCTAATTGTAATCAGCTCAGCTAATTGTGTGAAATTTGGTTGAAATGTAATAATTAAATCGTGAGTTTTAATAATAGCTTTATATGGTATAATTCGGTAAAAAAAAAACATAGTGTAGTTCACTGTAAAACATAGTGAGTTTGTTTTTCTTAAGTAAAAAAAGGTTATTTAAGTTGAAAGTAGCATTACATTACAAATGTAAATTTAAACAGAAAGTATGTTTAATCTATACATTGAAAAGAAAAATAATGTTGGGTAAACGTCCGTGTTCGTAATAACACGTTTAATGTGGACGTTCAAGAGCTATCAAAGTAACGTTGCAGCGAACTTTAAGTCAACGTTTACGGTTTGCTATTTCAACCATCAAGAACTGTAACTCGTAGTTCACAAAAGCTGGTTCAAATAACGTTTGCAGCAAACGTTATGCAAGCCTAAACAAACTTTGCGTTTACAAAAAGCATGGGTGGACGTTCAAGAGCTATTAAAATAACGTAACAATAAACGTTAAGTAAACGTGTGCTGTTTGTTATTTGAACGTTCGTATTGAACGTCCAAGATCTGTAAATCGGAGTTTATAAACGTTGGTTCATGTAACGTTTGCAGCGAACGTTTCGCGAACCTAAATGAGTGTTTTTTAAACGTTAATTGTAAGCTGGGTATATAGTATAGGGTATAATTGACAATGCAGCTTTAAATATTGCAAAAAACTTTTGTCATAATTTTTGCAATATTTACGATTAAAATTACATTTTAGTTTTGTATTGAAGTTAACAAACACTTTATAATTGTATATTTAAAATGTTTTACAACATACTTAAAAACGATAATAATATCCTGTGATAATTGAAATTTTAATTATTTACAAACAAGTTTATTGTTTGAGTGTGGGTAAAATTTAGAACATTTTAAAACATTAGTTATAAGCTGGGTACTCTATTGCATAAATAGCATACATGCTTCGCATGTATGTTGTTTATGCAATAGAGTACCCAGCTTACAACTAACGTTCGAAAAAAGTTACCACAACGTTCATTTAGAATTGCGTAACGTTCGCTGCAAACGTTACGTGAACCAGCTTTTGTGAATTTCGATTTACAGTTCTTGAAAGTTCTATACGAACGTTCTAAAAAGAAACAGCGAACGTTTACTTAATGTTCACTGCAAACGTTGTTTTGATAGCTCTTAAACGTTCACCTCAAACACGCAATAACGAACAAGTAATTTTATCCAACGTTTTTCTTTTTTTTTAATTTTTAAACGTATAAATGTGTAGGTATAGGCAGACTTTCTGCTTAAACCTATAATTGGTAGTATTTGTGTAATGTGATGCTTTTTTGAACTTACAAATCTTTTATTCATTTAACAAATGTTTATTAAGGAATTAAGTAAAAGTTTATTTATATGCACAATTTGCCAAAAACTTATGTTTTATTATGTTTATACACATATATAAATGTATGTAAATGTGTGTATATATACACATATATTCGCATATATATATATATATATATATATATATATATATATATATATATATATATATATATATATATATATCTGTGAGTGTGTATGTGTGTGTGTGTAAGTAGAACATGCACGAGAGTACTGATGCATCAACTTCAGGTTTCGGTTTGAACAGCAATTTGTTTTTAAAAAGTATAAATATATAACAAAAATAAATACTGCCAAAAATAAAAAAGAAAGATTAATTAATTTAAATATATAGATATAGTTATATATATATCTATATATATATATATATATATATATATATATATATATATATATATATATATAGAGAGAGAGAGAGAGAGAGAGAGAGAGAGAGAGAAAGAGAGATATATATATATAGATATATATATATATATATATATATATATATATATATATATATATATATATATGTATATATATATATAAATATACAGATATATATATATATATATATATATATATATATATATATATATATATATATATATATATATATATATATATATATATATATATATAGAGATATATATATATATATATAGATATATATATATATATATATATATAAATATATATATATATATATATATAAATATACAGATAGATATATATATATATCGATATATATATATATAGATATATATAAATATAGATATATATATATATATAACGCTATTTGATCGCAAAGCAGACAGTATTAAAAAGTTGACCTAAAGCAGACACTTGAAATCTTGGTCCTAAAAACAAAATATTAATAAAGTTTCTAGTAAAAAGATATTAATTTTGCTTTAAAAAACAAATTCCGTTATTAAACTTACTTAAAATACAAAAAAAGTAAATAAAAACTTAAATGTCTGCTTTACGTAATATGAAGGATAATTTTCATACTATAGGTCTGCTTTACGTAAAATTTTACGCTATTTTAACGTAAAACGTACTTTTATTCAGTGTAGCGTTTTCTTATATTTTAGATCTCATTAATGGTATCTCGCTTGTGATTTTAATGCATTTGTAAAATTGTTTAATCAAATCACGAAGTTTTAAAGCTGCATATAAATAAATAGTTAAAAATAAGTCACTAATTTTTCCTTTACAGTTCGTGCAAAAATTTATTTAAAAGTTTTGTAACTATAATGTAAATGCTACAAATTAAAAAGGTTATATTTCTATATTTTAATAATATTCGAATTTACAAAAGCCATTTAAAACGAAGATTCTTTTAAATAGTTTGATATTTAATAACATAAAATACAGCTACTAACTAATTAAAAATAATCACCGTCCTAGGGAGTTTTAAATTTAATCATGTAATATTTCAATATAATTAGGTCAGACCGTCATCAGACATAATACAAGTATTAAAAAGAAGATTTTGTAATTAAGAAATGTACCCGTAAGAACTCGTTCCTATTTTAATGAGAAATCGTTCCTGTTTCTAGAAAATAGTTCCTGATGAAATAGTTCCAGTTTTTGAGAAAACGGTCCGATTTTTCAAGTGGATAATTAGTAGAGCCCTAATAGGAACGACTTTATTTTGGTACCAAAATTTATTTCGGTACTATTGAGTATATTTTGGTATATTGTGGTATATTTCAAATTTTACGCAAACAGCTAAGCCGGTTTAGCTATTTGTTTACAACTTACGTTAATAAATAGCAAAGCTTGAAAATATGATATTTAATTTCAAAACATCATAAGTGTAGTTTTTATGTACTGGAACTATTTTAAAACGAATGTCTATTAATAACTTTATTTTATATTGATCAATATTTATTTGGAAAAGTTAAATTTTAATTTATTCGAAATGAAAATGTAGGTTTATTTAATAGAGAATTTCCAACATGCAAAACTGTCGAGAATGATGTTGTTAGTTCTTTGAAATAATTATAACGTTTTTATGATCATAAAAGTTTCATATGATACTTGTAAAGGAAAAACACTAGTTTGCATATCAATAAAATACAGGGGCGGACTGGGGCCTTGACGAGGCAAGAGAAAAATTTGAATAAGAAGGGCATAATTTAGAAGATAGGGCTCGTCGGGAGAAGCAATTGTTGTCAACTATCTTGCAGGACAAGGCAAGGGCTAAGAATTTCCCGTTTCTCTCAAGTGTTCAGCCGGTTTATGATTAAAAAAAATGATGTTTTAATGAACATTTGGAAACTCAAACCAATCGCTTAGTATCATAAACTTAATATATTTATAAAACAATAAAAAAAATTGTTACAAATGATTTAACTTTTTATTTGAACTCTTAATGTTTAACCTGATTTTATGAGCTTATAAAAATGATGTTAATCAAAGTAAAGTAAATTCAGGAATTCAGTTCAAATAAAGGAAATACTGTTAACTGAATGCTATTTTTGTAAATATTACTTTTTTAATAGTACAATTGCCATATATTACGGATGTACAATACTTTTCAAATGTTTATTCCATATATCACTAATGTATTCCATATATCACTATATATCACTAATGTATAATAACATATTATTTTGATGTTAATACAATTACACTGTAAGCATAAAATGATAACATCGTGTAGAGATAAAATGCTGTAGGATGGTTTTAAAAAAACTTATAAACAGCATATAAATATTAATTTAACTTTTGTCTTATCTATCAGCAATTGTAGTTAATGTAACAATTTTAAAACAATTTGTTTGAAAACTAAATCTCAATTAAGTTTCAGTCTAGTAAATAATAACTGCTAAGGTAATAATTTTTTGGTTCATCAGTTTCTTAACTAAGAAAATAAGCTCCATATGATGTAAATAGACAAGAATTTAGTATAATAGAAATAGTTCTATTTATCTCAGAGCAGGCTGTGTGCTGTCATATCATTACTTTTACTTCGTATTTTTTTACCTCAAATTAAAACATAATTTTTGGGATTTCGGAAAGTTGACAATACACAGCCACAATATTTTTAAATAAATTTTTACATTAAAAGATCATTTGTTTATCGTTGTCATTAGTTGGGCAGAATTTGTGACGACTTTTCGATTTAAGAAAAAATCTCCTTCATTGCTAATAAAATAAAAAAGGCTCTGAAGAAAAAAGTGAGGGCATGAGCCTTTATAGTAACCTTCTTCAATATTTTAGTTGTTTAACATGTTGTTATTATTATACTAGAATCAATATTCCAAACTTTTTTAAAAATATTCTCTTTGGTTCTCAAGATACTGAGGTTTGACTAAATTTAAAAAAAAATTAAATAAATAATCGAGTCTCAAAATCTAACTCAAAAACGGAGTTTCAGACAATTAGCGCCATCTGTGTGACGTCATAAAACTGTCCCTGCCCTGGGTTTACGGTAAAAATTTATTTTTTCAAATGGGTATCGATCTTTCATTTACTATATTTATAAAAAATACCAGAGGGAATTTTAATACCATAAAAAAAACCCACATATACTTAAAATATATGATTTCAAAATTGATTAAGAGCTGCCTTTTAAGAAGAGCTCTCCTGTAAGAATCAAGCAGAGCTCGATAGTAACTAATTTTAGGTTTAAAAATTAGAGAAACCATTTTTGCATAGTTATTTCATTTTATTAATTTATATTAGCTATTTGAGACTTAATAAACAAAAAAACGTATATGGTAGACATAAGGCTTGTCTAAATGGCATATTTCAAAGTACTCAAAAACTGATTTTTCTTTTCTTTTAATATTCAATTTTATCGAAACACTTTAGTAGTTTATACTTTTTTAAATTATAAATCTTAATTTGGTAAAATACCTCAAAATATAAAATTAATTACATTATTAACGCAAAATAGATACATCTTCAACCTCACTCGACAACACAATCTAATTTATAAATAGCCTTTTCTTTCCATTGGGTATTTTTATATTTTAAGATAGTTGAACAAATGAAGATTATATATTAAAAAATAATAGACTAACAAAGTCTTTTTTTTGATGAAAATTAAGTTTGAAAATCATTTTTTTGCGTACGTTTGAATCATGACGTTTAGACAAGCTATATGTCTACCATATATGTTTTATCGCCTATTAAGTCTTAACTAGCTAATATAAAGAAATAAAAAGAAATAACTATGCAAAGTTGGTTCTACTGTTCTAATTTCTAATTTAACATTACTGAGTAAGTTTTTTTAAGTCACTATTTCAAACTTTTAAAGTCCAATATTTAGAGAATGTATAATTTTTTTTTTTGATAATTATTTCTGAATCGACTTTCTAAAATAAATAGCAAAACCATAATAAGTAAATAACAGTTGTAAAGAGTTACTATCGAAATCTGAAACATAAGTTGTTTTTTTTATAATATTTAAATAGTATATAAACTTTACAATATATTAAAAAAACCCATAGTTATTTTTTATAAATATGCCGATTTTCAAGAATAAAATTTTACTGTAAACGCAGGTCTTTAGCCATATTTTTATAAGATTAAAAATTAGTCATCAACAAAAAGATTAAAACGTTTCATTTCCAGAAAATTTAAAAAAACGTAAAAAAACTACCCCATGGTCATGCCATGAGGAACTCTGAAAGTTTATGTTGATATTGTTATTTCTGCTGTTTGATATTATATGCACTGCTTTCTGCTCGATAAATTATCTCTAAACTACTTCAAGTTAATGTTTTTTACTACATACAGGAGTTTTGTATTATTTAAATGTAATTGTATTATTTTGTATTATTTAAATGTAAACTTTGTATTATTTAAATGTAATAATTTATGATTTTAAAAGCCTTAAAAAACTAATCATAACTCCTAATATTAGGAGTTAATTACTACTATAAACTTATTTTCAACTATACAGTTAGTTATTTTTCATTATTTAAAAGTGTTATCGGGGCAGCTCATATTCAGATGTTTCTCAATATTAGGATTATTGGTTCTTACATTTTATGCAAACAAGTGATTTTTTAACAACCTAACAAATTCAAAGGTTTTATTGATAAAATACGTTTCCAAACAAGATTTCTTCAACATTTCAGTTTCTTATATATTAAAACTGTGTCCTTATGCCTTCTACTCTAAAGAAATTGTTTATTTATTTTCATAAAAGCAATGATTTGCTTTACTTCTAACCTAGTAAGGTAGCGATATCACTACAGCACTACAATGCTTTGATAAGTGATGGAGAAGGCGGGGGGGGGAGGGGAAGGGGAAAGGATAACGTTGGGTTGCCTTATCCACTTTTGAAATCGCTCCGACCCCGCTGAAATATGCTATTTTTTAATTATTCATTAAATACAAAAATAGAGATAGTTTTTAAATAAAAAAAACTTTTTATGTTTCAAACAAAAAATCCAATCGCGGAAAATGTGTGATTTTTGACTGTTAAAATACTATTTTCGAAACAATATTCCGTAATAAAACAAAAACAAAAAATTGTAATAGTATATTATACTCCGGGTTTGAGCGATAGAATTTGCATAAATCATTTAACTCTAATAGCTAATACAGTTTTTCCACTATCATTGTATTTTACAATAAATTTTGATTTAATTAGCACTTTAACTGGATTTCTGCAGATATAAAAATTTCTCATGTAAAATCTATCGGTCGTCCAGAGTAAGAAACACCACAAGTCAGTGACTTAAGGTGTTTCAATACAACGCACGCTGTAAGGCCTGTTTTTTTTTTTTTTCTGGCTGCAAGCAACCACTAATAAGTTGGGAGTTACTAGAAAAAAGAAAGGAGTTATAGACCAAGAAAACGGTTGACAGAAGACTTAAAATGTTGAAGGTTGTATAGGAAAACATAAAGGTGGGAGTTAGTTCCAAAGGTGTAAGGTGCGCGGTAAAAAACTAGACAAATAAAAGTTTTTAGACCAGCCAAACAACAATGAATTTTAGCTAATAGAATTAGGGATAATAGCTCCTATGAGTATCAACCATGATAGTATTTGTTGAAAAGAGAAAGAGATACAACTTTAAAACAATGGAAAAAAAGTTCAAGCTTAGTGGTTAGGGCTGTTCCAACTACGTTTACAATGCGTTTTTGGACCTTGCCTAGAATAATATAGGAATGTTAACGGTACTACGATAGTTGTTTGCAGTAAAAAACTAAGTTTTTTTGGAGTTAAAATTTACAAGTCACTATAAGCTTAAATCTGTTACAGAAGTGAAATTAGATTCAAGATCGGGTGCCTGTTCTATACGATTGAAAAGAAATGACTTTTTGTCAGTACAGGAGTATAAAGTTGAGTCATTAGCCAAAATTTTTTTGATTTATTAAAATAACTTTTATCTAACCAAAAAAAATAATCGGTGCTTGACTTATTTTAGTAACAAAGTGGCTTAAGGTTTTTCTGAAATGACCTGTTTATTTGTTTTATCGCTACGCCGCTTAAGCCGAACGTGCTTTTTGATTGTAACTAAATTAGCTCAATATTGTTTCTAGTTTTGATTTAAATATGATTCTATTTAAATAATTGCCTAATGAAACAAGATAATTTTTTGTAGCGCTCTTTATTCAGAGTTATAAACTTATGTTTACTTCAAGGTAATGGTAGTGTAATAATTTTCAAAGCAGTTGCCCCTCATGTTTAAATTGGGTGAGTCGTTCGTAAAGTTAACGAGGCATTACATAAGAAGTACAGAGTAAGTCCGGTAAATTATTTTTACGGATTATATATTATTATGTAAATTATACGTACGGATTAAATTATCTTAACAAAGTTTGCCACCAGACCAGTCCGGTATAATATTAAAAAAAAATACTTTTCAAGATGCTTTGTCAAATTTGTATTTTTAATGCTTTTAATAATTTTTTTTAAATTAAAGGCTAATTTTCAAAAATAATAATATACAAAAATAACAAAAGAAAAAGGTCAGGTTTATTTTCACAAAATAAATTTTACTTAATAGAAATAATATAACCAGACTAAATTATATATAATAAAATAATACGGGTTGCAATATTAAGTTGATTTCTAGATTTACAATAACACAATCGAAAAAAAGAAAGTTTAAAAAAAAGGTAAAAATAAGAGCAACAACTTGCTATTTAAAACGAAACTAATTAAGTATAAGCATTATAATTGTCTGTTTCTTAAGTACCTTCAACCATAGCATGAAGAAGACAAACAGATGCTGATTGCGACTGTCGAGGTGGTAGATGAACTGCAAAAATTTAAAAATAAAATCACATTTTTCAAAATAATTTGTAAAATTTCAATATATTAGTTGAAACACTTAAAGACTTTAAATAAACGTTACATACCCTCTTCAATTGATGACCCAGACCAATAAGGACTTCTAAGCAGCAATTTTACCAAGAAAACATTACAACTAATATTACCTTGTATAAAAACCAATGAGAACGGTTTCAAGAAATTTTCTGCAGCATTAATCAAAATTTTTTTTTAAACTAACGTTCAGTAGTAGTTAAACAAGAGTTCATGGCATGTAACAACTTTAAAATCCATCGCATTGTTCTAAAAATATGAGCTAGCTAAAATAAACATAAACTAGTTATGCACTACTACATTTGAAACAAAAACGATTTTATTATTTTCAAAAAAACACAAAAAAGCAAGACACTTTTTGTGTTTTTTTTTTGGTGCCCATATCAGGCCAAGGTTATCAAAACAGCTCATGTATGTTTAAAATTTATAATCTAATTCATAATTATACAAATAAAAGTATTAGTAATACAAATAAAATTTCGTGTTGAAATAGGAATATAAAAAACACCCTAAAATCCTTATTAAATGGTCTTTAGTCATGAAAAGTGAAGAATTTAAAAGTTAAAAGTCATCAACAGCACAAAGAATCGTAGTAGTTCAATAAATACTTAGTTAAAATTGTAGCAAAAATCAACAAATTTTATACAATGTTGTAAGAGTCTGTGAATGCAGAAGACAGGTTCTTGCATTGTAAGTCTAAGCGCAAGGCAAAACAAGATGTATACAAAGGGGTTAGATGTATACAAAGTTCAATCAAACAAACAAGATGGTATAAAATGAATGTAGAATTCAGAGTTGTGAAGCAAATAGTTACAAAATATATAGATTTTGTTAAAGGGTGACAAGATGTATACAAAGTTCTGACAAGATGTATACAAAGATGATAAGATCTATACAAAGATTTGACAAGATACCCTGACAAGATGTATACAAAGTTCAATCAAACAAACAGAAGGTATAAAATGAATGGAGAATTCAGAGTTGTGAAGCAAATAGTTACAAAATATATAAATTTTGTTAAAGGGTGTAGTAAAGGGCTAGATGGAAAAATATATACAAATAAAGTTTAAGTAAAAACAAGTTGGATGGCTCATTTTGAAAAATTGCTAAATGAAGAGTTTGAAATGATCAAGGAAGGCGAATAAGATTAGAGGACCAGAAGATAACAAGCAGTTATGTTCTGAAAATTTTATTGCAAAGACTAACACATAATGTTCATTATGTGTTAGATCTTTGCAATAAAATTGTTAAAATATAAATCCGGAAGATTTGAAGCATAAAATCAAGCCATGGCTGTTCTAATTATTAAATTTTAAAGGTTGGCAATCATATCATGCTTGCAAAACTTTTTCACTGTTGTAAAGAACAACTGCAAAAAAGATGTTGGATAAAAAAAATTAATGTTGGATGGTAAAGATTTGTAAATGTAGGGTGGTTTATATCAAGTAATAAACTTGCTTGAACAAGCGATGAAGGTTTTAGAAAGAACTATTGCAAGAACATACAACAATATAAGAAGCAGTGTGTGTACAGTAGCGTGCAAAAGTTTAGAAACACCAACTTTTTTTTAATTTTTTCTGCATAACTTTTCACAAACTTTCATAAATAAGCTGAAATTTTTACCAAATGTGCTCTATATTATTTCAATTTAAAATACAAACCATAAAAGTTTTAAATTGAAAATTTAATTAACTTTTAATTGTTTTTTTGAAAAAGCTTCCACGCAAAAGTTAAGATACAGTATCATACCCCGCAAATAAATCATGTTTTTGTAAACAAAAGCAAAATTTAAGGTCAAAATTTTGGTGAAATTTAATAACTTAATTACTTTGAGATATTTCAAAGGTATTAAAATATAATTAATTGCCAAAATAATGGTAAAATTTTATAACACAATTACTTTGCAATATTTTAAAACCATCGGAAAAGTTAAGGATATTTCAAAGGAAATAAAGGAATTAATTATAAAAGCTGTGGGAAATAAAATGACTTACAGGCAGATTTCTGAACTTTACAATGTTTCTAAACCAGGAATAAGTCACACTATGAAAAGATTTTGTCTGCTGTTGAAAGCAAAACTTGCTCTGGAAGACCCAAAGTTACAACTGAGAAGTCTGATAGATTATCAGTAAGGTATTCCAAAATAATACTCGCAAGTCTGCTGTCTAACTTAATGCAATTTCATTGCACAAACTGTAGCGTCAATACAACTAAACGTCAATTACGACAAAATAATCTCTATGGCCATTGTCCAGTTAAGATATCGCAAATACCTG
This sequence comes from Hydra vulgaris, assembly GCF_038396675.1. NCBI lineage: Eukaryota > Metazoa > Cnidaria > Hydrozoa > Anthoathecata > Hydridae > Hydra > Hydra vulgaris. The sequence continues at coordinate 9,012,873 of NC_088932.1, read as the reverse complement.
CAAGAAATTTAAAAACCAGAACAAAATTTGCAAAAGATCATATTAGTTGGTCAGTTATTGACTGGTCAAAAGTCTTTTTTTTTGATGAATCAAAGTTTATGCTATAAAGTAGTAACAGAATTAAGTATGTTAGGGGCCCAGTAGGAGACAAATTATTCCAAAATATCAGTTACCCACTGTTAATCATGGAGGAGGAAAGGTTATGGTTTGGGTTAGTTTAGTATGACAATGTGGGTTCCATTTATCACTTAGAAGGTTTATGGTCCTGAGAGTTTATTTAGACTGATGTCTATATAAAGTCTCTGGTCAATGAGAATGTTATGCTTCCGATGCAAAGCATAAAATGACTTGCAAATGGATCTTACAACAAAATAATGATCCAAAGCATTGTGCCAGATCTGTTAAAGAATAATTTAAATCACAAAAAATCAAAGCTCTTAAATGGCCCTCACAAAGGCTAGATCTCAATCCTATTGAGCATCTTTGGGAGTACATTAACCAGAAACTAGTTGGTAGAAAAACAACTAACAAAGACCATTTATTTGCATTGATTAAAGAATATTGGTATAATATTCCTCAGGATGTACTCATTAAATAAGTAGATTCAATGCCTCGTCGTTGTGATGCTGATTTAAAGGCAAATGGATATGTCACCAAATACATAGTGTTTTATTAAAACTATTTTATTGTTAAAAAAATTTCTATTTTGTGAATTAAGTAAAAATTTCAGCTTTTTTGAAATAAATATTATTCAAATTTAGTTGTTTCTAAACTTTTGCGCGGTAGCTTTCTCGAGAAAAAAACTAAATGTTAATTAACCGTTCAATTTTGCAACTTGCGTGGCTTGTATTTTAAAATTGAAGTAATATAGAGCACATTTGGTAAAAATTTTAGCCTATTAATGAAAGTTTGTTATAAGTTATGCAGTAAAAAATGAAAAAAGGTTGGTGTTTCTAAACTTTTGCACGCTACTGTATCAGTAAAATGCTGTTTGTTTTTAGGTCAGAGAAGGGGACAATAGGTGCAATTTCTATTATTAGGCAAGTTCAAGTTAGATTTTTAGTAAAGAAAACGGATTTGAGGATGAAATTTGTTAACCTCAAGCTTTGGACAGATTACTAAATGGAGGTCTTAAAGGCATTTAGATATTGGAGGAATGGCATTATAAGAAACATGCAACCTGTAGAAGTGAAGAAACAAGGACGCTAAAATAATGATGAGGATCATCATTATAATTGATTTCTAAAAATTATATATAAATGCTGATAACTTTTTGCAAAAAACTTTGTAAATAATCAAATAAAAGTATTTAGTGTTAGTATTCCTAAGAATACTAATACAGAGTAAGGGTATGGAAATTTAAATGTTGTACAGAAGCAAAGCAGCTTAGGTATTTATGCTAAAAAAACACAACATAAAGACCAAAAAAATAACTTATATTTAGAATAATAAAGAATAAAACCTTAACATTTATGAAATTCTGTTTATTCATATTGATAAAACAAATAAACTTTTGCCAACATAAAAAAAACATTAAGCACCTTCTTACAAACTAATCCCCCAAATATGTAAAGTTAATTTTTTCCTTTAGTTTCACATCAACATTTTCAAACTTGTGTGGTTCGGATGGTTGTCTACAGCAACATTTTAATGCCATTATGAATTATTTGAAACAATTTTTTACAACTGCATGCCCTTCCTAACGTTAATATGAAGCAGGTTGTACTGGTTTACATGTTATTAGTAGCAGAGTGACCTGATCTGAAAAATAGAAAGTGTATTAGGGATCGTATTATTTCTTTTGTTTGTGATATTGATTTAACAAATTGAATAAGAAAAGGAAAAATACTTCAAGCTAAAAACAAACTTAACCAAACAAATATTAGTCAAAAAAAACATTCAAACAAGTGAGATTAATAAATATAAGAAAAACATGGGTTTGATCATCTATGTGCTTGATCACCAATGCCAAAACTATGAGAAGCATAAACTAATAATGTAAAAAAATAAACAAAATAACTTAAAAGAATATATAGGTGGGTGATTTTTTTAAATAGAACACCCAGCATATTTTATTAAAAAGCTGAAAACGTGAAAATTCATTAAAAAAAACTAAATAAAAAAAAAATCATATTTTTTCAGAATCTTTTTTTTCTGTCTTTTTATCTCCATTATTAGGGATTGCAATAATAGTTAACTTGTTTACAGGTAAATCAAACTGAAAATGTATAATTTTGCTACTGGTAATTTTACCCTTAATTGCTGGTAAATTTAAAGGAAAAATATCATAAAATTCTAAGAAACAAAATACATTTATTCAATAAAAAACTACATGACTCATCTTTTCAATATATAGTAAAAAAGTTATTATTGTTTTGTTATTTTTCTGTTCCTAGTATTTTGCTGATTTGATATTTACTGAATGTGCACATAATTAATTTGTACGTAGCTCATATCATAAACAAAATCTTTTCAAAATAAGTTAAAGAGGTAATAAAAATAACAAATTGCCTGTTTCATGGGAGAAAAAAATACATCTAGTTGCTGATAAATTATTCATTTTCAGTCTATTTTGTATAATTATTTAACATTTTTAAAAATATTTAATTAAATCATTTGTTTGGTCAGTTGTTACACTATCAACAGCCAAAGTTGGTTTGTTACTTGTTACATATTTGTTTGTACACCTTATAATTTAAGAGCACCGTATAGCGCTAAGGGTTATACAAATATTCTTAAGTCTCTATACGATTCAATACATTTAGTACATCTATATACTGATAGATATACTCTTATCATGTGTAAATTTACACACTCAGTGTGTCAATCTACAGCGTGACACTGCATCATGAAGTGTCCACAATAATGTACCAACAACAATAACAAAACAACAACAACAACAAAAAGCAATATATTTACCAGAAATATATGTTTTACATAAGAATGTTATAAGTTGCAAAATATATGTACAGTCTACATTCTGGATGGTTCACTCTCATATAGCTCAGCTAAATTGAGCAGAGCAACCATAAACAAAACAAAAACAATGCAAATAAAATAAACAATACACTCAGAAAGATGCTATTAGTCAACATTCATATTTATATGTTATATATCTTCTATAGTGAGATATCTTTTATCACCAGTGATTGAACTGTTATTTCTATTTATCTTAATGTAACAAGTAGTATTTTAATTTGGCTTTGAGGAAATATTTTTTAATGTAGTTCAATGGGATTGATTTTAATTTATTTTGAAATCGATTTCAGTCCATTAATGCAGAGCATTTAAAGGAATGTTTACCTTAGGATATTGTATTATATGTTTGCACACTAAGTGCACCTCTACAAAAATTTCTTGTAAGTTGACAGCTAATTGCACTGCTTAGTGTAAACCATTTATTAAATATAGGAGGTAGCTTTTTGTTTAGGCAGCTGTGAATAAATAAACAATTTTCAATTTTCATTATATCATGCACTTTTAAAATTTGTAATGCGTTAAAAGATGTGAATGTATGTGAATTTTTTGGTAGAAATTCGATAAATCTTACTACTTGTTTCTGAAAAATAAATAAGCGAAATACAATTATGTTTATGATAAAAGGCAATATGACTATTCCTATCAGTCAATATTGATATGATAGAAAGCAATATATCCAACCTATCAGTCAATATTGACTGATAGGTTGGGGTGGAGCAAGAAGTCTTAATTTTATTTTTTTCTAACTTTATTTAGGAAGTCTTATACTCTTTATTTACATTATATATATATATATATATATATATATATATATATATATATATATATATATATATATATATATATATATATATATATATATATATATATATATATATATATATATATATATATATATTATATATATATATATATATATATATATATATATATATATATTTTAAATTACTGTAAAAAAAATAATTCATCATTTTATAATAAACAACTTACCGACTACATTATCTTTAAAGAATTTCTTTGAAAATGTGTATGCTTTATTAAACATTAACATAAGGAAATGTTTTAAGACAATTGTTCTTAAACACTTTATTAGATCATTTAAATTATAGTATGCATTAATCTATACTTTAACTTTATATTTAGCTAGAATTTGTGCAAGAAATCGTTCCTGTTTTAAAATAAATCGTTCATGTTTTTAAGGAACCATTTCCCGAAAAAAAACCTCCTTCGGGGTTTTTTTTCGGGAAATGGTTCCGGTTTTTTAGAAATTGTTCCGCTTTTTTCAGTAATCGTTCATAGGAACGATTTCTTTGGGGAAATCCTTCCTACGTTTTGAGAAATCGTTCTGTAAACATACTTATTATTATTGTTATTATTTTTATTAATATTATTTTTATTATTATTATTGTTATTATTAAAACTATTGTAAAAACGATTTACGGAAAATAAATAGCTTGTTTTTTTGTGTTGTTGTTGTTCGTCAAGGTTTGTTACCACATTAAAAAAAAATTAAAAATTAGGCTCCTGGAATTTATTGGCTGTCTCAACATTAGGGATGTGAATAACATTGCAAAAAAAAAAAACATTTTTCTTTTGAAAAAGTATAGTTTTTTAAGTAATGCGATAAATTCATACTCATATTCTCTATATACTCAATTCATACTCCTTAAGGGGCAACGACCCTCAAATTTCAAAACTACTCTCAAAAAGTAATTTTTTCTTTAGTCACATAGGAAATATTATACTGACATTAAGAGTACCAAAAAACACATAGAAAGTTAGCTCGTTGCTATGGTAACCAAAAAAAATAGCTGAAAATACCACAAAAACTGTCTTTACGCCGTAAAAAAATAAAGACTTGTGAGTAAAGGAGTGTCAATGAAGTTTTGCAGAACTGTTCTAAATATCTAAATTTGTGATATGAACGAAGCAGATTTTCGAATAAATATTTTTTTCCTTAAAAAGCTACAGACAAATTACGTTTTTTTAAACAAGGTCAAAATGCAAAGAAAAAAACCTTATTAACTCAAAATTTTAAGTCATATTAGAAATTCTAGTCCGATCATATCATAAATATTGGCAAAATGAACAATCCCTGAAAAATTCATAATGATAGCATGTATACTTCAAGATTTTTTTACCGGCGTGTTTAAAAAGCAAACTCTCAGAAAACGCAAAACAAAAAGTAAAATCATAAATTATTGTTCATTTCGTAAATATTTCTTTAAAAAAATTACTTTTTAAAAGAATATTTTTAAAACTACCGGATTCATAATATTTCTTGGCCTTTTCTATTGACTTTTGGTGATCATTCTTTGACAATATTTGATGTCGTAACAACTTTCGTTTAATCTTAAAACTTTCACTCGATTTAAATGATGATAGATTTATTCGTTTTTTGTTTATGAGTCTGCAACCAGCTAAAGTAAAATGTCCTGGTTTCATATTTAGTTTTTCATAAATTAAAATAACAGACCTCATACCAATGTTATAATTTGCAACAGCATCGTTCACTCTGAACTCTAAACTGGCTAAACCAACATAGTTACTTTAATTTTTCCCATATTCAATTATTAAAACTCTCATTACAATTCTGGGTTTTGCCATGCAGACACTTTACTAATTCAGAATCTTTACTTAAATCAGCATATATTAAATCAGCATATATTGGCTTGATTTTGTCAATAATATCAACAGGAATTCCTGGTCCAGTATTTGTTGCTATTTTTGTAGTGCAGCTGGCTATCATAAAAACATTTCACTTCTGGACACCAGCGTGTAACTTTGCATAGTGATAGTGGACGGTATGAGCAACAAAAAAATAGCGAGACACAAACTTGTTATGCATCTGGAATCGTTTTACAGATGAATTATTCAAAATGGCCAATGGCGGCCATTTTGAATGTATTTAAATGGTCGTAACTGTAGAACTAGTAGTGATATCCACTTCAAATAAACATCGATTTGTTCTAAGAGAAAAGTTACATAAAACTGACTGAAATCAATGTTTTGAAATTTCAAGATGGCTGCCATCGGCCATCTTGAAAGTTTTTAAATGGTCATAACTTTAGAACTAGTAGTGACATCCACTTAAAATAAACGCCGTCTTGTTCGATGATGTAACAAGAAACTCATATTTACATATTTACATACATTTACGTATTTACATAATTACAATACACTTTTGGATTACAATTCGTCATGGAAGGAGATCTGGAGAACATGGTCGAATTCCGGGTCTTCTTCAACTTCTAGTTCTTCATATGAATCACCATTTGTTTCTTTGTAACAATAGCCGTTACATGCACACAGCTTAGTGCATGGTAAACCATGTCGTTTACATGAACAGTTTTTACACTCAGTTTTGCACGAACAACGAATCAGTTCCTGGCAATGTCGAGAAATCTCCGGCAGAGTGCACCAAAGTGGTGTATAGCACTCATCAGCAGTATCTTTCCATCCCCATTCAGTGGGTAAATATCCTGGAGTAACAGCAGACAAGCATTGTTTCCATAAGTGTGCCTGCAGTGCTGCTCTCTTTGTGTGCTGCAGAAGAGCGTCTGCAGTCGGCGGAATGTTTTCAATTGCTCTATTCTTTATGGTGTAGAGTATACGGCGGCATTCGTTTACGCCAGCAGCGGTTGATGATCGATCGTACATCAATACTACAAATCGCTCAATGGCCTTCATTGCCGTATCAGTTAAGACATCATTTTTTAAGTCTGACGTGGAAAGATTGTGAAATGCAGCATCAACTACTCGGTAGTTCATCCACGCTTTCCATGCCGTTCGTTTTCCAATCCCACAGAATGTTGATACTGTGTCACATCCGGTGAAGGCATGGAAGAATGGTAAATTTGACGATACACCATCTGGAATGTGTTGATGTAGATAATGAACTCCTATCATTCGTCTTCCTTTTCCAACTCCAAAATCAATCCACAACTCTTTCACTCCAATCATCTGGCTAAACACAGAGAGAGCTATAACGACCACATCGGAGTCCACAGTGCGTATAGTTATAGTTAAGTTGCCATTTTTCAGTGCATGATTAGCATGGAGCAAAAGACGGCCATCTGCCTCTTCAGCACTACAAGGAGATATGGACGATACATCTAAATCTTGTTGACTGGCACATGCAGTTTCTTCAATGGTACAAACAATAACTTTTCCAACTACGGATTGCGTTAAAACGAATCTGGAAATAAGGCCGAACAGTTGCGTCTTATTGAAGTCCACAGATAGAAATTTGTCAAACTTTTTTGGAATAAGTGTACCCATTGTGACGTTTATGCGTTGCCCTGATCCACGATCTTCCCGTGTTTCGGACTTCAAGCTTTTTGGGACATACCGATCAAAAACAATGTCAAGGCGCTGCACGGATCTCAGAAGTCTGTCCACGAATGGTCCAATCACATTTTCGCAGTAGTCAGAGAATGTCTTTGACGATCTCGGGTGAAGCATGTGTACGAGTGCTGCACCATCAACAATCAGAGCAGAAACCTTATAGTCAAGGTTGAAGTCTTGTTGTTTCTCGCTACCATACTGTTCCAAACAAATGAGGACATCTGATTTGCTGGTGGCCTTACGCTTCCTTCCGAATTCAGAAATTGACGGCGGATAACGGTTGTTTTCGTGTGAAAGGAAATCCTCTATATCACTAACACGATTTTGACTTGCTACATACATTTTACAAAAGTAGTTGGAGTCATGTTTAAGATCAGCGATTTTAGTTTTATGTTTGGAACCTGGAGTTTTCAAACTGTGGAACAATTCAAATTTGTTTCTTTTCAAAGGCTCATGAATTGACTTTTGTCTGGACACAAGACGGTCAGCTACGTACTCGTTGTAATGCTGTTGCCCTGTGATCTTGGCTTCTTGAACAGTTTTTTCGGCTGAATTGGACATTATAATCTTATGGTTGTCTGCTGTCTGCAGTAACTGCTCCGCAAAAGGATTCCCATCATCGCGCATAGATTTCACCACTTCAGACACGTGATGAAGATAACGAGTCTGAAAACTATTTCTGTCTTCATGATGGCGACGGTGTTGATAACCCAAAGAAGTGGAACTGCGACCTTCATTCTCAAACTCATTAATCATTCGAGAAATTTCTGGACCAGCCACCATCCACTTAAGAAGAGCAGTTTCGTTATGAAGTACATTGATTGCTCCTCCGTCACTCTTGATCAATTTGTTGTTCTGTTCATGAAGCTGGTCATCAGACATGGCAGAGAAGTCCGCGTTAGTTTTCCTACTTGTGAAATGGCCCTTTTTGAATTCCTCAAACACATAAGGGTGTCGGACAGGTAGCTCTTCCAAGGTTTTGATGAAAACCGGCAACCAGCGAGAGTAATTAGTTAGATCAAGTGCGAAGAACCATGGAGCAATCTGCTTTAGCATTCGCACGTACTCCTCGAAGTTTGATTCGCGAATACTGCGCACAAAACTCAGTAGCAGGCTCTCCAACTCCATAACGGTTTGCCAATAAAGAAACTGATTAGATTCGTTGCTTTTCCTGGATATCCACTCTTCCAATGACTCAACAAAGTCCTTACAATCTAGCTTATACGCCTCATCACGAAGAATGAAAAGAGATGCCAGGCTCACTTCGTGCGCATATCTTGTTCTCTTTATGTGCGACGATTTAAGCAGCGACTCACTCCTTCCAATGCTAGCAACCTCTGCTTTTATGAACATTTCAGTCCAACCACTGCCCTTCAACCACTTTCCAATCATGTTTTGAATGGCCATTTCAATATGGAGTCCACCCATCATAATGACTATTTTATCCTCTCCATAAACATCCGGAAACTTCCATTGTATATACTTTGCAACTGCGTACACGGGCTGATCACCAGTTATAACAGCACCTTGTTTGTTATTGACAGCACTCGTTATTTTTATTATTACATCCATCAAATGGCGTACTGTTGCTGGAGACTGAATGTGATCTGTTAGCAATGGCAATAGTATGTTATGACATGGAAAGGTTGCTGGATGCATATTTCTTTCCGCATGGAAAGCAGCGAATGAAGTTTTATTTGTTGATGTGTTATACACAGACTCCTGCACAGAATTTAGCGAAGGTGTCAACTGCTTAATGGTTATTGGATCACTAGCAATAGGTGATGCATTCACGGTGGTCATTAGTGGTTCGGAAACAACATTATTCGTTGCAGGGAGAGTGGTGTATGTATCCGGCAATTTGCTATTGATTTTCCTAGACCAAAGGAGTCCATCTGAAGTGGATTTTGAATTTGAATGGGGAGTATTCGGATGCTGAATAATTGTGACGCTAGAGCCGTGGAATGAATCGTTAGATGTAGTTGAAGATGGATTGTGATCAATATTGTCTATCGCAGCTGTTGTAAAAACACCTTCAGACAGGCAACTTGGTATCACATGACCTATTTGCTCATAAAATTTGCACTTTTCATTAGTCAAACTTGATTCAATTTCTTGAACTCGGTCATATGAAATACTTAAACCTAGAGAATTCAATTTGTCGACAACTGATCTTTTCCGAGTGCAGTTAAAAAGTACAAAGCATAATAATGTAATCAAGCAAACTAGTAACAATAAATAATTCATAAAACATAGAAAGAAAAAAAGAAACACTTTATAAAACTAACATGATGGAGTAAATAACTAGCAAATGATTTTAATGATTAGCAACAAATAATAAGTAAAGCTATATGCACTACATATACTAAAAACTAAAGAAAAGAAAATATCATTACATAACGGAAAACATCATTGCATAGCTAAATAAAACTACCTTAAAATAAATCATAATATGAAATGAATAACTAACGAAATATGAAAAAAGTAAAAACAATATAAAATCTTGTTATGCCGAGTTTTCCCAAATTTTCGAATGTTTTCTTTCCTTTTTCATTCATTTTTAAACTTTTTTTTGTTTATTATTATTTTCGTTACTTTTGTAGTTTATTTTATATCCTTTCAAATAGTTCGTTCTTTTTTCTTCTTTTTAGATATTTCGTTTTTTCTTTATAATTGATTATATTTTTGAAAAACTAAAGCAAAATATCTCCTGATTTATTGATTTTTCTTTTTCTTTTTTCACTCTTTAAAAAATTATTTATAGTTGTTAATAAAAAGTGTCCACCGTTTGCGATGTCATTGCAAAGTTCAATCATTAACAACGTGCCATGTTTTTATTTATTCGTCCGTTATTCGTCCGAATTTGGTTATTACTACGACCGTGACGTAATATAATGGCGTCAACAAGACACAAATCTTTCTTATCTTTAAAGACCAATTTAACCAATTTTATTCGCTTAACGGTTTGTGTCTCGATTGTTTTACATACAGGAATATATAAACTTAAGTTGTGCAAAAGGATTTGTTGGTGTCCGGCAGTGAAATATTGTTACGTAAAAAAGTATCAACCGACTGCACTATTGTATAATTTTTGCGTGTCATGGGTTAAGGTATATTCATAAGCTGAGTAAATTTTTCAAATACAGTATGACCATGTCCTAATACTCTCATTGCATATATTGTCCTGTTTTAATATCAAACTCTTTAACACAATTATCTGATGTATAAAATTCATATTTATAATTACAAGATAGTGTAGTACACTTCAAATATAGCAACGATGCCAGTCCTTTCTTTTTTTCATGGTAATAACCTAGGTACAGTGCACAGTTTTCACATTGAGGACAAATTAACAATCAAAGAACTTTAGATAAAATTTCAGTATCTATAATACTGTAACCACTAATTTTTTTAATGTTTTTACTTGGTTCATTTGTAATGAATTTATTTTTCTTAGCAGATGCGCCCTAAAATATTACTGCCATTTAACTCACATCCACTTACATTACATGCATTTTTATCTTTCTGCACATTAAATACTCTTCTTTTATTGTGGTACTTTGTTCTCTGCTTTACTCTATCATTCATTTTTGTGTTCTTAATAACATCCAAATCATCCAAAAAATTTAAAGGATTTTATCATATTTTTTTGTTTCTGCTGTTAGATAAATTAGCTTTGATAACTTGATAAAATCGCAATTGTAAATGGCCTATGTTTGAGTATAATAAGGAACAGAATATTATTTAGCAAAGAAGATATAAATCAAAACATATATTTGAAACAGTACTCCAGAATAAGTTCACCAACAAAATATTCACCCCCATAGCAACGCGTTGCTATGCAAATATTTTTTTACTTGGGTTCAAAAAAACATAAATTAAGCAAAAACTTATAAAGAAATCTATAATTTTTTTTTAGATTCAAAATCTACATAAAACTTTGGTCAACAATTACTAGAAAAAAAAATTAAATTTTTGAAAAAATTTGAGGGTATTTGCCCCTTAAAAACGCAAAAACTAAATGGGAAGAATACAGATATATGATTAGATTATTGTATTGTCGTATTTGATAGCAACATCAAAGTTATATAAAAATATTAGTATTAAGTTAAAATACATACTACTTGTCGTAATATCAACGAGCCTCTCATCACAAATACAAAGATATTACATCAGTACAAAAAGATTTATGTTCAATTTAAATTCTGACCATCAAAACCAAGACATTCTTTGATGAAGTCTGAATTCTATTATTGAATTGTTATTTGTAAATTTAAGATAGCGTTAAAAAGATTATTATCCCCCTCTCTGGTGTCTAGTGGTAAAAAAGTTTCCAATCTCTAAATATATCTCTAATATATTTACACTTCATTACGTTACAATTCTGTTACTTAATATAATGCAATGTATAATATACAAAATGTAACATTATATAACGTAGTTTAACAAGTTTAACAAAGTATAACGTAATTTAACAAATAATGCTTCTTATCAAAAAAACTCAACATTGCTTTTTAAAGTAAAATAAAACAATTGTTTCTTTAAATATACACATGTTATTGTCAAGGAAACTCTTAGAACGCTATGAAATTTTATCGATAAATGGTATATTATAGTTTCAGTGATATATCAAGTTTTATATAATATATCTTTGTTTTAGTGATATCAGTGGCGGATCCAGGTCCTTGTCCTAGGGGGGTAATTTGACCAACAACAAAAAAAATCCGCTTATATTTCTTTCAGATTTTTTATTTGATTATTTAGAATAATTTAAGAAAAGTTTGCTTATAAGTATTTTGAATGTTTCTGTATATAAATATCTTGAAAAAATCAAAAAATGAAAGTAATTATTTAGTCTGTTATAAGGGACGGATTCATATCCTCGATTGCCCTAGAAAGAAAAATTTTTGGGGCCCTAAACTCTTCTAAATACCACAATTTTTTTTAAACGATATCCCATTTAAAAATTGAGCCCGCTAAAATCATGGTACACAGGCTGCAGTCCTGTCTGCCTATAGGTAAATCTGGCCCTATCTGTAATGTGCAACAAAATAATATTTTTATTATATTCTTTTTATTAATAAAGACTTTTATAAATTTAACAAACAACAATATAAAGTTGAGCTTTCTAGTTTACGAAAATGCAAAACTATCAATAATCTTTTCGACATTTATGATACAATCTCTATGGATATGTATCCTAGCTTATCCATTTAATCGTTCTTATCCTATATTGGATCTCAACCAAGTTTTAAGTCTTTTTAAAACCGAGAAACTCCGTACTCCTGAAGAAACGCTAAAACGCTCTTGCTTTTTGATTGCGCCTTTCCATTTTAGCTCCCAAAATTCAAATTCTGAAAAAACTTTCATTAGTTAGACATTCTCATCAACAGTGTTTATGTTGGGCAGCCCTTTCATAAAACTCAGTATATTAGTTATGGATGCTGTTAACTCTGTTTTTGTTTTATTTAATAAATTTCTTGGTATTGCTACATTTAATTCAAAAGAGTTTAAGGTTTCATCAGAAAATCTGAAATATAAATCTAGAACGGTAAATAAACATTGACTCTATAGTAAGTTAGAGGATCATTGGTATTGAGGTTTGCGCGATTAGTTTGTTTTCCTGTAATTCGTGGAATCTTGATTTTTTAACCTAAGTCTTCTAGTAACTTTGATGTAGTCATAAATATAGCATTAAAGTTTTCTTCTGACGTCTTTTACATAATATCTTTATAGTATGTTTAAGAATAGTTTTGGCATATTCATCACCTATATAAATTATACGACAAATTAAAATTAAATTAATAAAAACAAAATTTACTATTAAAACGAAACCTATATAAAATTTTTCGTAAGTTTTCAAAACTATTTTAGAAAATTTTCAAAATAGAACGATAGTAATTTACAGTTTTTTATTGTTATCTAATTATATAATAGAATGAATTAATGATGATAACATTAAAATGTTTCGAAACTTTCATCGTTTTTCTTCGATATCGTAAAAATGTTAAAAATGCAACAATTTTTTTGTAATGTAATAGTTTTAGTTTTGCTTTAGTTTTAGTTTTTGTTTTAGTTTAAAAAAAGTAAATAGTTAGCTGCAGAATAATTTTTTGTATTTTGTTTTTTCTTTTAAAAATTTTTCAATAATATTTTGATGTTTGATATTTCTTATTGGGATTAGTTACCCCACCACCGTACTCTTTGTATCCCCCACCACCTTATTCTTTGTATCCGCCACTGAGTGATATATCATAGTTTTAAATGATAAATCAAGTTTTATCGATATATGATATATCATAGGGTACTACTTTAAATAAGGCTGTTAACGGGTACCCGGTTGCCCGGGTACCCGCCGGTTGGTTATTGCCCGGGCACCATTATCAAATAACGGGTAACCGTTGTTAATATAAAAAAGCAAAAAGTTTCAATTTACAAATTATTAATTCTAATTTTTTTGTAAGCTTTTAACCATTAATTGAAATAAAACAATTTAACAATATAAAATTGATATGTAAAATAAGATCTTGAAGAAAAAGTTCTGATTTCTTTATCATCGTTAGTTTTTCTGAAAACTTTAATAAAAACGTTCGGAAAGTTGTTTGATTTTCTGATTCGGAAACCCAATTTTTTACTCTTAACTTTATGTAAAATGTTTTCTTTTAAGTAAATGAGAACTCCTCCAACTTGTTTCTTAGCATGTCTCTAAAGCAAAATTTTATGAAAACATAGAAGATAGAGAGTAGAATTCTCTCGAAGATCTTTCAAAGAATTCCAAGTTTCAGTAAAGAAAATTATATATAAAATGTTTTCAGTTTCTTATTAAAAGGGTATGCAGTTTTTCGAAAAAAAATTTTTAAAAAGAAGTTTAAGTGCGCGTAGTAACTTTATTGTAAATAAATAAAATGTTATAAAAAAAAATTTGTAAGCAATTAAAGTTTTGTAAAAGCTGGTTGTTGTTTTTTCTTCTTCATGCTTACTTTTAAAAACATTAATTATGTTTTAAAAACATTTTAAAACACTAACTTTATAGAAAAAAAATGGGTAAAGTGTCAAAAGTGTGGTCTTATGCAGACCGAATCGATAAGAACAGGGTGAAGTGCAAGCAATGTGAGGCGATTTTGACAGCGAAGGGTGGCAACACAAGCACTATCCGACGCCATCTTACTAGAACACATCATATGGATATTAGTGGCATAGGCAGTTTGGGCGCGCCAACCATTTTGTCTTTCATTACGGCTTTGCGGCCTAAAATGACGAAAGAAAGAGAACTAGTTTTGGATAAGAAAATAGCAGACTTCATTGCTCGTGATGCACACCCGATAAGTTTAGTTGAAGGTGATGGATTTCTTAGTTTGTTGATTCAGACTATGTTGTTAAACTCGTTTGACTACCACAAAGCTGAAAAAAAAAGATACAACGAGACGGTCAAGTCACTGAAACTGAAATTAGGGAAGGCACAGTTTGTCGCTTTTACAACGGACATGTCAAAACATTGCATATATGTGTGTATTTGCGCATTGGGTTAACACGGACTGGGAGCTGGAATTTGCAATCTTGCAGACACGAGAATGTCCTGAACGGCACACTGGAGAAAACATCAGTATTTGTTTGCAGGATGCTGCTGACGAGTGGCAAATTCCTGTTCAGAAAATCGCTGCTACAGTCTATGATAACGGCTTAAATATAAACCGAGCAATGGACATTCTTGATGAATGGCCGGATCAGCGCTGTTTTGCTCACACGCTACAGTTAGCCATTGGAGCTGGTCTAAAACTTCCAGCAATTGCGAATATGATTCGGGCTGCAAGGCAATTGGCTGCACACTTCAAGCGAAGTAATTTAGCAATGCAGGAATTGCGTAACAAATAAGTAGCACTGAGATCTAAGGATGATAAAAAAACATTCAAAGTCATCATAGACTGCTCTACTTGATAGAATTCCACGTTGGACATGTTAGAACGATTAGTGAAGCTACGTTGGGTGATTAGAGCCGTGCTGTCTGCCCGAAATTTTACAACAAAAAGAAATGCATCGACCCTACAAATGACGGATGAAAACTGGTTGCTTGCGCAAGCCATTATACCCATTCTGAAACCATTAAAGCAGGTAACAGCTATGTCATCTGGTCAGAAATATCCGTCGTAGTTATTAGTTTATCCACTACTGTCTATTGTTCTAAAAAACGTTCGAGCAGCAAAACCAGACGAATGCACTGCTGCCAATAATTGCAGAAGTGTCATTGCTACTGAAATAACAAAGCGATATTATCCGGAAGGATTCAGTGTACTACCTGGACCAAGAGCGTCTGTATTAAATCCACGTTATAAGCTTTTAAAACTTTTTGAAGTCCCTATTCGAAATGAAACATACTCCGCCATTAGAGCTGAAATGGAAGCTATTGTTATGCCAGTATTAGAAGAAAATTTAGAAGTAGTAGCGGAAGAACCGATGCCAAAGCGAGCACGGGATTATTTAGAACCGGACTTACCAAAGGATAATGTTTTTGATGAACTAGCATTGCTGTGCACAGCCAACGAAGAGTCTTACCTTTTGGAAACGCCATTGACTGTCAGCGGAAATATCTTAGAGTTTTGGTAAAATAACACCAAACGTTACTCAAAGCTTTTTATTTTGGCTCGCAAGTACATGTGCGTACCTGCGACTTCGGTGCAGAATGCGCTTTTTCAACTGCTGGACATGTAGTCAATTGACGGCGTGCGTCATTGGCACCCAAAACAGTAGATATTTTAGTTTTTTTTAACCGTAATTGGGAGTTGAGTAATCTGGACACTTAATGTAAAAAAATTTTAGATTTAAGTGAAATTTTAAATAAGTGACATCATTGAGTGAGACGTTTTATTGGTTTTTATTATTTATAAGTACAACTTTTATAAAAAAAACACTGTTTTTTAACGGGTACCCGGGTACTCGCCCGATCGTTCAACGGGTACCCGGGCAAGCATTTTTGCAATTTTTGACAGGCTTAACTTTAAATAATAAAATAAAATCTTATTTATAAACATATATAGTCAAAAGTGCTTAAATAATATAAAGTCACATAATTTTTTCAGTATAAATTATATTTATAAGTTTAATACATCGCGACGTTAGAATTATCTTATTCTATTTCCACATTTTTGACTTTTGAAATAAAACGATTAAAAGGAAAGACTTCAGGAGACGGTATATAATTTTTTTTATAACTAATGTTTTTTCCGCAACTTTTACTTATAACTTAGGTTTTAATACAATGGAAAAACATTATTCTGAGGTAGGCAACACTTTCAATAACTCAAATTTTTCAAAAAGTGGAGATAGAACAAGATAGTTATAACAATGCGACATGTCGATATAATTGTCGACATGATTGTTGATAAGTACGAGTATAGACGTCCAATCATGGTTTGTCGGATGTCTTGAGATGTCCAATACCCATTAATCTAGATGCAAAATTATAAAGTTTTAAAAGCGACATATTCAAAATTTCTATACTATATCAAAAAAAGAATGCTTTGGAGGTATCAATACACATATGTTAATACTTTATAATTAATAAATTCATACTTCCAATATTTTTAAGGTTTTAAGTTTAGAAAAATTATCTAAATGCTTTTTATAAAACCGTTTTTAAATTGTGGTCTATTTATAGTCATTTTCAACAACTAGGAATAAATCTAAACTACAAAGTTTTAGCAAACCAGGTGTTTATTAAGTCGGTTTATTAAGTTTATTTTTATTTATTATTATTTTTTATTAATTATAATTTTTTATTTATTATTATTTATTTATTTATTTATTATTATTATTTATTAAGCTGCGGAAAACCTTATTTAGGTAAAACAGCTTTAAATTTTATCAAGAATACTTTATCATGAAAAATAAGTAAAGATTGAAAATGTGGTTCCTATAAAATATTTAATCATAAAAAGTTCTACCAAGGAACAATAAAATGGGATACAACATAATTAATATTTGTTTTTCAACAAACTAAAACGCTAGAGAGGTCTCAGAAATATTGAATATGTTTTAAAAAACTTGAGAAATTTAAGAAACCATGGATGCGTTTTTAAGCAATCTTAAAAACGATACTAATGCAGTGTTTTTTCTATTCAATGCTTTTTGTAAAAATATCCATTAGTGTTAAAATATAACAAATATACATAAATATAAGTATTGAATATTCTTTGTAATAAGAAGACAAACTAATATATTCAAACTCGTTTATACAAAACATTAAAAAGTATTTTGAGTTTCTTATAAAAACTCATATTTTAAAAAAAAAAAATTAAAAAAAAAATTAACAAAAACAAAAATAATAATATTAACAATAATAATAATAGTAATAATAATAGTAATAAACACTGGAGAACCCAAAGTGTTTTTGAATAGAATCTGAAATAAGTTATTGATTAATTTATAGGTGCTAAATTAAAAAATGATTTTAATTTTTCTTTATCACGTCAAGTTTTTAAATTATAGAGTTTTTAATTTTTTTAAAAATGTGATAAAATGTAAATTACTTAAAATGTAAAGTACTTAGCCGATATAAGCTTATTTTATCCAAATATTACCGTACAAATGAAAATAAACAATTGGGCTAGACTGCATTGTTTATGTAACACAAATGATATTTTTACAAATAATACGGCTACTGAATACATCAATTTTAAAAATAGTTAAGGTAAAAATGTACGTTTGTAGCTCTTTCCGGAATATTCAGATTGAGGACTATGGCGTTTTATGCTCCAAAAAAAGCTGGCTATCATATGTACATCCCATCTACCTTGATAACATTCTTTTATAACCTTCAAGTCTTGATGAAATTGTTCTCATCACTGACAGCACTAAGATTTTCACGAAATTGGCGAGATGGCAATGCAGAAAATGCAAAAAATTACAAAGAAATTGTTTAGCAACTTTATAATTTCCCAAAAGTTGCTAAACAATTTCTTTGTAATTATGTGTGTAAGTATTTCCAAGAAAGTTCTTAACGGTGACTTTAAATGATATTAAAGCGTTCTTCTCAATATCCGACATAGTTCTGGTAAAATATTTATCTTTGATAAGCTGTCGAATTCGTGCACAATCAAAGACACCGTTTTAATTTTTTTAATTGGCAGTCTAGGAAATGCAATAACAATGCACTTAAAATAGTCGTCATTAGTTACCAGTGATATCACAAGTTGCTTCATGAAACCTAGTTTTATGATCAAAGGTGGAAATTTTCTTTTCTTTCTGTCAACAAGTGTTTCATGTAAAATGTTTGGATCTCCAGGCTTAAGATCAGACCTTGGAGGCCCGTTTGTTTTAACTCAATGCTTACCTCGAGCTCTTCTATGTAATATATAGAGAAAGCAAAGATACTTTGTGTAAAAACGTTGCTAACCAAGAAGGAAACACATCATTTTAGGGTCAACACGTTTTGTCCAATGATGCTTCTTATATTGTAATAACTCAATATCTCTCTTTAAATCACAATATTCATCACGAAGGCAGACAGAATGCCCAGTATACACTGCACTAAATAAATCGCTATTATGTGGCAGGACGCACTTGAAGCTCTTCTTTAAATAATCAATGAACATTCGCCATTCAATTTAGTTATAATCTGAAAATCCCAATTCCTTAAGTAAAACAGAAATGTTACGGAAAAAAACAAAACCACTTCAATTTGAAACTACTGCAGAAATTTATTTTCTCTAGTATGAAAGTAATGTACTTTTACTACTTTTTCAACTGTATTTTTCTCATTTAGTCTTGACGCTAGAATTTCTGGAGCCCAAATCCTTTGCCAAATTATTCAACTGATCACAATATCTCTCAAATCAATATCTCTCAAAATCAATATCTCACAATATCTCTCAAAATCACTCTAGCTGATCACATCTCTTAAGCTGAATTGTGGTGTTCAAAATTATTCCTGTCACTGTCTTCTTGAACATCACTAATTTCTTCTTGAGAAGGTTGTTGTTTGAATACTTGCACTGGTTTGAATACTTGCACTGGAATTTTATTTGAATGACACCTTGGTCTTAAAGCTGATGGTAAATTAGGATAAACTATTTTCTTTTCAAATTTTTTGGTTAAAGCCTTTCATTAGACAAAAGTAACAGCCTGTTGAATGATCTTTTTCCTCACTCCAAACCTTAGGAATACCGAATGCTAACTTGGCTCATGACTTGTCTTGATCACCAAATTTCATCAGGAACATTTAAACGTAAAACTCACATGTTTTGAAAACAACAAAAATTTTAAGCAAAATTAAAAATTCAAACAAAAAATAGCTTGTAGCCCAGACAAATTATTTTTGTAGATTCTAGGGCAGACGAACCAATCGTAATCAGCGGGTAACTCTTTTACGGTGAAATTTGTTTAACTAAAGCCCAAGGGGTGGAGAAAAAAGTTGATTTCTTAGAAAAAAAGATTTCAGCTTTGGAATCAGCTTGTCAATTTTAATCAAAATAGGCCCCGATTCAAATTAAACAAAAAGTTTTATTCAAATTGTTTCTCAGAGTAATTTATTGAAATATTAAAACTCAAAGTATCACAAATTTACATATAGTTTTACATGTATTTGGCTTTACCATCTAAAAAAAAACTGTGTTTTATCAAAAAAATACATTATATAAATTATCAAAGTTCATATTTTTTTTAACTGAATAAAAAATAGGAGTAAAACTAAAAAATGAATATTAGATAAAAATGAATATTAGATATAAATTTTGTTTAAAAAAATTTAACCAAAACGTGCTAACTTGAAAAAAGCAAAAAAATATTAATATTTTAAACTACAAAGAAATTAAAATTTCAATATTATGTTTTCTCAACGGGTGTCAGAAATACTCATTTCATTCTATATATACAATGTTTTCCTTTACATGTATCCAAGGCCGACGGTTTTTGAAATAGGAAGGCACTATTGTCAGTCTCTAAAGAAATATCCTATATATCTAGAAACTAAAAAAAAATAATAAAAAAAGCTGTCTTGGAAAAAAGTCGAGGGCACGCACCCCTGGCTTTGTCGGCCCTGAAATCAGAATTAAAGTTTTTTTTATAGATATAACTTGCTTGTAAGCAAATTTTATTGAAATTATTTCCAGTTTCTTCTACAAAATGTCGAAATTTTTTAAAAACTCTTACTTAGACATTAAATATTTAGTTACGGACTAAATATTTAGTGGGGTGGTGAGAGAGAATGTTGATACAAAAAATATGCCATACTCCAATTTCCCCCACCTCCATGTTTTCATCACTTTGATTATTATTGTGAAGGAATTTTATTTGTACCATTTAAAATATTTTCGTTAAGATATTGATAAAAACAATGTTCAAAAATCATTTACAAAGTTAACATATCGTGAAAGTCGGGATCTTTTGTTGAATTTTTTTAGTTTGATAAGATTAAATTAAAATAATTTTTTATCCCAACCCTCTATGTATATATGGGCGTATAGGTTATTTAAATGTATCGTATATATGCGCGTTTTAGGTTTCTTTAAATGAATGCATACTATGCATGCATTTAATTAACCTATCTGTGCATACCTACGCCGTAAATTTATGCAATGAACTCTGTATATGTGGAACTGGACTATATATATATATACAAAGACTTTAAGAATAGACAAGACAATAAACAAGACAATAGAACAGCAAAAGAAGTTATGAGAGAAGGTTTCAAAAAAGACATCGAAGCGAAGATAAATCCACAGTTACGAAATATAAAAAAATATTTTTTGTCAAGATTTTAATAAGTGCTTTATAGCTTTATAATTAAAATAGCCAACTAACCAGTTATTGGCTTGATAGCAGTTTCAATGACAATAAAACACAATGTTTCAAAATGCGTTTTAATGTCTTCGAAACTGCTAATAAAAAGTCAGTTTTTTTTTTTTTTTTTTGTTTTGTTTTATATTTGTGCTATACTTGATAACAAGGGTTTCTATATTTCCCTAAAATTTTTTCGTTTAATCAGTTTTACTTCTTTAATATTTTTTTTCTGATTCTGATTTTTTAAAATTTTATTGTTCCTATTAATTTTTTTTTATTAAATGTGTTACTGCAGTTTACTCCGTTATTTCTTTGTCTTAATATTTTCTTATTTTATATGTTTATAAAATAAAAAAATATTAAGACAAAGAAATAACGGAATTATTCTAGTTAGTTTGGAGTTATATTAGTTCTAGTCCATTGACAAGTTTTTAACAATATGTTTAACATCGAACTTAATTTTATAAAGTATAATTAGGTTTTTAATTTTATGGTTAAATAAATAGAAATAAATAATATTTTACTAAAAGACTTTTCAAACGTATAAGCGCATAATTTTTCAAATAAACGCATAATTTAAGGCATAAACGCATAAAAAACGCATAAACGCATAAAAAAAGCGCATAATTTTTCAAATAAACAACCTTGACTAGCAATAATATGAAACAGATTCGTTTAAAACTAAACTTGAAACTTTAAAAAAGAGTTTCAGTGCAATACACATAAATATTAGAAATATAAATAAATTGTTTGACAAACTAAAACAGTTCGTAATACAATGCAATTACTTATTTATATGATTTTCCTAAAATAAACATGGCGCTCCGATAAATCGCCTCTACCAAGGTTCAAATTGCAGATTATATACCCATAACTTCTGAAAAAAAAAACAACAACAATTGCAAGAGGAATATCCGAAATGATCAAGCGAATAAACTAGGAAAAGTTCTATGTTGACAACGAATTCTTTACAATTGAGATAATCAAAAAATCAGAAAATCTTTTAGTCTATATTTTAGTCAATATAAATTTTAATAATATTTTAGATTTCACCTGTTTAAGACTGTTATGTTGTATTTAAGAAAAATAAAGATTTTATTTTTATCGGGTATTCATAAACTATTTTTTTTAAACATTTCTGGAGAATTCTTATTTTTGTTTTATACGATACTTATCTTTGTTTTAAACAAAAACATAAAAACTTGGTGTAAATTGATTATTAGTAAATTGATTATTAGCCTTTATTAGTTTTTCCCCCTTGAAAAGGCGCATTACCAAACAACCAGGCTAAATAAACTTTTCCTGTTTTCAATAAAACAGACTTTTTTTTTTTTGCATTATAATGACTTCACTTATTTTATTAATTCTCTTTTGAGCATACTCTATTGAAACCGTTTGGAACTAAATAAGCTACAGAAATAGTTGAACCATTTGGAAATGAAATATATTAAAGAATCCAATGCATTTAAAATAAAAGTTGTTTACATTATCTAAAAAACTCCCTATTATTATGAAATATGAAATAATGGCATTGTATTTTATTCATATTCTATTTAAAATTTATGGAGTGTTAAGAACATATAAAATATAAATAGAAACATTGGTATAATTTACTTTTGCAAGTAAATGTTTTTGACCATATTATGTAAATTTAATAGTTGTGTAACTTAACTGGTTGTTTTGATTTAGTTTATAGGAAAAATTACTGTGATGTACTTTATCCATATAAGTACATTCTTAAGAAACAATTATATTATAAAATAACACAAATTATAATAAAATATTGTTATATTAAAATATACAATTTTTAAATTATGTAAAGAGATATTTAAATACACAATCTTAATGCCCCGTTTTGTTAAAAAAAAGAAAACTTTAAAACTTTTTTTTATTAAATCTGGCTAATAAATACATGAAATCTAAAAAAATCAATTCAAAAAACAAAAGCATTTACCAATGTAGTAACTACAACAGCATTTTAATATAAAGAATGATAACAGCAAATTGGTGTTATTGGTGTCAAAAACAGCGATATATCTGAACCCAACTTAAAAATACAATGAACTCCAATAGTTACTTTATGCAACTGGTCTATTTCTAATTACATATTATTTATATAATATTACTTTAACATCTAGTTAAGAAATGTGTTTTTTATATAAACTTTAAAAACCGTTCTAAATAAGAAGCAATTTTTTTTTATTATAAGTGTTTTTACAACTTAAATCCGATAATAAAACTTAAATCTAATTCACTTTGGGGTTAAGAAAAAATTATTATTATATGCAATATTAAAATATTATATTAATTTTATTTATTTTTAGATTCAATTTTATTCTTGGGTACTTTTTCAGACGTACTAGACGTACCCTAGATGCGCCCCTGATTTATATTAAATTTATATATAAAATAAAAATTTACGTTCTCAATTTAATGAAATAAAATATTTCGAATCGCTGCGCTTTAAGGTCTTCAAAACTATAATTTTCTATGCTTTTTTTGCGCCAAAAATATTATAAAATATTTAAATGTAAATAGTTGCGTTTCTGATAAAAATCTGATAAAATACGACAAACTAAAACACTTTCCTATTTGAATGACTAAACAAGTAGTAATAAAGTTGACTTGCTAAAATATTTTTTATGTTATATTTATCAAATCCCCTCCCCTTTATCACAAATTGTAACAAATTTTGACCTTCCTCTAAAGTGACGTAATTTATAGACTTCCTTTTTATAATTTTGTTTAGTTTGCTGGCTTGTAGGCCAGGGTAAGCGAGGTATAGCTGGTTTTCCTCAGCGCTTTTGTTTTATCACGTTCTCCCTTGCGCTTTTTTTCTATTTTCTATTTAAAATATCGCAATAGAGTATTTAGTAAGTTACAAGTTATAAATTAGAAATATTTTTTTTAACTTATAAATTCAAAAGTTATAAATTACAAACATTTTTTTTTTTTCAGTTTACAATGTTAGTCGTGATACAATAAAATAAACTGTTAAAAGTCCTTTGCAAATAAATATATATACAAAAAGCGTGAAAACAGTGTAAAATAGGTTTTCGAAAGAAGACCACTAAAATCTTATCATCGGAACCTTGAAAAAAAATATATATATATATATATAAAAACTTCTTACATAAGCAAAACTGTAAACAATATAAACGACATATATAAATATAAAAACAATATAAATGGTTGTAAACAACATAACTACAAAACTTTAGAAAAAAATAATAAAAATTGCAAAATAAAGTTAAATAATAGATAAAATAATTAACAATACTGTAAAGTCATAATGATAGAAAGAATTAAATTTGTCATTTTATTTTTGAAAAGATTTTGGTCGATCAAAATCAAAACAAGTTTATTATATATGTACGGTGCACGATAGACAAGACAAAATTGATTGAAATTCGTTTGACAAATAGGTTCGTTAAATTTTTATATTATATATGTACGGTGCACGATAGACAAGACAAAATTGATTGAAATTCGTTTGACAAATAGGTTCGTTAAATTTTTTTTTTTTTATTGGTTAGCATTTGTTTGACTTGTTTGAAATAGTTTAAAGGATAGAAAATAGTTTAGAAATATATGACACAGTAGAGATAAAACACACAGATAAAATGTTACTGATTTAACTTTTTTACCAAGCGTATACAAGCAATAAGGATAATGAAGATTAACTGATTATATAATAATCAAGATTTGAGGCAAGTTTGAGGGCAAAAGTTTTTTTGGGAATGAAAGAGGGTCCATTTAGTTTTGTCAGTATTTAATGTTATTTTATTGGATTTGAACCTGTGGAATAAAAGTTTAACGTCTGTATTTACGGTGGGAAAAAATTCGCTAATATCACTCTTAGAGATAAATATATTAGTATCATCAGCAAATATGATGCTTATCAGATTAGCAGCTTTACTTAAATCGTTTATATAGATTAAAAAAAGGAGGGATCCGAGGATTGAACCTTGTGGAACTCCACAGGTTATATTTAAACAATTACTGAGATAGTTGTCATTACCAACAACTAACTGTTTTCGTTTACTCCCTAGTATTTCCTTTTTTCAAGTTGGATGTGATGATCAACCGTATCGAAGGTTTTCGAAAGGTCGACACTTGAAATAACATGAATCCCAGAAAAATCAAGAAAAACTCAGCAATTTTTTTACACTTTTATAAAGTTCATTTAAAATTTTTTTTTTTAATTTTGTACAAATATTTTGCATATATTAATAAGTTTGCGAGATGTAGGTGTAAAAGATTTAGTTTGTCAAATATAAAAAGTGTGTTTAAACAAGGAAAATGGTGATCTCGTTGATAAACTTGAAAAAAATATAAAGGTCATGGAAAACATTGTGAATTTAAAAAGCTCAGGAAAACGTTCTTTAGTCAGAGAATGCTCAAATAAAAATTTTATAAATTAAAATGGCAAAGCTAAAATAACAACAATAATATCACGAAAAATGAGTGATATTATGGTTGTTATAAATGATGGGGAGAAGGCGAAGGGGGAGAAATTCCTAAAAAGTACTGTCTAACTTCCCAAAAAAATAGGTCCCCAAAACTTTAATCTATTGACTAGCCGACCATATTCAACAAAAAAACAACTAAAGGTTGAAAATTATTTTTCTTTGAGGAGGGGGGGGGGGGAGGATAGCGCCACTGTTAAATTGACCCAGCGATTATATAAAGGAACTGGAACATTTTTAAAGGAATATATCTAAAAAAACTGGAACAGAAGAAGATATAAGGTGTCTTTTTAACCAAGTCTCGTTTACATTAAATTTACATAAAATTGTCAGTATGTATACAGTAATAAAAGTAATATTTTTTTTAATAAAAATACAAAAACACGTCTAATTGTACATGTTGAAATATAACGCTAGAGGAAAGGCGCCTTTGATGGCGTACTTAACTTTGAAGCTTCATTATTCAGTATCCCGAAGACCAATAATGAAAGTTTTGATATGGATACATACCTTGTTACATCTAGAACAATAATAATTCTCGGAAGTTTTTATCAGTTTTTTTCTCATTTAAAAAAAAACAACAGAAAAAGTATGCATTCATAGGCAACCACTGCTCTTATGATGGCATAGGGGAGGATGGGGGCTGGTTAGGATTAAGGGTAACCTGATGATTTCATATAACTTTAGAGTCTTCCCTCAAAAAAGCCAGAAATTACTCGCAACTATCTTAACTTAGAATATCATTCTACACAGCAGCATTTTAAAGTTTTGCGTATGCGCATTGGATATAATGCGTTGTATGTATTTTTTGGACAAAAAAAAAAACTTTTGAAGCATCGCTTTCTTTTTACTTTAATTGAAAATAAGTTTTTCTTAAAAAAAAAGGTTTTATCAACTTATCAATATTGCAACACACCCAACTCGTCAGTATGCCATCATTGGAAGAAGTCATCAATTTCATTAAAACAAGCTGTATCTGCCTTGTTCAAAAGATAAAATTAAAGTAAATATTCCACTAAATGCACAAAATATAAATATAATAGGCATAAAAATTCCCTCCCTGCAAAGTTAACAATAAAACCACAATCTTAAACATATGAAGGGAACAAAACTACAACAGCACATTCCAAAATCGATTTTTGTTGATGATAAAAGCAAAATTTGTTCACAAGTGACGTATTTTCTCTTAATTTAATGTAAAATCAGTACAGTCATGTAGATCTAATCACTTTTTCATTAAAACCAATTTTTATGGAAATATGACCACTATACCGTTACAGGCGCCATGTCACCATAGGCGTCTTTTCCCTATACGTTAAAGATTAACAGCGATTTAAAAGTAAAATAGTTTTATAACAAAGTAAAAAAAAAATTTAACAACACATAGTTTTAAAAAAACTAAAGAAAACTCAATCAACTTTTTTCATTTTATTCAACAAAAAAAGTTTTTGATTGCAATTACTGTGATAACCAAGCGTCTAGCATGTTTTCTAGAATAAACAGTGAAACCCCAAAGTCATTATTATCTCGATTATCAATTCAATTATCGATTCAACTCGATTCAATTAAAATCGCAACAGCAGAGAAGTAGAATTAATAACAGTTTAGACTTTTAATATTGCAATAACTTTTATATAACATAATATACAATAACTTTTTTTTTAAGTTTTTATTTAATGAGCACTGACTTACTGAGTTTTTATTCGTTTATTGGGAAGCTGTGGTGTTGTAGTAGTGCACTTGACTCAGAAAAAAAAGATCCCTTGTTTGAACCCCACCTCTGGGCAAGTTTTATTACATCGGTAAAGGAAGGAGGCGTGAACTTCCATCCAGATGCTCTTTCGCGGTGCAGTGTGATAAGTCCGCAGGGAATTCTTGGGGAACACAAAATAAACAAATAAAATAAAAAAACAAAAGGAAAAGAGGCGTGTACTTCTTATTAAATGCTCAATTGCGGTGCTCTAAGTTGATATAGGTGACAGCAAATCCTGGAAGGACTTCTTAAAACAAACAAAAAAAATTTATACTACATATGCGCTGGTTTTTATATAAATTTAGATAATTTTAAGTAAAAATTTCACGATCATTGGAAACACAATTTAACAACCTTCCTTATTTCTTCAAAATTTGAAAGAACAATGCCATGATTTATCTACGTCAATTCAGTTCTGTTGGTAATAATTCTTTAATTGACCAGAATAAATTCGATGGAATAGACACATTTAAATTTAAATTAAGAGGGGTTAGGGGTAACAAAAAATGACTAAAGTTCATCACCAAATTAAAAAAAAAAATTAAAAAAAAAGATATTTAAATCTTATTTAAGAAAAAATTTTATTTTAGCTTTTTGAGTTTTAAAAGTTTTTCTTTTGTTTTATATTTCATGTGATATTTATATTGTGATAAAAGGTTAAAACTTTTTAGTTAGGTACATAAACTAATGTGTTTTCATTTGATGCATGCATGCATTACTGCTGAAATATAAAACATTATATTAAACTATCTGCTAGCCTACCAGTGAGCTTGCAATGAGCTAGTTATAGCATCAAGTTTAGTGTAATTAGAACTCTTTTAGTATAACTGGTTTATTTGAAAATAGCGTGACGTCACGTTAACTTAACTAAGCCAACAACGGTAAATATGCAATTATCAAATTAGAAAAAACATCGTGGAGTGTAGGTAGAGCACGATATTTTCGGACAGTGGGGCATTGCGGCACAGTTATACATGAAGCTTTATATCTCAGCTGATAATTTCTTTTTTTACAATTTGTTTAAAAAAATTTTAAATTTTATTGATAAAAAATTTTAAACTTTTTTTGTTTCATTATGAAAATGAACAAAAAATTATTACGAACTTTTCTTTAAATACCAAAATGCCTTTAAAGTAAACGCATTAGCGAGTTCGCGAAAAACTAAATTTTTGTATTTTCTTATACGATACAGTGACAAAAAGTATCTTGTACAAATGGTAATTTGTTTTACAAATAAAAAGTGAAAGTTTCTTTAATATTATATTTTTTTATCCTCTTTTAGAATCTGGTTTTAAAAATGTATCTAGTATTGAACTTTTTGAATACAATTATTTATATTTAAGTGATTTTTGTGCGTCTGCTGTTAAAAAATAACTGTTATATTTTAAATATCATAATATAAGATATTTTAAATACTATAATATAAAATACTGTTATAAAAATATATTTTGGAATTGAGTAGCGCAACAATTGTTTCTTGACTTTCTTATTTCATATTTTATTGCTGCGCTGTATCGGTTTAGAATATTATTTGATGTATTAGGATTTATTATTTTTGGTAATGAATAACTCCATTA
The DNA here is from genome assembly GCF_038396675.1 of Hydra vulgaris. Lineage (NCBI taxonomy): Eukaryota > Metazoa > Cnidaria > Hydrozoa > Anthoathecata > Hydridae > Hydra > Hydra vulgaris. Next base: position 8,983,975 of record NC_088932.1, on the reverse strand, counting down.
TTTTTCATTCTCTATAGCTTTAAAGCATAAACCAGCTTTTGTTTATGAACATCTACTTTGTTTATTGATACAATATTTTTGTTTAAAAAAAAAGAAAAAATACTAATTGTGTATATTCGTCGTTCTTTTAACAATTTGTTGAACTCGTGCAGGCAATTGTAAGCTTTCGATAACTATTTAAAAAATGAATTTTCCTTGTATAATATACCTTGTTTAATCTCTTTTGTATAATATGCATTTTTTACGCTGCGTTCTTCTGACTGTAAAAATAATTTAAATAAAGTGAAAAAGACTATAATTTTTCAAAAGAAAAAAAAGTCTGAAATTTTTCTTTATTAAAAAATATACATACATATTTTTTCAGTTTACATGTCGTTTAATATAAATTTGGACTCAGCAGATTTTACTTAACCATATAATAATTGAAACATAAATACAATATAAAATAATACACGAAGAAAATAAAATCTAAAAAATATTATCTCAAAAATAATTTTGTATACAATGAGTGACGGCTCCAGGGAAGTTGCATAACACCCGAGCAGAATATTTAAGTCCTTCAATATCAAAGAAATCGAGAACCTAATTTTTATAAAAATATATTTTTGTATCACCATCCTTCCTAAAAATATTTCTGTATCCGTCACTCTATACTACCCGTTAAAAAAATATTTCAACATTGAAGTTTTGCGCCATGGACTCTCTCACGAGTAAAAAAATAGTTTCACCTGACGCAAAACTTAAATAAATTTTTTGTTATATAAAATAATTTGATTAATTTTTGAAAATATTGAAAAAACATAATCTTTAGATTATGTTTTTCTATAGAAAAATGAAAGAACTTAATCTACCAATTTTAAAAATCAATTGAGGTTCAAATAAAAATTGACCGTCTTCCAAACTTTACTGAATTAATTTTAAATATATTATTTGAATAAGTTCAATTCAAATGTCCTCTATTTAGCTCTATTTTTTCAAACTTGGTAATGAATTTTCGTAATCGTTGTCGAAAAAGCGACAACGTCGATGATTTCCAAATTAAAACACTATTTGAGGTATCAGAAGTATTAGGCTGTTTATTAATATAGACTAAAAGATTTGTTTAATTGACAGTATGTTTGAGCTGCTCAGTGACGGATACAGGAATTTTGTTGGGGAAGAGAGAGGGGTACTGAAACATTTTTGTATTTTGTATCCCATTTGCGTCAAAAAAAAAGTCCTCCATTTCTAATATATTTTAGGACTTTCAGATTCTGGTATTGAGGGGGAGAGGATGCATCATCCCCTAACTCATCACACCACTTCACTTTCTGGATCCGTCACTGGAGCTGCTCTAACTTCGTTCTATAAACTTCTTCATGTTTCTTCGACTAACCTCCAATTTTAATAGCGGTTGCTTTCAACTTTATAAAAGGTTAAAAAAAAGTTCGAAAATATTCGAAAAGCAAAATCTTTGTAATTGGAATGAATGAAAAATAAAAAGCTATAAAAGTCATTCAATATATTCGATCAGTTTCATGATAAAATTCAACCTAAAATGGACATATACATATGTAAAATATAACTTTTTTCTTTTCTGTTTTATATAATTATTTTACAAATATTTACACACATAATTAAAATAAATAAATTAAATACCTGACCTAAGTAAATTTTGGTTTATTGAATAAGTATATAAAAGTATATTTTAAAATCATGCAAGTGCGTTAAAAACAAACGTAAAGCGGTGCTCGGAAGAAATGCTAAAAAATATATAAATAATCAATGAAAGATTTTACTTTTTGTTTCATAAAAGGTTATAATTTAAAAAAATAAAGATATATAAGTTATTTAGTATATTCAATGTTCATTATGTTCAATTAATCAGTTTTATGTTAAAATTCAACGTAAAACGGACATATATTTATATAAAATATACCTTGTGTTTTTTCTTTTTTCTTTTTATAAAAATATTCAAAAAATATTTACACACATAAATAAAATAAATTAATTAACTAAATGAATACGCAGACTTTTTTTTGACGTAAAAATAATTTTCGGTTTATTGAATAAGTATAGATAAGTATATATAAAAATTAAGTGCGTTAAAAACAAACGTAAAACAGTCTTTGATGGAAAGCCACAACAACAAAATAAAAACGATCTTATCTTTTCTCTTAATTTTAAAAAGTTTATTATAACAAAGTTAAATAACAAAAACAAAGCACAATATTTCGTATTGTTTTCTTATAATAAATTTGCATATATAATTGCAAACAATAAGAGTACTTTACTCAAAAAGTAATGAGTAAAAAATGAAATTAAAGCGGACATTAATGAAAAAGTAAAATTATGAATAGAAATGCTAATAAACGAAAGTTTAGAGTCTTAATAACTTAAATGCTAACACTAATAATAACAATACTAATAACAATATTAATAAATAATTTGCTAACTTAAAAGTTTTCATGTTAAAAATGTTTTAGAGAAACAGTAAAAACAGTTCTGTTTTCTTGGTTCAAAATTGATTGTATATGTTGTATAAGATATACACTTTACAAAATATTGGATTATTTTTTTATATAAGGTACCACTAAACATATATAGCAAATAAATTGTATTTATAAACAATTGTAACTTAGATATAAAAGAAGAATTTCAAACAAACTATGAAAAACAAGATTTTTATAAATGTCTGTTTTAGGACACGTTTTTACTATTAGGAGATATACACTGATAAAAAAAGAAAGTGAAAAGTTTGAAGAGTCCATCAACCAATCGCTTTTTTTTTAATTCTATTTACTTTATAAACAATTTTAAAACTTATAGTCTAAGTTTTAATAACTTAAACCAAGTAACTTAGCTAAAATTTAATCGCAAAACGCAAAGCGGACAGCAAATTGTCCGCTTTACGAAACGGTCCGTTTTAGGATGGATTTTTTATACATATATGTCCGCTTTAAGCTGATTTACAAACATATATATATATATATATATATATGCATATATATATATTGATAAATATATATATATATATATATATATTTATATATACATATATATATTTAGATATATAATTAGAAAAATTTATTTAATTTAACCAACCATGTATCTGCTAAAAATCATCTCGATTTGCCATCAATTAAAATTGAAAACATTGACTTTGTTGTACTTAATGATCTGGCTCACAGAGCAGGATGCTCTAGTATGATAGAGCAAAATTGTTTTTTATTGTTTTTACCAACCAATGCCATGAATTCTCCTATTAGTACATGTGAACGAGAAAGTATATATTGTGAAATGGATACTTTACGATCTGAAAGAAACAAATTATTAGAAAGATTACTGTTGCCTGTAAATTTGTCTCCAGATTCATTTCAAGTTGTAAGTCAAAACCCTGAAAACTGCTTGATGTTGACTGGGTTAAAGTTTACAATGTTAGCAACACTTATAAAGTGCCTTTGTATAGGAAAACATAGTGATCGTAAACCAACTTGAAATATTATGGAGGATCAAATAATTCTAACAGTTGTTAAATTAAAGCACTGTTTGAGTTTCGATATGTTAGCCCATTTGTGCTGTATTGGTAAGACAACTGCTATTGAATATTTTTGGAAATGGGTGGATAATTGTCTGGAAAATTGAAGTTCTTAATTAGAATGCCAGCTCAAGAGCACATTTTTGAATCATTACCACAAATTTTCCAGTCAAAGTTTTCTCGCCTTACGTGCATAATAGATTGTTTTGAAGTGTTTATTGAGTCACCTGGTACATTTTTGGCAAAAGCACAATGTTATAGTAATTATAAAAAGCATTTCACATTGAAGGTATTTATTTCCTGTACACCGCTTGGCGCAATAAATTTTGTTTCTAATTGTTGGGGTGGCCGTGCTTCCGATATTCAAATTGTTAGAGAATCAATATTTACATCATCAAGATACCATTACCCTGGAGACCGAATTTTGGCTGATCGAGTTTTACATTAAAAGATGATTTTGCCACTCATTCCAGTTCGTAACTGTTATTTTCTGCATTCACAAAAAACAAAACCCAGCTATCAGCTGATGAAGTTGAATCTACCAGAAAAATTACATCTTCAAGAATTCATATAAAAAGAGTAATAGGATATTAACTAGGATTATTAAAAATCGTTATAAAATTTTAAAAGGAATCTTGCCAATAAGAACAGTGAAAAGACTGAAGGATGAAGTAAATCATTCAATGCATGCAAACTGTGATAAAATTGTTTTAGTGTGTACTGCTTTAGTTAGTTTTTGAAAAAGTATTGTGTTTCGCTAGCATGTGATTTTTTTTATAACATAAAACTGTTACAAGATGATCATATTAATTTTTTTTGTTATGATTAATTTAATAATTTACTTTTCCATAATTTCTTATGAGTGTATTACAATATACATAACATTTTAGTGTTTTTTATGATTGTAGAATAATTTAGTTTCACTTGGCCCCTTTCAAAATTTAGTTTAAATTGACATAAAAATTGATATCAAATCTTATAACATTAGGCCGGCTTTTTTTTTTTTCTTTTATGTACATAGAAATTCGTCTAAATCATTTTTGGGGGGGAGGTTGTTTGTTGCATGGGAGCGGCAAGTTAAGGCGGCAAAAACAAAATACTACCTTCTTGGCATTTATTTGACAAAAATGTCAGGTAAAAGAGTTGGCAAGAGTTGGAACTTAAGTCTTGTTGTTCTTATTAAACTTTAATATACATGGAAATTCGTCTAAATGATTTCTAAAAAATAAATGTGAAGATAAATTTTCGGTAAAAGCTAAAATGTCGAAAACGGATTCTTATAGGCCTTATTATAATAAACCTTATTCGTACCCGTTTTGAAGTTTTGTTTGTATTTTCGGTTAGTTATCCGTCCGCACGTTTATTCGGACTCTTGAAGGGTCTTATTTAAAGACTCATTAATTATAAATAATTTTGTTTGTCATGCATAATTGTTAATTTACATGTCTCTAAATTTATACATCTGAAGTCGAAATCTCATATCCCTTCTAATATTACAAACCATTATATTAGATATAGGAGAAAAAATTGAACACAAACACAGTCTTAAACTTATTCTAAGGATAGTTCCCATCCCCTACTTTTATTACCATGTGGTAACTAGTCTCTATATAGTCTGTTTAGCTTTTCTTTTTTTTTACATTTTTAGGCTCTTACAGGTTTTTCGGAGAGACCTCCGATTATGCGGTTCTGCGTTTTACATAGCCGTTACAAACGGTATTTAGTAATCAGGCTTGTGGAGCCGCAAGTTTTTTTCACGGCTCGGCTCCGAATCCTAAGAAATATACGACTTCAGCTCCCCAATTTTATGTGCAATAATTACGAATTTAATTTTTTTTTTTTTTTTCAGATTTAAAAAAAAAAGTTTTTGAAACATCTAGCTTGTTTAATTAAACGTTTGCATATTTAAAAAAAAGACTCAAGAAAAAATCTAGCCGGGTGCCGCTAGATTTTTGCGGCTCCGGCTCCTGCTCCTCTAAAAAAAACAGCGGCTCCACTGCTGGTAATTTTTGTTTTGTCCATTTATTCAAACAAAAATTGAAAAGTTACAAGTTTTATAATTTTACAAAATTAGGTTAGGTGTCACTCATATAGTTGAAAACTAGTCATTCGAGTGACACCTAAATAAAATAAACAAACAAACAAAATAATAAATAAAATGTGTAAACTAAATTAAATTAAAAGTAATAATAATAATAACGATAAAGCTATAATAAATTAAATAATAAGACAAAAAATATGAAAACACTCAATAACAATAGCAAACAAAAATAAAAACAAATAGTAAACAGCACAAATAAAAACAAATTTTGCGCTTACGAAAAGGCAAAACACAAAAACTACAAAATGAAAATGCAAAAACAAAAACTTCTTCTTTAAAATTAAAAATACAATTAAAAATAAAAACAACATTTAGTTATTTTAGCAAGAAAAAAAAAAGGTGTAGAAAAATTAGTAAAATAGAAAAACAGCTAACAATAAAAAAAATTAGCAACAACAGCACAAATAATTACAAACTCTACGCAAACGAAATTGCTAACACAAAAACTTCTACAAAATAAAAAAAATAATAATTTTTGACTATTAGCGACTTAATACAAATAGATGTTCGAATTTTCTTTTGTCGATTTTTTTAAGTCTTAATTTTGAGTATTTACTTTTTTGACTGTTTCTTTGTTTATAGTATGACTTGTTTTTTTTTTTCTTCATTTTCTTTTGATATTTTTGAATTCTTTATTTTAATAATTGACAATTTTTGATTTTCTTTCTTTATTTCCTTTTATTTTCACCGGTTAAAAAAACACGACTGCCATCTGCGATGACCTTGCAAAGAATTTAAAGAGAATGCAAAGAGTAATAAGGGACTTTCCAATTGAAGAGAAGTTTTTATATTTGCGGAACTAAAAATCTAGCCAAATTATATCCTGTTTATCACACTGATTAAGCAGCAAATTCGATAGCATTAAGATATAGGAAAAGTTTAATTATTAGAATCGTTACTAAAAGTACAGTTTTGGTAGCTTAGGGGCGATCCATAAAGTACGTACGCAGGTAATGGGGGATTTAGCATTTTTTAAATCAAATATACCTTTAAAGAAATATCCTTAACAATTAACTTAAGAAACTTAGATTATATTTTAGAAATGAGAAAACTGAGAAAACTTGAGAAAATTGCATTAAATTTCATAATAAATATAATTCTATTTCTTTTAAATAATTTTTATCATATCTTATATATTTAAATATCTTCTCATCATTATTGTTGACATCAAAATGAAAGTCACAGTTTTATCTGTGTTTTCTATGTGATGTTGTTAAACAGTTTTATCTGTGACTTCTAACTTCCTTGTAATTAATTCTGATAAGATCACATGCTTCCAAAACATTGTACTATTTGCAATCTTCTCATTAACAAAATCAGGACCCTGTTCAATTCAAAAAAATAAAAAATTCGTTGGAGTCCAGACAACAAAATCACAGTAACACATTTTCAATATGAACATTTGAAGCTGTATCTGACTAAAATATTGATGTGTTTTTTCTAATATAGAGTTGTTATTGTCTTTTTTCACATAAAATTTTTCATCATCTATTGATGAAGTTAATCCAATATCTTTAAGACTGTAGGAGCATTTCACTTCAGCCAAGGCAAACTTTTCTTTTTCTTTTCCCCATAATAATGAAGGTGCATTGTTTTGGCAAAAGTTTGGTTTTGTAAGTTTTCAAACCAAAGATTTTGGTAGATTTTCAACAGATGCTTTTAAAACATCGTGAACAGTTAAGCCAGTTATTCTACCACACCTCTGCTCATGCCAGGAATGGAGGATGACTGGTTTCTAGTCACTTCCTCCAAGTATTCCACTTGTGTGGTAATTATTAATGATGTTAAAAGTCTCTTTGCCTTAATCGATAAACTACGCTCACTGAGATAAGCATATAACGGTAGATACAGACTCCTTAGTGTCAAAGGCAATCTGGCTGGCTCATATTCAATGAAGGAGACAAAGGTTTTTGGAATCCTTCATTCACAACGCAACAAATTTATAATTGTTGTTCTTAATTAAGTTCAGAAAATGAGTCTGATGATCTTCACTTAGCTGGAAAAGAAAAATGTGCATTTATATTTTCATAGATTTATCAACTATATATATTATAATAATATTATAATATAAGCAGATTTACTACACCATTGCTATCTAAAGTCAAAATCTTAACTTAACTGGAAAGAAAAAACAAACACAAAATTACTCTTACTCTTGATGCTGGAGCTGATCTGGTGTTTGATCGCATTTTATGTTTTGCATCAGCACTGTAAAAATTTATCTCAGAAACTGGAGCAGGATTAACATCTTTTGTAAAAATCTAATTCCATTTACAAGGTATATCTGTGCAAGTTTGTGATGTGTAGCTTAAACGGACTGCTGCTTTTATCTTATAAAAAACAGCAGCATTATGAGAGCAGGTTTCACCAAGTCTGTAAAAAATTAAATAATAAAATCTAAAAAATATTAATTTTTGAATAATTAAAAAAGAACAATCTTCTTTAGACTGTATCCTTTTTTTTAGACGTTAAACGATTATGCCTAGAATATACACACTATGTCTAATTTAGCTATTATGTATATAATCTTAACCCTCATAATGCAAGCATTGAATTTGGATTAATAGTCTTAGATAGTATGTAATCTAAGACAAGAAAATTATCTGTGGAAAAATAAAGAATCAAAAAATCATTTAACTCATCCTGCCATGCAGTTACAGTGACTTGAAATAACCGATCCTTTGTTGTTAACAGTAATCCATGGTGTGTAAGTTGGTTTTTTTGTTTCATAGGACGGCCTTACTTCTGCTTTTAAAACAACAAAAACAGAGCACAATGTCAAATGTATAACTGTTTGTACCCAGCCAGACACAAAATATTTATGATTATCCGATGATTTGTAATTATACATAGCTTTCTGAGAAAAGATTCTTGGAGTTATTATCAAATAATAATAAACCTTACGATGTTAAACAGATTGCCATCTTTCCAAGAATCTGCAGGGAATTTATATATACATTGATCAACTCCAAGGATTTGAAGTTTATTTTTGTAACGTTCAGCGGCACTACCCAGCAGGCACAAACACGTATTTTTAGAATCTAAAATGTTAACACCCTTTAGACGTCTAAATTCAAATAACTATAAGTAATCTAATAGTTTTTACCTTTGAGACAACAAATAATAGCTGCCTTAAGCCGTCTAAAAGAAGACTACTATTAAATGTCTTATATTTATCTGAATTTTGACCTCTAAAAGGTGTTAACATTTCAGATGCGAAAAAATACGTTTTTAGAGACGTGTTTGTGCCGGCTGGTTACGATCTAAGTTTTTAAAGTATTCATAAATAAACATCCTTTAAAGACTCTTTAACTTACTTTATGTTCGCTTTCTGCTGTTTTCTTCACTTAATTGATCATTTGTTTTACCCCTACAAAAATGGTAACCATTCACGCTATCAAAATTACGCAAGATCACGTAATTTTCCGGCTCCAAGGATAATCTTTTTATAATAAGACAAGACACTTTTTATAGTCAGCAATGCACAAAATGACATAAGTATTAGATAATTTATTTTAGCTGCTTTTAAAAACAGCATATTATTCATAAATATACCATTATAATTGTATGAAATTCTAATTAGGTGTAAAAAAAAATAGTTATAAAAGATGTCTGTCATTATATTGATATATCACTTGCAAAACTGTTATAACAGAATCGCTTTGGTTATTTATAATAATATTTTGAGAAGTTCATTTGTTCGCATACATTAAATACCACTTAGCTTAAAATTATTTGGATTAAATAAGATATACCACTAACAATCAGTTGGAATTGTTTATAATTATCGGCTTTTTTTTTGAGTTTGTTTGTTTTTTGCATTAGTTGTATTGAGATGCTGATATGTTTCAGATAAAAGAAAATGTGGTTGATTAACCAACGCAAAAATGTAAAGTAATAACTTAGGCGCAAAACACTGATAGTCTTAAGTGACAGAAGTCAACAAAGATTCGATGCCATTTTATTTGTCAGAAAACAAAAACCATGTCTCTTGTGTAAAAACTGTAAAAACCTTTATAGCGAGGAAACTAAAAAATATAAACTAATCTGAGTTACCTGAATACTGAGTGGTTAATACTGATACAACTGTTTTTTACAATCTAATGCTGGTGATAAAATAAAACACCTCTAAATTTTATTCCTATTTCTAATGCCTATGTACATAATCTTATATGTACATATAAATTTAACTTATGTTATTTATTATGAATAATTTATTATGAATAGACTTTGGTAAATATTTTGTTGGTAGACATTAAATATATTAAGATTTATAAACAGTTCTTTAGATTGTGTAAACGGCCTACATCATTTTTTTTTAACTTGTGCTCCACCAAGTTCTGTAATTCAGATAGCAATGAATAAAGGAGACTTATATCAATTTTAAACAATTTCAAACAATTTTGCTCAACTTTTGAATCGATTTTAAATAATTTTGATTTATTAAAGGCCGCGATTTATAAAGTAAGCCAATATTTCTTGAGATTTTGTCTTTAATGTATATAATCTATGCAAGTTGCGTTTTCGTCAAGAGGTTCTTTTTTTATAGCTTGACTGCTAATGCAAGGTAAGTAGGAAGATTTATATTCAGTTTATATTCATTTTATCAGTTTTTCAGCAGCTGAAGGTTATTGTTTCTTTTTAATGTTTATTCAAACGCTTTTCTAATATCAATAAATACATTTAACGTATATTTATTTTCTTTGAATGCCTGAAAAATATTTTGAACAAGATGAATAATTGCTTTGTCAGTAGATAAATACTTTTTAAATTCAAATTGTTCATTATAAATAATATCGTTATTTTCCAGAAAGGTAAATAGTCTGTTATACATAATGATTTCCAAATAGTTTTAAAAAGCATGATTGTATTCAGATTGGTCTGAAAATAGAAACGCATGTAACATCTCCAGATTTAAAGACTAGCACCACCCATGCAATTTTAAGTTCATCAGGAAAGATTAATTAGCCAGAGATTTTTATTAAGAAATTGATTTTATTATTAAATTACTGCAAACTCCGTCAAACGACTAAACTTTTGATTGATTTTGCTTATTAGAATAATAAAGTAATTTTTATAGATGCAGGTAATTTAACTTATCTTTAAAACAACGCAATTTTAGTTCTTTGCATGAAGTCTTGCATTATGTCATTTTTTTTTTAAATATAAAAACAGTTGTTTTTATAAGAACTCGAAGACGATGCTCTATTTATCATCAATAAGTCGCTTTATACTTTTTAACTACATCACTTTTGTAACACTATCACCTTATATCGCTGTGTTCAATCACGGTTTAAATTAACTCAATTATTTACTTAAGCATTATTATTCAGGATAAAACAACAACAAATTAATGTTGGTTTTCCAAAAGTTTTTTTACTGTATTTAACCGAAAATTTGTTTTTGTTCTAATTAAACAAAAACATTTGGTTTTAATTAAACATGAAATTAAAAAAAAAAAAGTTAAATTATTTAAAATATTATCAATGTTTCATATGTAACGTCTGTTCATAAAAAATCCGGAATGAAAAATTTTTCTAAATTGAATACAAAATTAATCGATTTTTGACAAAAATTTTCACTAAAATGAGTGACTGGACATTGTTAACTATTTTATAACCGAAAGTGGTCCTAAATTAGCGGCTTTTCGAACTTTAGTTTGACTGAATCCATTAGGTTGAAAAAGTAGTCTGGATCGAACTCTTTCAACTTTAATCGAATTCTATTCTTAAGGTGGTCAAGATTTTTCGCAGTAAATCCATTTCCATAAATTTTTGCTTTTAAATGTGCCCAAAAATTTTCCATTGGCCTTAAATGCGGTACATTTGGGGGGTTATCTTTAGCGTCGACAAAGTTAATACCTAAAGTGTTGTAAGTTTCTAATGTGTGTTTTGCATAATGACATCTCGCTCCGTCAGGCCAAAATAAAATTTTCATGTTTTGATGCTTGGAATTTATAAATGGAAGAAGTCTTTTTGTAATACATTCTTTAGAATAAGTTTTTGCATCCAGTGCACAGTTTTTTACAGCAAAATAAGGCGATGAATGACCAAAACGACTGATTGCAATCCAAACGAGAACTTTCTCGTCAAACTTTTTTTTGAAGTTGAATTTAATGTTAGGATCAGTTTGAGAACTATCCTTTGTATAGTAGCCAGAGTTTTGTGAACAATTTGCACCATTTACACAGAAATAAGATTCATCGTCCATGATGATTTCAAACTCATTTGATGGCTTGAAAAAAGTTTTTGAAAGTTTTAATAAGTTTTTCTTTTGTTTAATTTCTTGCTTTTCTGTTGTTTTTGGTGCATTTTTTCTTTTGGTATACTTTAGTCCATGCATACTTAATAATCTATTTACGTATGAAACGCTTATCTTATATTTTAGTGCCAATTTTCTTTGCGAAATCCCGATTCTCTCTTCTGCTCTTGCAATCATGGACTCTCTCTTTTCTGGTGTAATTTTAAAAGGTTTTCTGCCGCAACCGATTTTTCTATTCATTGGCAAATTATTTTCAGACCTTTTAATTATGTCATAAAGTGTAGATTTAGCGATTCCCATTTTCTAAAAATGATCCACTGTAAATTTCTTTCCACTGTTTATGTTTTGTTTATAAACATTTTTCTAACATCGTTCTCTTTTAGATGCTCAATGTTTATTTGAATTAATTATTTAAACTCAATTTTGCCACAAAATGAAACTGTTGTTGTTGACCGATTAAATTTAAAAATTTCGAATCGAAATTTCGAAATTTAGAACAATTTTTGTGTACATTTGAAATCAGTCCGGATTTTTTGTGAACAGACGTTATTTATATTTTTGATGCCACAGGCAGTTGAAATTCGTAAGATTTATTTATTTTGCAACTTTATTTTCGAATTTGTGTAGAACTCTAAATTATGCTTAGATACAGATATTATATAAAAGTATATGGACTTCAAAATGCTAGTTGTATTTTAAGATAATGGTTACGACAAAATATATGGGCAGCCCACTTTTTTCTTTTAAGAGTTGACTCAAAAGTCCTATAGAATGCCTAGTTTAATCTTGTTTTGTTTAAATATTTTGGCGTACTATTTTTAATGTTTTTTTTTTAGATAAATATTTCGGATATACTTTTTTCAATTCTCCTCGACGTATTGAAATGAAAATTAACTCTACAGTATACTTCTGTGTAGTTCTAATATCAACCCTTTTTCTAAACTCACTTTAGTCTGCTTTCTTTAATTGCTTTGAAAATAAAATTGTGTTAACTGGTAGTAAAATGCGAGTACTAAAGTGTGTTTTGATATACCTTTGGAGTTGTGAAAAAATAAAAAATGGGAAAGTCTTTTAATCTTTGAACTAAATTAACTAACTAAATCAAAATGCAATGTGTTATAAAATGTGGTAGAGAATAAAAATAAGCAGTTAATGAAAGCAGTTGAGTAGTGCCGAATTAGCAATAAACGTAGTTGGCCCGCGATCAATTCAGGAAAATTTCCACTTGTTAAATATCTAAAAACAATTAACAAACGACTTGATGATGGCATTGAATTGGAAAAGTAAAGGAACATCTTTTAATTTTTAACAAAGATGAGGAAGAATCTTTAGTCTGTAATTAAAAGAACAAAAATAGGTAAACATATGATTGAGAAATAAAACTATTTTCGGTTATCTTGCAGTTAAACAGTTAGTTTTTTTAGCTTTTTACGGTCTCCTCCGTAAAGATTTTTTTTTAATGTTTTTAAAAAGGCAAAGTAGATTTAGTTTTGAATGTTTACAAAAAGTAAAGTGTTTATCTTTATATTAAATTTATATTTATTTAATATTAAACATTTTTATTTCGTACATTAAGATTTCTCGTAACTTTAAGTATTTTATATTATTATTATTTTATATTTGTTATAACTTATTTTTAAAATAAAGTAAGACCCACGCTAAAAATAAAAAAAACTGAGTAAAGTTTAAGTTACCATTTTTTTTTAAAATTACTTTCAGTTCTATTTTTAAAATTACTTTTTGAAATTAGTTTAGTAGTTAAATAATTTTATTTACTTTTTTTCAATTTTACTTCAACAAAGCAATAAGTAAAAACCTAAAACTCATCACAAAAATATCACAAAAAAGAGTTGTACCCTATTTTCTTAATCATGGTTTAGAATGAAAGATATCAAATCTTAGTTTTCTATAACTATTACATAAAGAAAGCCTGTAAAAACCTTTGTGAACGCCAGATTACTAAGTTATCACCCAATGCTTAACAAGCACTGCAAACAAAGAAGCTTAGCAAATCTTTTTGGAAGCGTTCGAATGAAAAGTTTTATGTTATAACAAAAACATCACGAAAAAAAAGATAGAGAACTGTTTCCAAAAAGTGTGCCTTTAAATGCACAAACTTGAACATTTTTTTGTCTAATTTGTTTCCAGTAATCAAAGTAAAACCTAAAGTAAACAAGAAAAATATTAAAATCACCCAAGTTTCACGGCTCAATGAAGGGAAAAATATATTAGAAACGTTTTCATCAATCAAGGAAGACAAAGCCTGAAAGGAGCAAGCTAATAAAGAAAGGAGACACAAGCAGCAAAAACAATCTGAGGCATAATAGGCATATAAGGTAGAATGTATGTGTGGCAACAATGTTTGCGCTGCAACCTTTGAGAATACTTGTGATGCCATAACGTTTTAAAAATTTACATGCAGTAAAGCATCATGCCAAGGTGAATTAGATTCCAAACCAATAATAATCAAACCATTTTGTGAAAGAGTAAACCAAAATATGCCTTTTGTTTCACTCTGATGAAAATAACGTTAAAAACTTTTTTCCTATTTTTCAATTCTTCCAGCCTTCAAAAATACAACGTATCGCTGATTTTAGATTATAATTTATATCTTTTTTTTTTTTTTCTTTTAATATTTAATTTTTTTCAAGTTTTTTAATGTAACATCTTATTTCAATTTTTAAAAAAAAATCAAAGGAATTTATAATATAGTTTTTTGAATCTGTACCTCAAAACGCTAGGTAAAGAACCACAAATTCCTAGGTAATTTAAAATGCAATTTTAAGAAGTTGGGGTTTATTCTGCGCGCGCATCTTTTTAGCACTGATTTTAGAGTCTTGAAGCAACGTTTTTGATTACGTTCTGCAAACTTATTTTTAAAGGGCTCAAAAAATTTGAATTTGGTTAAAAAAATATTTTTAATGCCTAAAAGACTTTTTAATTTTGGATGTTTTCGACGGATAGTAATTAATTTTTTCTAATTAATTTTAAATTGTTAATTAACATTATATACTTTATTCAGATTATGCATGACTTTCAGTATTTATTAGAAAATTCGGGTTTTATGTTGCCTACCCTACCGTCTGAGGTTCCACTGCATTTTGAGGTCCTTTACCTGTAAATGGAAATTTATTATTTATAAAAAATCTTCATATACTTATAATATAAAAATATACTAGCATTTTTTAATAATATCTTGTATTAAGTTTTATTTTAATTGTATTTTATTTTAGCGTTCGCCCAGCAAACCATTTGAGTTTTTTTTTATCTTTTTTATCTTTATTACCTTTTTTTTTTTATTTCTGAAAAAAAAATTATTAAACCGTAAAACCCCCGAATTCCGGATGTAACCTAATTCCGGATGTTGTCAGTAAAAAGTTTCATAACTCGCCTAATATTACGAATTTATGAAATTTTTTTAATTAATAAACGTCTAAACCCAAACAAATGGAACAATATAAAAATAAATTATTTAAAATAATCAATCAAGAAGGATTTCAATTTGAAATCAAACATAACTAAATTAGCAAATAGAAAAATAATAACTTACATTTCCGACGAAAAAATTAAAAAAGTAAATACTCTATTTTGTGCAGAAATTTATGCTGATTATTTGAGTTTGTAAATGATTATTTGATTTTGAAAAATTAAATTACCATATCTATTAATTGAAAAAAATTAATAACAACTTAGCTACCTTTAAAAAATTAATAACAACATAGCTACCTGGCCTTTACAAATTATTTAATGAGGCAATTATTTGCCTCATTAAGTAATTTATAAAGGCCAACATATTATGAAAGACTGGTGCAAAGGTGGTGCCCAGTATTTTTATTATAACAGCAGTAGTTCAGGCTCGATAGAATCTGAATATTTTTTGTTGCAATTTACAACAGTTTTTTTGCCTTTTATAAAAACTTTTATAAAATTTTAACGTTCTAATTCTTGATGGCCATGTTTCACATATGAGCTTAGAGTTTAAAAAAAAAAATTTAGAAATTATGCTTCGTTATAGTGTTTGCCGGCTCATACTAGCCATTTTTACAGCCATTAAATTTTGCCCTTTTTAAAAAAATAAAAGGCGAATGGAAGCGAATAGCCAAAAGTTGTTTGATAAATAATAACTTTTAAAGCCAGACAAGTAGACATTTTCTGGCCATGTTTAAGAATCTCATTTAAAAAGGTGGGTTTTAATCTAAAATTGCACAAAGTGGTTTCAAAAATTCTAGTATATTTCCACTCGATCGATAAATTTTTTTTAAAAAAACTTGAACCATCGGTGCCATGTTTCTAGCTGTTGAAAACAACAATATCGAAAATTTATTTCATTCTTTAACAGTATCTAGTCTATTAGTTTTGGGAAATGCTACCAATACATCTAACACACAGTCAAGAATGTCAATTTGTGTGTTTTCCCTTAAAAGCTTTGTGACTTTGAATAATGCCGCTCAACAAGTGGGAAAAGATATAAACAAATCAGTAATAAAAACGCTTCGAGATCAATTGACACAAACTTTAAATTAAAAAAAACAAAAGGGGTGAGAGAATAAAGCGACCAGTTAATATATGAATTCGGTGGATGCCATAGCCTACGATGAAGTTGAACAAGCATTAAAAATATAAAAATTTGATGAACAAGCTCCGTAGAATTTGACCTGAGAGCAAATGAAGATTACACTGCTACTCAAAAAGCAGAAAATGCACAGAAAAGAGAGAAAAAATAAAAAAGGAAACAAATTCAATCGGCTCAAACACCACGTAAAAAAGGTCAAAAGACAAAGAATCAATTACATTTATCATGCTTCAAATAGCGTTTCAGTATCTGATGATTGTCTTTATAATACTTGCGAAAGTCATTGGGCGAATAGCTTAGATAACCAATGGCAGTGTTCTAATTAATTATGCATTGCATGTGTCATTGATTATTGTCCAACTATGGAATTTATTTGTAGCAAATGTGAATAAAATGGTATATTTTCTTTTTTAATTAAACAATTCCATTTTTTTAATGGTTAAATTAATTAATTAATGTTGGTATTATTTGTGAGTGTGTTTTTCTATATTTCATATGCATCCGGAATCCGGTTAAAGGCACCTAATTTCGGATAAAAACAATGCTTTTTAAAAACAAAATAAAATAGAGATTTAAATTACAAAAGTAAAAGTTTTTTTATTTGTCTTGTTATGAAATTTATTTATTAAAAAAAGTTATTTTGAAATCTTTTATAATGTGCGAGTTATGATGATTTAAGTTCTAAACGATCCGGAATTAGGGTTTTACGGTATATGGTATATATATAAAATATAAATAATTTATTTTAATTTATTAGTGGCAGAGAGTTTTATTTTATGTTTTTTGACTTAATTTTCCAAAAGATTTTAATAATAGTCTAATAATAGCTCATTATTTAATAAATAAGAGGGGAAGAAAGAATGTAGCTTCTTTTACAATTAGAGGTAGTTAAATATTACGAATCAATTCACCAACCGCGAAACTTTTGTTTAGGTGGCTCAAACTATGGATTAAAATACAAACACTTTCCCCACTATTCAATTCTAGGTCGTTTAGGTTGAGAAATTGATTACTTAAAAAATTTTTATTACAAGATGCTCAGGACTATTATACAAACATTATTATGAAAAGAACAAATTGTTTGGTGTTCGTCCCAATGAGAAACCAATTTTTACAGAGGGTCAGGGCAACTTTTTCCGCCTCCTCTTGCCCTCTTTTATTTATACTTTTAAAAAAAGTTACCCCTGCGGTAATAGAGACATTGAAAAGAACCTAAAAATACTGGTAATGTCAACAGATATGAGCTTAATTAAAGCTTTTTCTGAAACTAAAATTTTATGTAATTCTTAAACATAATTACAAATTCTCAGGTTTAAAAACAGCTGAGCAATTACTTAGCAAATCTCTGAAAGGAATTCAACAATTTAAAAATATTGAGTAAGGCAACACTGTTACATTGTCGACTGGAGGATTGTCCTTTGAGTCTACAGATTGGAGGAACTCCTTTGACTCTGTAGCATGGGAAAAATCCAACCCGTCAAACCATCTTTAGGAAGACTTTCTATAATATCAAGAAAAAGCATGATATATCAGACTGTCCTATTGATTCAATAGCAATAGAATTAGGAAAAGATTTAGAAAGATTAGGTGTGCAATCTAATTCTTCGAAAAAAAATAGGATATTGTCACATGCTCCGGATAACTATTACTCAGTGGGAAAATTTGCATCCAAAAAAAAAGTTAAAAAAACCAAAAGCTATCGAAACTGTTATTAACGATCTAGTATATGTCAAAGATCCAATATCTCTAGAAATAGAAGACATGGCGTAAAATATTCATTTTTTTGTTTGTGATGGCGATATATAAATCTTGGAAAATTGAGAACCTTTAATATGCTGATAAACGTTGCTGAAAGTGGATTTAAATAATGCACTATGCAACTCTACAAGAACACTATACATCCATGTTTCTAGGTTGAGTTTAGAGAGATGTATGTGCTTCATGTAATCACACCTCCAGAACTTCATTTACTGATGAAGATTATAACAGAGACTTCAAATCCCTTGTATGAGGAACCTGATGTTGCTCTCTGGTTAAAAAAACATGGACTTTAGTGGCATGGGTAAAATGGAGGTAGACTGGGTTGCAGAAATGCTAACAAAATTCAAAAGTTTTTGCCAGATTTGGAAAAATTTATCTCAGATAACTTTTCTTCTTACCATCCAGTTGTTTAACTGTTGATGTCTTTTTCGAGAGGTAAATTTTAAATTTACTTACTTTTAATATATAAATACTTAATAAATTTTAATTTTACAAAGTATTTATATATTAAAAGTAGATTATTATTAAAAAAAAAATTGAATCAAAAGCAATTCCCACAAATGACACTAAAAAGGTAAAAATGACACTATTAAGTAGTAAACATGTGTTATGGAATGAGACTCCATGACGATTATGCTAATGCTATTGCAACATAAATAAAGAAGTTGAAGGAAACAGTTGCGTAAACGTATAAAGAACTCATACATTTAAAAAAAAAGTTTTAGTTTTTGTGTATATTAGGAGATGTCTTTTGAAAAATTAATTTTGGAAAACCAAGAGTGCGTGAAGACAACATTTAATCACAATCTTTCTATGAGAGGGAAAGGTCATATAATTAAACACCATCCTGTCATGTTTTTAAATAGAACTAAGATGCCATTTGGGCTATTTAATGAGCAATGTTACAAGTCTGTTCATCCTAATATATTAAACGCCCTGACCAAATTCTCAACTTCAGAGTTAAGAGAGAACCATAGAGAGCTTCTTAGAAAGGCAATAGTTGAATACTCAAGTCATTGAATTTTTTTTTTGCTATTGATTACATAATTTATACATATCTTGAATATTATCTAGTTTTGAAGATTATATTACATCCGGTAATATTATGGATTATATTATACCGTTTCGGAGTATATATATATATATATATATATCATACATCATAACGCACTTTTTGTTGCGTATTGCGTATCGAGTATATTACTCATATCATACTCAATACGCAACTCAACGTACGCAATTTCTTTGAGTATAATACTCAAAACGCAACTCATAGTACGCATTTTTCTTGAGTAGAATACTCAATAAACAACTCATAATGCGCTTTTTTTTTTTGAGTTATTTGCTTTTTTTTTGGTGTAAAATATAATTTTGTTCTAAAAGTAATATTGTTTTTTTTATAATGAACAAACAGAAACACGAAATGAAAGAGAAAAAAAAACTACATTTTTCTAAAATGTATTTTTAATTCATAAACAAAAACAAAAGTAATCAAGAAAATTTTCAAACAACTGAAGAATTATTTTTACTCAGCCATTTCATAAAGTATGGTTAAGTTACTTTTTAAAAAGGCACGATTTATTAGTGTTTCATCGGTCACGTTGCCGGCTCTTTTTCGATTAACTACACCACATATGCTAAAAAAACGTTCAACATAAGCGGAGGATGTCGGTATATTAAAAAACATTAGACACAAATTATAAAGATATGGCAATTCTTTTCTTTTTTCAAACCAAAATCCATCATAATGAGTTTTGTTGGTGAAATTATGGTTTCTTAAAATGTTTAAAATGTTATTCCTTTCTTTGTCAGCTAGGTGTCCGATGCTAAGTTCTTTTTTGTTGTACTCTACCTGATCCAATTCTATGCTTTGATTAAACCGATCAGAGGCTTTATCGTCAGGAACACTTTTTTGAGAGAAACTTTTATTAAAACCACTTGCTGTCAAATCGTTTTTTTGTTTTTTTTATTAAATTCAATTGCCAAGATTACTTATGAACTTAGTCCCAAATTGAGTGTGGCTTTTGCAATCGGTCTTTGATACCATAGATAGAGCTTAGAAACATTTAAAACTGCAGCAGCTGCATAAACAGCAGAGTTAAGCTCATGCTCAAATTGTTTTTTTACATAAGTTATCAGCGATTCGCAAAATTTTTTCTTTTTATCATCTTTTTTAGCCATTTCCTCATATTGCATAATTAATAAATGTAAACTTGGTACCAAGTCACCAATATGTACGCGATTTCTTTGATTCAAAAGCGTAAATCTATATGCTGGGAGCATCAATGATAAATAGAATTCAATCTCTGCTTGAGTAACTGGACATTTAATAGTTTCAAAACAATGTTTTTATATGCTTTGTAAAAACAAATCAACATTAAAAAGCCTGATGACCAACGAGTTAAATTTTCGTTTCTTAATCTATTTTTTTTTTTTTGTTGAAAGATTCGGGCAATTTGAATTGTCTGATGAGTTTTTTTAGCAAATGAACAAAGCAATGACAAAATAGTTTTCAATCGTTTGCATGACCTCACAGTTTTACGTATAGAAATAATAAATTTGTGGTTTGTGCATGCAAAACGAGGTACTTTTCTGCTGCCACGTTCAAACTCTAATTGATCTACTATACTATGATCCCCAAATTCATAATTATCAGCATCATCAATTCCAGTAGCATGAATCTCAGCATCAATCTCATTGGATAGTTTGCTGAATTTAATATCTTTTTGGATTAGATTTATTTCTTCAGAAAGCAATTCGTTAATTTCAGGTTCAATTTTGTTTTCAGGTGAATCTTTCAGTTCCTGATCATTCTCATCACTGTCGTCATTCTCAAACAATTCTTCCCAAAAGTCTTCTTCAATCCAATTGCCGTTTTCCAATTCATAATTGAGCATTTGTGAAAAAGCTTTAAGGAAAGCTTTACCACCATCACTCACATAACCGTCAACTTAAGATTTATCGAAATCATATTGATTTAGTATTTCTTCTGAAACCAATATAATATTTCCAGCATTATGTGGACCACCCATTCGTTGAAGACCAAGAACTATTAGCTTTTTACTGAAATCAGCAAAGGTAACCTGGCAACATAAGGCAAAAAAATCAGCCAGCTGGCGGCTATCCCAGATATCACCTAATAATGTAATAGTTTTGGCTTTTCTGAGGCAGTGATTGTTTTTTTTATCTTTTCAACTACCATAGGAACTATATTATAGACAAAAGACTTCTCGCATGGTAAATGAATTTTATGACGCTCTAATAGTCTTTTTAGATGAATGTTACCTAGCTCTTATGTTGCCATATTGGATGACATTACATATTTAGTTAGATCCATAATATTGTCATTTAACAACGAGTCATCATCATTATCAAGACTTATATCATCATAAGCCTTTTTCCAAGCCATAAAATCGTCTTGGCCGTTACATTGTGTGCAATTAAAATGCTAAAAAAGAATTACCACTTTTACCTAGTGGTTCATATAATACCTTATAGCAATAAATGCAGGTAAAATGTTATTTTTTTTTCTTTCCGGGCTTAAAATCGATTTCGGTTCGGCAATGAAAAAAGTTTAAAACCGAACTGTAAGTTTTTTCAGTGTCACCAAATTTAAAAGTTTTACGCGAAAACTTGTTGTTTTTCAAGTTATGTTTAATTTCATTAATCTCTTTAACATATCGTTTAATACTTATATTTATTAATAAAGCATTGCTTATGCTTTCGCTGTACGATGGTTGACTATTTTCAATCGACAATACGGCTAAGGCACGATTACTTCTATCAGAATTTATTTGTTTATTTACAGACTGATTTTTTTTTTATCTTCTTTATTTATACTTTTTTTTTTTTTTTCTCAAACTCTTTACATTAGAGTCTGAACCTAATTTTTTTTAACGGATCTTCCATACATGTTAAAGCAAAAAATTAAAAATAAATTTTTTGTTAAGCAAATAAACAATATTACAAAACTAGTTTAAATTACATTACATATATAAATTACTTTAGTTTTTATAAGATTAAAGATTAAAATAATTAATTTTATTTATCTAACTTATTTACTATAGACAAAATGATAAATACTTGCATCTTATATACATCTATAGCCTCATAAAAGTAACAAAAAATTACAAAAAATGTCATTATTTCAAATACAAACGCTAAAAGTTTATCAACTTACAAAACAAAGCAACTCAAAGTTTATCAACTTGTAAAACAGCAAATTGTATATTGTTATTTGAAGCAAGCTCATAAAGTCATTAAAAGCAATGCTACTTACTCCCTAGAGGCTTCAAGACGTGATTTTCGACACGCAAATCTTAATAATTTATTTTGAAAAAAAAATTATAATGGTTAAATTATAATTTAGTGATTTTGTTTGTTATTTATAAAAAAATATATACTTTAACAGCTATTTTATATTTTACACTCAAAAAAATTGCGTATTTTTACGCAAAATACTCAAAAAAATATGCGTATTATGAGTTGTGTATTGAGTACTTTACTCAATAAAAATGCATAAAAATGAGAAAATTCTTTCAATGGATCCAGAACTAGCCGGACATGTGTGCACCTGCCGTAAAAATTTTGCAAAATTTGCAGGCAATTTGGAAGACTTTGATTCCTTCATTTATATAATTCTCCACCAATTTGTTGGTGATGTTGTGCTTTTTACACTATCGTTGAATACATATGTTGGGAAACAATTAGCACCTTTTAGGTTAAATGCATAGTAGCCTGGCATAAATTCAGGATAGACTTTATTTAACCATTCCTCGGCTACTTCTTCTTGACTTCTATCCAATGTTCTTCCTAAGTAAATAAGTAAAGTTATAACAACTTTACATCTGTTTTTATTTAAAATTGATCAGATGCAATATTTTAATATTTTTACAAATGTTTAGTTACCTTCATCTTTTGGATCTGTTAAATTGGCCAGAAAATGACATGGAACAATTGCTTTCTTAAACCTCTTCAAAATATCTTTGTGCAAATCCT
Source organism: Hydra vulgaris (assembly GCF_038396675.1). Taxonomy (NCBI): domain Eukaryota; kingdom Metazoa; phylum Cnidaria; class Hydrozoa; order Anthoathecata; family Hydridae; genus Hydra; species Hydra vulgaris. Next base: position 8,960,764 of record NC_088932.1, on the reverse strand, counting down.
ACTTTTCATTATGTATGAGGCTTTGCTAAATCTCAACTGCCTCAGACAAAGTTGTATTGTCTGCCTGCAACTACAGTAAGCACAATAAATTTGTTAATAATTATGTAAATAAAGTTAATGATGGCATGGTGCCTAATATAAGTAGTTTTAATATGCTTATTATAATTAAACCTAATACATCCAGTTACTAACTAATTTTATTAACCTTATCTAACACAACACCAACAATTTTCAGTTGTGCATATAAATTTATTGCTTCTCTCTGTATTTATTTTCAATTAGGCTTCCAATTGAAGGATCAATGGATTCCATATGCTCACCTCTAATTTCAACGTAAAGAGAATGATTAAAAATGTATGTCTGTAAACAATCTAGTTGGGAGTTTCAGCGAGTATCATTGGGTAGCTGTGGCATCAGTCCACCTTTTTCCAATAACCATCCCTATAATACATTTCTTCAAGAAAATTTAACAAAGAAATATTAAAAAATAATTTCGTCAAAATAAAGCTAGGATCTCTGTTGTCATAATTATCATTAGGCTTATATCATTAACACAGCTGTTTTATTTTAAAGTACTTTATTACAGAATATGATCAATAAGTAAATAACAATCTACAATTCAATACATACATGTGGTTGGTAATGATTACGAAAATATTTATGAATTGCTACAATATGCTTTACTATAGACGAGAGACATCCTTTTCAACCAAATTTAAATAATGAGCATAGCAACCATATGTTATCAACTTAGCGGCTTCAGT